>NW_028125864.1:0-377629 GCF_965194825.1 Balaenoptera physalus
TTAGGTGGCACATTGGCTCAGGACTGCCCTAACCGAAGGGCTCACGGTGTGCAGCCCTATTTGTTGAGATCAGCCCCTCTGGCTCTGGCTCGGATGAAACCAACTGGGCAAAGAGCCGTTCATAACCTGGGGACCCTGGGAGCTTTCCCTAGTCTACACCAGAACAGCACTCTGAGGGAGAGGAGCTGCTGACGTCTGGTAGCAAAATCTCCTATTCTGAAGAGAAACATTTCGTTGTAAGTGGGTTCCATCAACCTTGCCCTATTTTCTTAGCTGGCTATGATGGACGGCAGGCAGTCAGTTGGCAGACTCACCTGAGGCCCTGCTTCCCAGACTGTGATAGTCTCAGACCCCTCGCCTGCTTCAGCCCAAAGGGACGGCTTACCTTAAGGTAAAAACCATGCGTTGCAAAGCTCCTGACTAAGCCTCGCACAAGCACAAGCATATTGGTCATAGGTCAAAGACTTTCCCCACAACTTGAACATGTTTGCTCCCATCTATCCTCCAAAGGCCGAGTTTACCTTGCTAGGAATCACAATTCAGGAAAGGTACTCAGGCCGCCTGTGACTGCAAGTTGTTTCACCAGGCAGCCGAAATCGAGTACACCACTTGCATTTTCCAGGGGCAGAGCAATTGATGTCAACTTACACGCCTGCAGCCTGGGAGGGGCAACATACACTTTCTGAAAGGGAAAGAAGCCCATGCCTTCAGTGTGAAAGGCCGCTATGCCTCTTTGCTTTGGCAGCCCAGGGATAGCGTCAGCTCTGAAAGGCTTCCAAAGGAGCAGAGTCAGAGAACCTTTGAACCACAGAGCAGGTGCAGCCCAGAACAAGGACTGCTCTTGGCCTGAGAACACCCACTGCCCAGCGCTTCTTTTGGGTACACACGTGTAGAGGAAGGGTGTTGAATTCTGCTGCGTGATAACTTCTCCGGCCCACGAAGTGTGAGGGCAAGGACAGTGGCCCTGCATCTCATCCCAGTTTCATGGGTCAGTTGTATAAGGCAAACTCCCTGCTTGAATCCCTCTGTGGGCAACGTAACCTCCAGAGAAAGATGGATGATTGGGACCCAGGGCTGGAATCTAGGTTAATGTTCTGTGCATCAACTTCGCAGCTGTTCTCTCTAAGCGGGTCCCAAAGGCTTTTTGGAAGCGTTTCCTTAGAGGGTCAGAAACAGGAAATTAACCGACAGGCCCACGGGGATGACAGTTCTCTCCAGTCACAACGCTACCAGCCTCAGACTATTGGGTTCTCTCTGGTAAATGGAAGAACACTATGCTTGGAAGCTTCTTCCATCCAGTTTGAGAGTCGCACTTCCACTGCATCCTAGGATTCCAGGTGTTGCCATGCCCTCACAATTTCCAGTTCTTAGGCCTATGACGGCAGAGTGTCTGGAAGTTCTGAAAGAGACCTTAGGAATGCAGGCGTTTTGGCTCCTTCCACCGAGAAACCAGCTCCTCCAGATCCTCTGTCGTTAGGTATTTCATGGCAGAATATCGCTAGGAGCCCTCTTTCCTCCTCCACGAGGTAAGACACAAACGGAATTGCCCTAAAGAGAAGAAGCCTTCTGAGTCCGGCAGAGAGGCAGCCTCTCCCACTCAGCATTCCCCCACGGCTGAGCCCAGGGTATGGGACCCTGAGAGGGAGAAAGAGAGCCGTAACCCCGAGCTTTTCCACAATGTAGTATAGGCCTCACCCTCAAGCTCACGTCCACTTCATAGAGAGAACACCAGGCCTCGGTGTGCTTTCCTGTGGCAAGGAAACTTTGCTTTCATAGTTAGGTGGCACATTGGCTCAGGACTGCCCTAACCGAAGGGCTCACGGTGTGCAGCCCTATTTGTTGAGATCAGCCCCTCTGGCTCTGGCTCGGATGAAACCAACTGGGCAAAGAGTCGTTCATAAGCTGCGGACCCTGGGAGCTTTCCCTAGTCTACACCAGAACAGCACTCTGAGGGAGAGGAGCTGCTGACGTCTGGTAGCAAAATCTCCTATTCTGAAGAGAAACATTTCGTTGTAAGTGGGTTCCATCAACCTTGCCCTATTTTCTTAGCTGGCTATGATGGACGGCAGGCAGTCAGTTGGCAGACTCACCTGAGGCCCTGCTTCCTAGACTGTGATAGTCTCAGACCCCTCGCCTGCTTCAGCCCAAAGGGACGGCTTACCTTAAGGTAAAAACCATGCGTTGCAAAGCTCCTGCCTAAGCCTCGCACAAGCACAAGCATATTGGTCATAGGTCAAAGACTTTCCCCACAACTTGAACATGTTTGCTCCCATCTAGCCTCCAAAGGCCGAGTTTACCTTGCTAGGAATCACACTTCAGGAAAGGTACTCAGGCTGCCTGTGACTGCAAGTTGTTTCACCAGGCAGCCGAAATCGAGTACACCACTTGCATTTTCCAGGGGCAGAGCAATTGATGTCAACTTACACGCCTCCAGCCTGGGAGGGGCAACATACACTTTCTGAAAGGGAAAGAAGCCCATGCCTTCAGTGTGAAAGGCCGCTATGCCTCTTTGCTTTGGCAGCCCAGGGATAGCGTCAGCTCTGAAAGGCTTCCAAAGGAGCAGAGTCAGAGAACCTTTGAACCACAGAGCAGGTGCAGCCCAGAACAAGGACTGCTCTTGGCCTGAGAACACCCACTGCCCAGCGCTTCTTTTGGGTACACACGTGTAGAGGAAGGGTGTTGAATTCTGCTGCGTGATAACTTCTCCCGCCCACGAAGTGTGAGGGCAAGGAGAGTGGCCCTGCATCTCATCCCAGTTTCATGGGTCAGTTGTATAAGGCAAACTCCCTGCTTGAATCCCTCTGTGGGCAACGTAACCTCCACAGAAAGATGGATGATTGGGACCCAGGGCTGGAATCTAGGTTAATGTTCTGTGCATCAACTTCGCAGCTGTTCTCTCTAAGCGGGTCCCAAAGGCTTTTTGGAAGGGTTTCCTTAGAGGGTCAGAAACAGGAAATTAACCGACAGACCCACGGGGCTGCCAGTTCTCTCCAGCAACAACGCTACCAGCCTCAGACTATTGGGTTCTCTCTGGTAAATGGAAGAACACTATGCTTGGAAGCTTCTTCCATCCAGTTTGAGAGTCGCACTTCCACTGCATCCTAGGATTCCAGGTGTTGCCATGCCCTCACAATGTCCAGTTCTTAGGCCTATGATGGCAGAGTGTCTGGCAGTTCTGAAAGAGACCTTAGGAATGCAGGCGTTTTGGCTCCTTCCACCGAGAAACCAGCTCCTCCAGATCCTCTGTCGTTAGGTATTTCATGGCAGAATATCGCTAGGAGCCCTCTTTCCTCCTCCACGAGGTAAGACACAAACGGAATTGCCCTAAAGGGAAGAAGCCTTCTGAGTCCGGCAGAGAGGCAGCCTCTCCCACTCAGCATTCCCCCACGGCTGAGCCCAGGGTATGGGACCGTGAGAGGGAGAAAGAGAGCCGTAACCCCGAGCTTTTCCACAATGTAGTATAGGCCTCACCCTCAAGCTCACGTCCACTTCATAGAGAGAACACCAGGCCTCGGTGTGCTTTCCTGTGGCAAGGAAACTTTGCTTTCATAGTTAGGTGGCACATTGGCTCAGGACTGCCCTAACCGAAGGGCGCACGGTGTGCAGCCCTATTTGTTGAGATCAGCCCCTCTGGCTCTGGCTCGGATGAAACCAACTGGGCAAAGAGCCGTTCATAAGCTGCGGACCCTGGGAGCTTTCCCTAGTCTACACCAGAACAGCACTCTGAGGGAGAGGAGCTGCTGACGTCTGGTAGCAAAATCTCGTATTCTGAAGAGAAACATTTCGTTGTAAGTGGGTTCCATCAACCTTGCCCTATTTTCTTAGCTGGCTATGATGGACGGCAGGCAGTCAGTTGGCAGACTCACCTGAGGCCCTGCTTCCCAGACTGTGATACAGACCCCTCGCCTGCTTCAGCCCAAAGGAACGGCTTACCTTAAGGTAAAAACCATGCGTTGCAAAGCTCCTGCCTAAGCCTCGCACAAGCACAAGCATATTGGTCATTGGTCAAAGACTTTCCCCACAACTTGAACATGTTTGCTCCCATCTAGCCTCTGAAGGCCGAGTTTACCTAGCTTGGAATCACACTTCAGGAAAGGTACTCAGGCTGCCTGTGACTGCAAGTTGTTTCACCAGGCAGCCCAAATGGAATACACCACTTGCATTTTCCAGGGGCAGAGCAAATGGTGTCAACTTACACGCCTGCAGCCTGGGAGGGGCAACATACACTTTCTGAAAGGGAAAGAAGCCCATGCCTTCAGTGTGAAAGGCCGCTATGCCTCTTTGCTTTGGGAGCCCAGGGATAGCGTCAGCTCTGAAAGGCTTCCAAAGGAGCAGAGTCAGAGAACCTTTGAACCACAGAGCAGGTGCAGCCCAGAACAAGGACTGCTCTTGGCCTGAGAACACCCACTGCCCAGGGCTTCTTTTGGGTACACACGTGTAGAGGAAGGGTGTTGAATTCTGCTGCGTGATAACTTCTCCGGCCCACGAAGTGTGAGGGCAAGGAGAGTGGCCCTGCATCTCATCCAAGTTTCATGGGTCAGTTGTATAAGGCAAACTCCCTGCTTGAATCCCTCTGTGGGCAACGTAACCTCCAGAGAAAGATGGATGATTGGAACCCAGGGCTGGAATCTAGGTTAATGTTCTGTGCATCAACTTCGCAGCTGTTCTCTCTAAGCGGGTCCCAAAGGCTTTTTGGAAGGGTTTCCTTAGAGGGTCAGAAACAGGAAATTAACCGACAGGCCCACGGGGATGCCAGTTCTCTCCAGCAACAACGCTACCAGCCTCAGACTCTTGAGTTCTCTTTGCTAAATGGAAGAACACTATGCTTGGAAGCTTCTTCCATCCAGTTTGAGAGTCGCACTTCCACTGCATCCTAGGATTCCAAGTGTTGCCATGCCGTCACTCTTTCCAGTTCTTAGGCCTATGACGGCAGAGTGTCTGGCAGTTCTGAAAGAGACCTTAGGAATGCAGGCGTTTTGGCTCCTTCCACCGAGAAACCAGCTCCTCCAGATCCTCTGTCGTTAGGTATTTCATGGCAGAATATCGCTAGGAGCCCTCTTTCCTCCTCCACGAGGTAAGACACAAACGGAATTGCCCTAAAGGGAAGAAGCCTTCTGAGTCCGGCAGAGAGGCAGCCTCTCCCACTCAGCATTCCCCCACGGCTGAGCCCAGGGTATGGGACCGTGAGAGGGAGAAAGAGAGCCGTAACCCCGAGCTTTTCCACAATGTAGTATAGGCCTCACCCTCAAGCTCACGTCCACTTCATAGAGAGAACACCAGGCCTCGGTGTGCTTTCCTGTGGCAAGGAAACTTTGCTTTCATAGTTAGGTGGCACATTGGCTCAGGACTGCCCTAACCGAAGGGCTCACGGTGTGCAGCCCTATTTGTTGAGATCAGCCCCTGTGGCTCTGGCTCGGATGAAACCAACTGGGCAAAGAGCCGTTCATAAGCTGGGGACCCTGGGAGCTTTCCCTAGTCTACACCAGAACAGCACTCTGAGGGAGAGGAGCTGCTGACGTCTGGTAGCAAAATCTCCTATTCTGAAGAGAAACATTTCGTTGTAAGTGGGTTCCATCAACCTTGCCCTATTTTCTTAGCTGGCTATGATGGACGGCAGGCAGTCAGTTGGCAGACTCACCTGAGGCCCTGCTTCCCAGACTGTGATAGTCTCAGACCCCTCGCCTGCTTCAGCCCAAAGGGACGGCTTACCTTAAGGTAAAAACCATGCGTTGCAAAGCTCCTGACTAAGCCTCGCACAAGCACAAGCATATTGGTCATAGGTCAAAGACTTTCCCCACAACTTGAACATGTTTGCTCCCATCTATCCTCCAAAGGCCGAGTTTACCTTGCTAGGAATCACAATTCAGGAAAGGTACTCAGGCCGCCTGTGACTGCAAGTTGTTTCACCAGGCAGCCGAAATCGAGTACACCACTTGCATTTTCCAGGGGCAGAGCAATTGATGTCAACTTACACGCCTGCAGCCTGGGAGGGGCAACATACACTTTCTGAAAGGGAAAGAAGCCCATGCCTTCAGTGTGAAAGGCCGCTATGCCTCTTTGCTTTGGCAGCCCAGGGATAGCGTCAGCTCTGAAAGGCTTCCAAAGGAGCAGAGTCAGAGAACCTTTGAACCACAGAGCAGGTGCAGCCCAGAACAAGGACTGCTCTTGGCCTGAGAACACCCACTGCCCAGCGCTTCTTTTGGGTACACACGTGTAGAGGAAGGGTGTTGAATTCTGCTGCGTGATAACTTCTCCGGCCCACGAAGTGTGAGGGCAAGGAGAGTGGCCCTGCATCTCATCCCAGTTTCATGGGTCAGTTGTATAAGGCAAACTCCCTGCTTGAATCCCTCTGTGGGCAACGTAACCTCCAGAGAAAGATGGATGATTGGGACCCAGGGCTGGAATCTAGGTTAATGTTCTGTGCATCAACTTCGCAGCTGTTCTCTCTAAGCGGGTCCCAAAGGCTTTTTGGAAGCGTTTCCTTAGAGGGTCAGAAACAGGAAATTAACCGACAGGCCCACGGGGATGACAGTTCTCTCCAGTCACAACGCTACCAGCCTCAGACTATTGGGTTCTCTCTGGTAAATGGAAGAACACTATGCTTGGAAGCTTCTTCCATCCAGTTTGAGAGTCGCACTTCCACTGCATCCTAGGATTCCAGGTGTTGCCATGCCCTCACAATTTCCAGTTCTTAGGCCTATGACGGCAGAGTGTCTGGAAGTTCTGAAAGAGACCTTAGGAATGCAGGCGTTTTGGCTCCTTCCACTGAGAAACCAGCTCCTCCAGATCCTCTGTCGTTAGGTATTTCATGGCAGAATATCGCTAGGAGCCCTCTTTCCTCCTCCACGAGGTAAGACACAAACGGAATTGCCCTAAAGAGAAGAAGCCTTCTGAGTCCGGCAGAGAGGCAGCCTCTCCCACTCAGCATTCCCCCACGGCTGAGCCCAGGGTATGGGACCCTGAGAGGGAGAAAGAGAGCCGTAACCCCGAGCTTTTCCACAATGTAGTATAGGCCTCACCCTCAAGCTCACGTCCACTTCATAGAGAGAACACCAGGCCTCGGTGTGCTTTCCTGTGGCAAGGAAACTTTGCTTTCATAGTTAGGTGGCACATTGGCTCAGGACTGCCCTAACCGAAGGGCTCACGGTGTGCAGCCCTATTTGTTGAGATCAGCCCCTGTGGCTCTGGCTCGGATGAAACCAACTGGGCAAAGAGTCGTTCATAAGCTGCGGACCCTGGGAGCTTTCCCTAGTCTACACCAGAACAGCACTCTGAGGGAGAGGAGCTGCTGACGTCTGGTAGCAAAATCTCCTATTCTGAAGAGAAACATTTCGTTGTAAGTGGGTTCCATCAACCTTGCCCTATTTTCTTAGCTGGCTATGATGGACGGCAGGCAGTCAGTTGGCAGACTCACCTGAGGCCCTGCTTCCTAGACTGTGATAGTCTCAGACCCCTCGCCTGCTTCAGCCCAAAGGGACGGCTTACCTTAAGGTAAAAACCATGCGTTGCAAAGCTCCTGCCTAAGCCTCGCACAAGCACAAGCATATTGGTCATAGGTCAAAGACTTTCCCCACAACTTGAACATGTTTGCTCCCATCTAGCCTCCAAAGGCCGAGTTTACCTTGCTAGGAATCACACTTCAGGAAAGGTACTCAGGCTGCATGTGACTGCAAGTTGTTTCACCAGGCAGCCGAAATCGAGTACACCACTTGCATTTTCCAGGGGCAGAGCAATTGATGTCAACTTACACGCCTCCAGCCTGGGAGGGGCAACATACACTTTCTGAAAGGGAAAGAAGCCCATGCCTTCAGTGTGAAAGGCCGCTATGCCTCTTTGCTTTGGCAGCCCAGGGATAGCGTCAGCTCTGAAAGGCTTCCAAAGGAGCAGAGTCAGAGAACCTTTGAACCACAGAGCAGGTGCAGCCCAGAACAAGGACTGCTCTTGGCCTGAGAACACCCACTGCCCAGCGCTTCTTTTGGGTACACACGTGTAGAGGAAGGGTGTTGAATTCTGCTGCGTGATAACTTCTCCCGCCCACGAAGTGTGAGGGCAAGGAGAGTGGCCCTGCATCTCATCCCAGTTTCATGGGTCAGTTGTATAAGGCAAACTCCCTGCTTGAATCCCTCTGTGGGCAACGTAACCTCCAGAGAAAGATGGATGATTGGGACCCAGGGCTGGAATCTAGGTTAATGTTCTGTGCATCAACTTCGCAGCTGTTCTCTCTAAGCGGGTCCCAAAGGCTTTTTGGAAGGGTTTCCTTAGAGGGTCAGAAACAGGAAATTAACCGACAGACCCACGGGGCTGCCAGTTCTCTCCAGCAACAACGCTACCAGCCTCAGACTATTGGGTTCTCTCTGGTAAATGGAAGAACACTATGCTTGGAAGCTTCTTCCATCCAGTTTGAGAGTCGCACTTCCACTGCATCCTAGGATTCCAGGTGTTGCCATGCCCTCACAATGTCCAGTTCTTAGGCCTATGATGGCAGAGTGTCTGGCAGTTCTGAAAGAGACCTTAGGAATGCAGGCGTTTTGGCTCCTTCCACCGAGAAACCAGCTCCTCCAGATCCTCTGTCGTTAGGTATTTCATGGCAGAATATCGCTAGGAGCCCTCTTTCCTCCTCCACGAGGTAAGACACAAACGGAATTGCCCTAAAGGGAAGAAGCCTTCTGAGTCCGGCAGAGAGGCAGCCTCTCCCACTCAGCATTCCCCCACGGCTGAGCCCAGGGTATGGGACCGTGAGAGGGAGAAAGAGAGCCGTAACCCCGAGCTTTTCCACAATGTAGTATAGGCCTCACCCTCAAGCTCACGTCCACTTCATAGAGAGAACACCAGGCCTCGGTGTGCTTTCCTGTGGCAAGGAAACTTTGCTTTCATAGTTAGGTGGCACATTGGCTCAGGACTGCCCTAACCGAAGGGCTCACGGTGTGCAGCCCTATTTGTTGAGATCAGCCCCTCTGGCTCTGGCTCGGATGAAACCAACTGGGCAAAGAGCCGTTCATAAGCTGCGGACCCTGGGAGCTTTCCCTAGTCTACACCAGAACAGCACTCTGAGGGAGAGGAGCTGCTGACGTCTGGTAGCAAAATCTCCTATTCTGAAGAGAAACATTTCGTTGTAAGTGGGTTCCATCAACCTTGCCCTATTTTCTTAGCTGGCTATGATGGACGGCAGGCAGTCAGTTGGCAGACTCACCTGAGGCCCTGCTTCCCAGACTGTGATACAGACCCCTCGCCTGCTTCAGCCCAAAGGAACGGCTTACGGAAAGGTAAAAACCATGTGTTGGAAAACTCCTGCCTAAGCCTCGCACAAGCACAAGCATATTGGTCATTGGTCAAAGACTTTCCCCACAACTTGAACATGTTTGCTCCCATCTAGCCTCTGAAGGCCGAGTTTACCTAGCTTGGAATCACACTTCAGGAAAGGTACTCAGGCTGCCTGTGACTGCAAGTTGTTTCACCAGGCAGTCCAAATGGAATACACCACTTGCATTTTCCAGGGGCAGAGCAAATGGTGTCAACTTACACGCCTGCAGCCTGGGAGGGGCAACATACACTTTCTGAAAGGGAAAGAAGCCCATGCCTTCAGTGTGAAAGGCCGCTATGCCTCTTTGCTTTGGCAGCCCAGGGATAGCGTCAGCTCTGAAAGGCTTCCAAAGGAGCAGAGTCAGAGAACCTTTGAACCACAGAGCAGGTGCAGCCCAGAACAAGGACTGCTCTTGGCCTGAGAACACCCACTGCCCAGCGCTTCTTTTGGGTACACACGTGTAGAGGAAGGGTGTTGAATTCTGCTGCGTGATAACTTCTCCGGCCCACGAAGTGTGAGGGCAAGGAGAGTGGCCCTGCATCTCATCCAAGTTTCATGGGTCAGTTGTATAAGGCAAACTCCCTGCTTGAATCCCTCTGTGGGCAACGTAACCTCCAGAGAAAGATGGATGATTGGGACCCAGGGCTGGAATCTAGGTTAATGTTCTGTGCATCAACTTCGCAGCTGTTCTCTCTAAGCGGGTCCCAAAGGCTTTTTGGAAGGGTTTCCTTAGAGGGTCAGAAACAGGAAATTAACCGACAGGCCCACGGGGATGCCAGTTCTCTCCAGCAACAACGCTACCAGCCTCAGACTCTTGAGTTCTCTTTGGTAAATGGAAGAACACTATGCTTGGAAGCTTCTTCCATCCAGTTTGAGAGTCGCACTTCCACTGCATCCTAGGATTCCAAGTGTTGCCATGCCGTCACTCTTTCCAGTTCTTAGGCCTATGACGGCAGAGTGTCTGGCAGTTCTGAAAGAGACCTTAGGAATGCAGGCGTTTTGGCTCCTTCCACCGAGAAACCAGCTCCTCCAGATCCTCTGTCATTAGGTATTTCATGGCAGAATATCGCTAGGAGCCCTCTTTCCTCCTCCACGAGGTAAGACACAAACGGAATTGCCCTAAAGGGAAAAAGCCTTCTGAGTCCGGCAGAGAGGCAGCCTCTCCCACTCAGCATTCCCCCACGGCTGAGCCCAGGGTATGGGACCGTGAGAGGGAGAAAGAGAGCCGTAACCCCGAGCTTTTCCACAATGTAGTATAGGCCTCACCCTCAAGCTCACGTCCACTTCATAGAGAAAACACCAGGCCTCGGTGTGCTTTCCTGTGGCAAGGAAACTTTGCTTTCATAGTTAGGTGGCACATTGGCTCAGGACTGCCCTAACCGAAGGGCTCACGGTGTGCAGCCCTATTTGTTGAGATCAGCCCCTCTGGCTCTGGCTCGGATGAAACCAACTGGGTAAAGAGCCGTTCATAAGCTGGGGACCCTGGGAGCTTTCCCTAGTCTACACCAGAACAGCACTCTGAGGGAGAGGAGCTGCTGACGTCTGGTAGCAAAATCTCCTATTCTGAAGAGAAACATTTCGTTTTAAGTGGGTTCCATCAACCTTGCCCTATTTTCTTAGCTGGCTATGATGGACGGCAGGCAGTCAGTTGGCAGACTCACCTGAGGCCCTGCTTCCTAGACTCTGATAGTCTCAGACCCCTCCCCTGCTTCAGCCCAAAGGGACGGCTTACCTTAAGGTAAAAACCATGCGTTGCAAAGCTCCTGCCTAATCCTAGCACAAGCACAAGCATATTGGTCATAGGTCAAAGACTTTCCCCACAACTTGAACATGTTTGCTCCCATCTAGCCTCCAAAGGCCGAGTTTACCTAGCTAGGAATCACACTTCAGGAAAGGTACTCAGGCTGCCTGTGACTGCAAGTTGTTTCACCAGGCAGCCGAAATCGAGTACACCACTTGCATTTTCCAGGGGCAGAGCAAATGATGTCAACTTACACGCCTCCAGCCTGGGAGGGGCAACATACACTTTCTGAAAGGGAAAGAAGCCCATGCCTTCAGTGTGAAAGGCCGCTATGCCTCTTTGCTTTGGCAGCCCAGGGATAGCGTCAGCTCTGAAAGGCTTCCAAAGGAGCAGAGTCAGAGAACCTTTGAACCACAGAGCAGGTGCAGCCCAGAACAAGGACTGCTCTTGGCCTGAGAACACCCACTGCCCAGCGCTTCTTTTGGGTACACACGTGTAGAGGAAGGGTGTTGAATTCTGCTGCGTGATAACTTCTCCCGCCCACGAAGTGTGAGGGCAAGGAGAGTGGCCCTGCATCTCATCCCAGTTTCATGGGTCAGTTGTATAAGGCAAACTCCCTGCTTGAATCCCTCTGTGGGCAACGTAACCTCCAGAGAAAGATGGATGATTGGGACCCAGGGCTGGAATCTAGGTTAATGTTCTGTGCATCAACTTCGCAGCTGTTCTCTCTAAGCGGGTCCCAAAGGCTTTTTGGAAGGGTTTCCTTAGAGGGTCAGAAACAGGAAATTAACCGACAGACCCACGGGGCTGCCAGTTCTCTCCAGCAACAACGCTACCAGCCTCAGACTATTGGGTTCTCTCTGGTAAATGGAAGAACACTATGCTTGGAAGCTTCTTCCATCCAGTTTGAGAGTCGCACTTCCACTGCATCCTAGGATTCCAGGTGTTGCCATGCCCTCACAATGTCCAGTTCTTAGGCCTATGATGGCAGAGTGTCTGGCAGTTCTGAAAGAGACCTTAGGAATGCAGGCGTTTTGGCTCCTTCCACCGAGAAACCAGCTCCTCCAGATCCTCTGTCGTTAGGTATTTCATGGCAGAATATCGCTAGGAGCCCTCTTTCCTCCTCCACGAGGTAAGACACAAACGGAATTGCCCTAAAGGGAAGAAGCCTTCTGAGTCCGGCAGAGAGGCAGCCTCTCCCACTCAGCATTCCCCCACGGCTGAGCCCAGGGTATGGGACCGTGAGAGGGAGAAAGAGAGCCGTAACCCCGAGCTTTTCCACAATGTAGTATAGGCCTCACCCTCAAGCTCACGTCCACTTCATAGAGAGAACACCAGGCCTCGGTGTGCTTTCCTGTGGCAAGGAAACTTTGCTTTCATAGTTAGGTGGCACATTGGCTCAGGACTGCCCTAACCGAAGGGCTCACGGTGTGCAGCCCTATTTGTTGAGATCAGCCCCTCTGGCTCTGGCTCGGATGAAACCAACTGGGCAAAGAGCCGTTCATAAGCTGCGGACCCTGGGAGCTTTCCCTAGTCTACACCAGAACAGCACTCTGAGGGAGAGGAGCTGCTGACGTCTGGTAGCAAAATCTCGTATTCTGAAGAGAAACATTTCGTTGTAAGTGGGTTCCATCAACCTTGCCCTATTTTCTTAGCTGGCTATGATGGACGGCAGGCAGTCAGTTGGCAGACTCACCTGAGGCCCTGCTTCCCAGACTGTGATACAGACCCCTCGCCTGCTTCAGCCCAAAGGAACGGCTTACGGAAAGGTAAAAACCATGTGTTGGAAAACTCCTGCCTAAGCCTCGCACAAGCACAAGCATATTGGTCATTGGTCAAAGACTTTCCCCACAACTTGAACATGTTTGCTCCCATCTAGCCTCTGAAGGCCGAGTTTACCTAGCTTGGAATCACACTTCAGGAAAGGTACTCAGGCTGCCTGTGACTGCAAGTTGTTTCACCAGGCAGTCCAAATGGAATACACCACTTGCATTTTCCAGGGGCAGAGCAAATGGTGTCAACTTACACGCCTGCAGCCTGGGAGGGGCAACATACACTTTCTGAAAGGGAAAGAAGCCCATGCCTTCAGTGTGAAAGGCCGCTATGCCTCTTTGCTTTGGCAGCCCAGGGATAGCGTCAGCTCTGAAAGGCTTCCACAGGAGCAGAGTCAGAGAACCTTTGAACCACAGAGCAGGTGCAGCCCAGAACAAGGACTGCTCTTGGCCTGAGAACACCCACTGCCCAGCGCTTCTTTTGGGTACACACGTGTACAGGAAGGGTGTTGAATTCTGCTGCGTGATAACTTCTCCGGCCCACGAAGTGTGAGGGCAAGGAGAGTGGCCCTGCATCTCATCCAAGTTTCATGGGTCAGTTGTATAAGGCAAACTCCCTGCTTGAATCCCTCTGTGGGCAACGTAACCTCCAGAGAAAGATGGATGATTGGGACCCAGGGCTGGAATCTAGGTTAATGTTCTGTGCATCAACTTCGCAGCTGTTCTCTCTAAGCGGGTCCCAAAGGCTTTTTGGAAGGGTTTCCTTAGAGGGTCAGAAACAGGAAATTAACCGACAGGCCCACGGGGATGCCAGTTCTCTCCAGCAACAACGCTACCAGCCTCAGACTCTTGAGTTCTCTTTGCTAAATGGAAGAACACTATGCTTAGAAGCTTCTTCCATCCAGTTTGAGAGTCGCACTTCCACTGCATCCTAGGATTCCAAGTGTTGCCATGCCGTCACTCTTTCCAGTTCTTAGGCCTATGACGGCAGAGTGTCTGGCAGTTCTGAAAGAGACCTTAGGAATGCAGGCGTTTTGGCTCCTTCCACCGAGAAACCAGCTCCTCCAGATCCTCTGTCGTTAGGTATTTCATGGCAGAATATCGCTAGGAGCCCTCTTTCCTCCTCCACGAGGTAAGACACAAACGGAATTGCCCTAAAGGGAAGAAGCCTTCTGAGTCCGGCAGAGAGGCAGCCTCTCCCACTCAGCATTCCCCCACGGCTGAGCCCAGGGTATGGGACCGTGAGAGGGAGAAAGAGAGCCGTAACCCCGAGCTTTTCCACAATGTAGTATAGGCCTCACCCTCAAGCTCACGTCCACTTCATAGAGAAAACACCAGGCCTCGGTGTGCTTTCCTGTGGCAAGGAAACTTTGCTTTCATAGTTAGGTGGCACATTGGCTCAGGACTGCCCTAACCGAAGGGCTCACGGTGTGCAGCCCTATTTGTTGAGATCAGCCCCTCTGGCTCTGGCTCGGATGAAACCAACTGGGTAAAGAGCCGTTCATAAGCTGGGGACCCTGGGAGCTTTCCCTAGTCTACACCAGAACAGCACTCTGAGGGAGAGGAGCTGCTGACGTCTGGTAGCAAAATCTCGTATTCTGAAGAGAAACATTTCGTTGTAAGTGGGTTCCATCAACCTTGCCCTATTTTCTTAGCTGGCTATGATGGACGGCAGGCAGTCAGTTGGCAGACTCACCTGAGGCCCTGCTTTCCAGACTGTGATACAGACCCCTCGCCTGCTTCAGCCCAAAGGAACGGCTTACGGAAAGGTAAAAACCATGTGTTGGAAAACTCCTGCCTAAGCCTCGCACAAGCACAAGCATATTGGTCATTGGTCAAAGACTTTCCCCACAACTTGAACATGTTTGCTCCCATCTAGCCTCTGAAGGCCGAGTTTACCTAGCTTGGAATCACACTTCAGGAAAGGTACTCAGGCTGCCTGTGACTGCAAGTTGTTTCACCAGGCAGTCCAAATGGAATACACGACTTGCATTTTCCAGGGGCAGAGCAAATGGTGTCAACTTACACGCCTGCAGCCTGGGAGGGGCAACATACACTTTCTGAAAGGGAAAGAAGCCCATGCCTTCAGTGTGAAAGGCCGCTATGCCTCTTTGCTTTGGCAGCCCAGGGATAGCGTCAGCTCTGAAAGGCTTCCAAAGGAGCAGAGTCAGAGAACCTTTGAACCACAGAGCAGGTGCAGCCCAGAACAAGGACTGCTCTTGGCCTGAGAACACCCACTGCCCAGCGCTTCTTTTGGGTACACACGTGTAGAGGAAGGGTGTTGAATTCTGCTGCGTGATAACTTCTCCGGCCCACGAAGTGTGAGGGCAAGGAGAGTGGCCCTGCATCTCATCCAAGTTTCATGGGTCAGTTGTATAAGGCAAACTCCCTGCTTGAATCCCTCTGTGGGCAACGTAACCTCCAGAGAAAGATGGATGATTGGGACCCAGGGCTGGAATCTAGGTTAATGTTCTGTGCATCAACTTCGCAGCTGTTCTCTCTAAGCGGGTCCCAAAGGCTTTTTGGAAGGGTTTCCTTAGAGGGTCAGAAACAGGAAATTAACCGACAGGCCCACGGGGATGCCAGTTCTCTCCAGCAACAACGCTACCAGCCTCAGACTCTTGAGTTCTCTTTGGTAAATGGAAGAACACTATGCTTGGAAGCTTCTTCCATCCAGTTTGAGAGTCGCACTTCCACTGCATCCTAGGATTCCAAGTGTTGCCATGCCGTCACTCTTTCCAGTTCTTAGGCCTATGACGGCAGAGTGTCTGGCAGTTCTGAAAGAGACCTTAGGAATGCAGGCGTTTTGGCTCCTTCCACCGAGAAACCAGCTCCTCCAGATCCTCTGTCATTAGGTATTTCATGGCAGAATATCGCTAGGAGCCCTCTTTCCTCCTCCACGAGGTAAGACACAAACGGAATTGCCCTAAAGGGAAAAAGCCTTCTGAGTCCGGCAGAGAGGCAGCCTCTCCCACTCAGCATTCCCCCACGGCTGAGCCCAGGGTATGGGACCGTGAGAGGGAGAAAGAGAGCCGTAACCCCGAGCTTTTCCACAATGTAGTATAGGCCTCACCCTCAAGCTCACGTCCACTTCATAGAGAAAACACCAGGCCTCGGTGTGCTTTCCTGTGGCAAGGAAACTTTGCTTTCATAGTTAGGTGGCACATTGGCTCAGGACTGCCCTAACCGAAGGGCTCACGGTGTGCAGCCCTATTTGTTGAGATCAGCCCCTCTGGCTCTGGCTCGGATGAAACCAACTGGGTAAAGAGCCGTTCATAAGCTGGGGACCCTGGGAGCTTTCCCTAGTCTACACCAGAACAGCACTCTGAGGGAGAGGAGCTGCTGACGTCTGGTAGCAAAATCTCCTATTCTGAAGAGAAACATTTCGTTTTAAGTGGGTTCCATCAACCTTGCCCTATTTTCTTAGCTGGCTATGATGGACGGCAGGCAGTCAGTTGGCAGACTCACCTGAGGCCCTGCTTCCTAGACTCTGATAGTCTCAGACCCCTCGCCTGCTTCAGCCCAAAGGGACGGCTTACCTTAAGGTAAAAACCATGCGTTGCAAAGCTCCTGCCTAATCCTAGCACAAGCACAAGCATATTGGTCATAGGTCAAAGACTTTCCCCACAACTTGAACATGTTTGCTCCCATCTAGCCTCCAAAGGCCGAGTTTACCTAGCTAGGAATCACACTTCAGGAAAGGTACTCAGGCTGCCTGTGACTGCAAGTTGTTTCACCAGGCAGCCGAAATCGATTACACCACTTGCATTTTCCAGGGGCAGAGCAAATGATGTCAACTTACACGCCTCCAGCCTGGGAGGGGCAACATACACTTTCTGAAAGGGAAAGAAGCCCATGCCTTCAGTGTGAAAGGCCGCTATGCCTCTTTGCTTTGGCAGCCCAGGGATAGCGTCAGCTCTGAAAGGCTTCCAAAGGAGCAGAGTCAGAGAACCTTTGAACCACAGAGCAGGTGCAGCCCAGAACAAGGACTGCTCTTGGCCTGAGAACACCCACTGCCCAGCGCTTCTTTTGGGTACACACGTGTAGAGGAAGGGTGTTGAATTCTGCTGCGTGATAACTTCTCCCGCCCACGAAGTGTGAGGGCAAGGAGAGTGGCCCTGCATCTCATCCCAGTTTCATGGGTCAGTTGTATAAGGCAAACTCCCTGCTTGAATCCCTCTGTGGGCAACGTAACCTCCAGAGAAAGATGGATGATTGGGACCCAGGGCTGGAATCTAGGTTAATGTTCTGTGCATCAACTTCGCAGCTGTTCTCTCTAAGCGGGTCCCAAAGGCTTTTTGGAAGGGTTTCCTTAGAGGGTCAGAAACAGGAAATTAACCGACAGACCCACGGGGCTGCCAGTTCTCTCCAGCAACAACGCTACCAGCCTCAGACTATTGGGTTCTCTCTGGTAAATGGAAGAACACTATGCTTGGAAGCTTCTTCCATCCAGTTTGAGAGTCGCACTTCCACTGCATCCTAGGATTCCAGGTGTTGCCATGCCCTCACAATGTCCAGTTCTTAGGCCTATGATGGCAGAGTGTCTGGCAGTTCTGAAAGAGACCTTAGGAATGCAGGCGTTTTGGCTCCTTCCACCGAGAAACCAGCTCCTCCAGATCCTCTGTCGTTAGGTATTTCATGGCAGAATATCGCTAGGAGCCCTCTTTCCTCCTCCACGAGGTAAGACACAAACGGAATTGCCCTAAAGGGAAGAAGCCTTCTGAGTCCGGCAGAGAGGCAGCCTCTCCCACTCAGCATTCCCCCACGGCTGAGCCCAGGGTATGGGACCGTGAGAGGGAGAAAGAGAGCCGTAACCCCGAGCTTTTCCACAATGTAGTATAGGCCTCACCCTCAAGCTCACGTCCACTTCATAGAGAGAACACCAGGCCTCGGTGTGCTTTCCTGTGGCAAGGAAACTTTGCTTTCATAGTTAGGTGGCACATTGGCTCAGGACTGCCCTAACCGAAGGGCTCACGGTGTGCAGCCCTATTTGTTGAGATCAGCCCCTCTGGCTCTGGCTCGGATGAAACCAACTGGGCAAAGAGCCGTTCATAAGCTGCGGACCCTGGGAGCTTTCCCTAGTCTACACCAGAACAGCACTCTGAGGGAGAGGAGCTGCTGACGTCTGGTAGCAAAATCTCGTATTCTGAAGAGAAACATTTCGTTGTAAGTGGGTTCCATCAACCTTGCCCTATTTTCTTAGCTGGCTATGATGGACGGCAGGCAGTCAGTTGGCAGACTCACCTGAGGCCCTGCTTCCCAGACTGTGATACAGACCCCTCGCCTGCTTCAGCCCAAAGGAACGGCTTACGGAAAGGTAAAAACCATGTGTTGGAAAACTCCTGCCTAAGCCTCGCACAAGCACAAGCATATTGGTCATTGGTCAAAGACTTTCCCCACAACTTGAACATGTTTGCTCCCATCTAGCCTCTGAAGGCCGAGTTTACCTAGCTTGGAATCACACTTCAGGAAAGGTACTCAGGCTGCCTGTGACTGCAAGTTGTTTCACCAGGCAGTCCAAATGGAATACACCACTTGCATTTTCCAGGGGCAGAGCAAATGGTGTCAACTTACACGCCTGCAGCCTGGGAGGGGCAACATACACTTTCTGAAAGGGAAAGAAGCCCATGCCTTCAGTGTGAAAGGCCGCTATGCCTCTTTGCTTTGGCAGCCCAGGGATAGCGTCAGCTCTGAAAGGCTTCCACAGGAGCAGAGTCAGAGAACCTTTGAACCACAGAGCAGGTGCAGCCCAGAACAAGGACTGCTCTTGGCCTGAGAACACCCACTGCCCAGCGCTTCTTTTGGGTACACACGTGTACAGGAAGGGTGTTGAATTCTGCTGCGTGATAACTTCTCCGGCCCACGAAGTGTGAGGGCAAGGAGAGTGGCCCTGCATCTCATCCAAGTTTCATGGGTCAGTTGTATAAGGCAAACTCCCTGCTTGAATCCCTCTGTGGGCAACGTAACCTCCAGAGAAAGATGGATGATTGGGACCCAGGGCTGGAATCTAGGTTAATGTTCTGTGCATCAACTTCGCAGCTGTTCTCTCTAAGCGGGTCCCAAAGGCTTTTTGGAAGGGTTTCCTTAGAGGGTCAGAAACAGGAAATTAACCGACAGGCCCACGGGGATGCCAGTTCTCTCCAGCAACAACGCTACCAGCCTCAGACTCTTGAGTTCTCTTTGCTAAATGGAAGAACACTATGCTTAGAAGCTTCTTCCATCCAGTTTGAGAGTCGCACTTCCACTGCATCCTAGGATTCCAAGTGTTGCCATGCCGTCACTCTTTCCAGTTCTTAGGCCTATGACGGCAGAGTGTCTGGCAGTTCTGAAAGAGACCTTAGGAATGCAGGCGTTTTGGCTCCTTCCACCGAGAAACCAGCTCCTCCAGATCCTCTGTCGTTAGGTATTTCATGGCAGAATATCGCTAGGAGCCCTCTTTCCTCCTCCACGAGGTAAGACACAAACGGAATTGCCCTAAAGGGAAGAAGCCTTCTGAGTCCGGCAGAGAGGCAGCCTCTCCCACTCAGCATTCCCCCACGGCTGAGCCCAGGGTATGGGACCGTGAGAGGGAGAAAGAGAGCCGTAACCCCGAGCTTTTCCACAATGTAGTATAGGCCTCACCCTCAAGCTCACGTCCACTTCATAGAGAAAACACCAGGCCTCGGTGTGCTTTCCTGTGGCAAGGAAACTTTGCTTTCATAGTTAGGTGGCACATTGGCTCAGGACTGCCCTAACCGAAGGGCTCACGGTGTGCAGCCCTATTTGTTGAGATCAGCCCCTCTGGCTCTGGCTCGGATGAAACCAACTGGGTAAAGAGCCGTTCATAAGCTGGGGACCCTGGGAGCTTTCCCTAGTCTACACCAGAACAGCACTCTGAGGGAGAGGAGCTGCTGACGTCTGGTAGCAAAATCTCGTATTCTGAAGAGAAACATTTCGTTGTAAGTGGGTTCCATCAACCTTGCCCTATTTTCTTAGCTGGCTATGATGGACGGCAGGCAGTCAGTTGGCAGACTCACCTGAGGCCCTGCTTTCCAGACTGTGATACAGACCCCTCGCCTGCTTCAGCCCAAAGGAACGGCTTACGGAAAGGTAAAAACCATGTGTTGGAAAACTCCTGCCTAAGCCTCGCACAAGCACAAGCATATTGGTCATTGGTCAAAGACTTTCCCCACAACTTGAACATGTTTGCTCCCATCTAGCCTCTGAAGGCCGAGTTTACCTAGCTTGGAATCACACTTCAGGAAAGGTACTCAGGCTGCCTGTGACTGCAAGTTGTTTCACCAGGCAGTCCAAATGGAATACACGACTTGCATTTTCCAGGGGCAGAGCAAATGGTGTCAACTTACACGCCTGCAGCCTGGGAGGGGCAACATACACTTTCTGAAAGGGAAAGAAGCCCATGCCTTCAGTGTGAAAGGCCGCTATGCCTCTTTGCTTTGGCAGCCCAGGGATAGCGTCAGCTCTGAAAGGCTTCCAAAGGAGCAGAGTCAGAGAACCTTTGAACCACAGAGCAGGTGCAGCCCAGAACAAGGACTGCTCTTGGCCTGAGAACACCCACTGCCCAGCGCTTCTTTTGGGTACACACGTGTAGAGGAAGGGTGTTGAATTCTGCTGCGTGATAACTTCTCCGGCCCACGAAGTGTGAGGGCAAGGAGAGTGGCCCTGCATCTCATCCAAGTTTCATGGGTCAGTTGTATAAGGCAAACTCCCTGCTTGAATCCCTCTGTGGGCAACGTAACCTCCAGAGAAAGATGGATGATTGGGACCCAGGGCTGGAATCTAGGTTAATGTTCTGTGCATCAACTTCGCAGCTGTTCTCTCTAAGCGGGTCCCAAAGGCTTTTTGGAAGGGTTTCCTTAGAGGGTCAGAAACAGGAAATTAACCGACAGGCCCACGGGGATGCCAGTTCTCTCCAGCAACAACGCTACCAGCCTCAGACTCTTGAGTTCTCTTTGGTAAATGGAAGAACACTATGCTTGGAAGCTTCTTCCATCCAGTTTGAGAGTCGCACTTCCACTGCATCCTAGGATTCCAAGTGTTGCCATGCCGTCACTCTTTCCAGTTCTTAGGCCTATGACGGCAGAGTGTCTGGCAGTTCTGAAAGAGACCTTAGGAATGCAGGCGTTTTGGCTCCTTCCACCGAGAAACCAGCTCCTCCAGATCCTCTGTCATTAGGTATTTCATGGCAGAATATCGCTAGGAGCCCTCTTTCCTCCTCCACGAGGTAAGACACAAACGGAATTGCCCTAAAGGGAAAAAGCCTTCTGAGTCCGGCAGAGAGGCAGCCTCTCCCACTCAGCATTCCCCCACGGCTGAGCCCAGGGTATGGGACCGTGAGAGGGAGAAAGAGAGCCGTAACCCCGAGCTTTTCCACAATGTAGTATAGGCCTCACCCTCAAGCTCACGTCCACTTCATAGAGAAAACACCAGGCCTCGGTGTGCTTTCCTGTGGCAAGGAAACTTTGCTTTCATAGTTAGGTGGCACATTGGCTCAGGACTGCCCTAACCGAAGGGCTCACGGTGTGCAGCCCTATTTGTTGAGATCAGCCCCTCTGGCTCTGGCTCGGATGAAACCAACTGGGTAAAGAGCCGTTCATAAGCTGGGGACACTGGGAGCTTTCCCTAGTCTACACCAGAACAGCACTCTGAGGGAGAGGAGCTGCTGACGTCTGGTAGCAAAATCTCCTATTCTGAAGAGAAACATTTCGTTTTAAGTGGGTTCCATCAACCTTGCCCTATTTTCTTAGCTGGCTATGATGGACGGCAGGCAGTCAGTTGGCAGACTCACCTGAGGCCCTGCTTCCTAGACTGTGATAGTCTCAGACCCCTCGCCTGCTTCAGCCCAAAGGGACGGCTTACCTTAAGGTAAAAACCATGCGTTGCAAAGCTCCTGCCTAATCCTAGCACAAGCACAAGCATATTGGTCATAGGTCAAAGACTTTCCCCACAACTTGAACATGTTTGCTCCCATCTAGCCTCCAAAGGCCGAGTTTACCTAGCTAGGAATCACACTTCAGGAAAGGTACTCAGGCTGCCTGTGACTGCAAGTTGTTTCACCAGGCAGCCGAAATCGAGTACACCACTTGCATTTTCCAGGGGCAGAGCAAATGATGTCAACTTACACGCCTCCAGCCTGGGAGGGGCAACATACACTTTCTGAAAGGGAAAGAAGCCCATGCCTTCAGTGTGAAAGGCCGCTATGACTCTTTGCTTTGGCAGCCCATGAATAGCGTCAGCTCTAAAAGGCTTCCAAAGGAGCAGATTCAGAGAACCTTTGAACCACAGAGCAGGTGCAGCCCAGAACAAGGACTGCTCTTGGCCTGAGAACACCCACTGCCCAGCGCTTCTTTGGGTACACACGTGTAGAGGAAGGGTGTTGAATTCTGCTGCGTGATAACTTCTCCGGCCCACGAAGTGTGAGGGCAAGGAGGGTGGCCCTGAATCTCATCCCAGTTTCATGGTTCAGTTGTATAAGGCAAACTCCCTGCTTGAATCCCTCTGTGGGCAACGTAACCTCAAGAGAAAGATGGATGATTGGGACCCAGGGCTGGAATCTAGGTTAATGTTCTGTGCATCAACTTCCCAGCTGTTCTCTCTAAGCGGGTCCCAAAGGCTTTTTGGAAGGGTTTCCTTAGAGGGTCAGAAACAGGAAATTAACCGACAGGCCCACGGGGATGCCAGTTCTCTCCAGCAACAACGCTACCAGCCTCAGACTCTTGAGTTCTCTTTGCTAAATGGAAGAACACTATGCTTGGAAGCTTCTTCCATCCAGTTTGAGAGTCGCACTTCCACTGCATCCTAGGATTCCAAGTGTTGCCATGCCGTCACTCTTTCCAGTTCTTAGGCCTATGACGGCAGAGTGTCTGGCAGTTCTGAAAGAGACCTTAGGAATGCAGGCGTTTTGGCTCCTTCCACCGAGAAACCAGCTCCTCCAGATCCTCTGTCGTTAGGTATTTCATGGCAGAATATCGCTAGGAGCCCTCTTTCCTCCTCCACGAGGTAAGACACAAACGGAATTGCCCTAAAGAGAAGAAGCCTTCTGAGTCCGGCAGAGAGGCAGCCTCTCCCACTCAGCATTCCCCCACGGCTGAGCCCAGGGTATGGGACCGTGAGAGGGAGAAAGAGAGCCGTAACCCCGAGCTTTTCCACAATGTAGTATAGGCCTCACCCTCAAGCTCACGTCCACTTCATAGAGAGAACACCAGGCCTCGGTGTGCTTTCCTGTGGCAAGGAAACTTTGCTTTCATAGTTAGGTGGCACATTGGCTCAGGACTGCCCTAACCGAAGGGCTCACGGTGTGCAGCCCTATTTGTTGAGATCAGCCCCTCTGGCTCTGGCTCGGATGAAACCAACTGGGCAAAGAGCCGTTCATAAGCTGGGGACCCTGGGAGCTTTCCCTAGTCTACACCAGAACAGCACTCTGAGGGAGAGGAGCTGCTGACGTCTGGTAGCAAAATCTCCTATTCTGAAGAGAAACATTTCGTTGTAAGTGGGTTCCATCAACCTTGCCCTATTTTCTTAGCTGGCTATGATGGACGGCAGGCAGTCAGTTGGCAGACTCACCTGAGGCCCTGCTTCCCAGACTGTGATACAGACCCCTCGCCTGCTTCAGCCCAAAGGAACGGCTTACCTTAAGGTAAAAACCATGCGTTGCAAAGCTCCTGCCTAAGCCTCGCACAAGCACAAGCATATTGGTCATTGGTCAAAGACTTTCCCCACAACTTGAACATGTTTGCTCCCATCTAGCCTCTGAAGGCCGAGTTTACCTAGCTTGGAATCACACTTCAGGAAAGGTACTCAGGCTGCCTGTGACTGCAAGTTGTTTCACCAGGCAGCCCAAATGGAATACACCACTTGCATTTTCCAGGGGCAGAGCAAATGGTGTCAACTTACACGCCTGCAGCCTGGGAGGGGCAACATACACTTTCTGAAAGGGAAAGAAGCCCATGCCTTCAGTGTGAAAGGCCGCTATGCTTCTTTGCTTTGGGAGCCCAGGGATAGCGTCAGCTCTGAAAGGCTTCCAAAGGAGCAGAGTCAGAGAACCTTTGAACCACAGAGCAGGTGCAGCCCAGAACAAGGACTGCTCTTGGCCTGAGAACACCCACTGCCCAGCGCTTCTTTTGGGTACACACGTGTAGAGGAAGGGTGTTGAATTCTGCTGCGTGATAACTTCTCCGGCCCACGAAGTGTGAGGGCAAGGAGCGTGGCCCTGCATCTCATCCAAGTTTCATGGGTCAGTTGTATAAGGCAAACTCCCTGCTTGAATCCCTCTGTGGGCAACGTAACCTCCAGAGAAAGATGGATGATTGGAACCCAGGGCTGGAATCTAGGTCAATGTTCTGTGCATCAACTTCGCAGCTGTTCTCTCTAAGCGGGTCCCAAAGGCTTTTTGGAAGGGTTTCCTTAGAGGGTCAGAAACAGGAAATTAACCGACAGGCCCACGGGGATGCCAGTTCTCTCCAGCAACAACGCTACCAGCCTCAGACTCTTGAGTTCTCTTTGCTAAATGGAAGAACACTATGCTTGGAAGCTTCTTCCATCCAGTTTGAGAGTCGCACTTCCACTGCATCCTAGGATTCCAAGTGTTGCCATGCCGTCACTCTTTCCAGTTCTTAGGCCTATGACGGCAGAGTGTCTGGCAGTTCTGAAAGAGACCTTAGGAATGCAGGCGTTTTGGCTCCTTCCACCGAGAAACCAGCTCCTCCAGATCCTCTGTCGTTAGGTATTTCATGGCAGAATATCGCTAGGAGCCCTCTTTCCTCCTCCACGAGGTAAGACACAAACGGAATTGCCCTAAAGAGAAGAAGCCTTCTGAGTCCGGCAGAGAGGCAGCCTCTCCCACTCAGCATTCCCCCACGGCTGAGCCCAGGGTATGGGACCGTGAGAGGGAGAAAGAGAGCCGTAACCCCGAGCTTTTCCACAATGTAGTATAGGCCTCACCCTCAAGCTCACGTCCACTTCATAGAGAGAACACCAGGCCTCGGTGTGCTTTCCTGTGGCAAGGAAACTTTGCTTTCATAGTTAGGTGGCACATTGGCTCAGGACTGCCCTAACCGAAGGGCTCACGGTGTGCAGCCCTATTTGTTGAGATCAGCCCCTGTGGCTCTGGCTCGGATGAAACCAACTGGGCAAAGAGCCGTTCATAAGCTGGGGACCCTGGGAGCTTTCCCTAGTCTACACCAGAACAGCACTCTGAGGGAGAGGAGCTGCTGACGTCTGGTAGCAAAATCTCCTATTCTGAAGAGAAACATTTCGTTGTAAGTGGGTTCCATCAACCTTGCCCTATTTTCTTAGCTGGCTATGATGGACGGCAGGCAGTCAGTTGGCAGACTCACCTGAGGCCCTGCTTCCCAGACTGTGATACAGACCCCTCGCCTGCTTCAGCCCAAAGGAACGGCTTACCTTAAGGTAAAAACCATGCGTTGCAAAGCTCCTGCCTAAGCCTCGCACAAGCACAAGCATATTGGTCATTGGTCAAAGACTTTCCCCACAACTTGAACATGTTTGCTCCCATCTAGCCTCTGAAGGCCGAGTTTACCTAGCTTGGAATCACACTTCAGGAAAGGTACTCAGGCTGCCTGTGACTGCAAGTTGTTTCACCAGGCAGCCCAAATGGAATACACCACTTGCATTTTCCAGGGGCAGAGCAAATGGTGTCAACTTACACGCCTGCAGCCTGGGAGGGGCAACATACACTTTCTGAAAGGGAAAGAAGCCCATGCCTTCAGTGTGAAAGGCCGCTATGCTTCTTTGCTTTGGGAGCCCAGGGATAGCGTCAGCTCTGAAAGGCTTCCAAAGGAGCAGAGACAGAGAACCTTTGAACCACAGAGCAGGTGCAGCCCAGAACAAGGACTGCTCTTGGCCTGAGAACACCCACTGCCCAGCGCTTCTTTTGGGTACACACGTGTAGAGGAAGGGTGTTGAATTCTGCTGCGTGATAACTTCTCCGGCCCACGAAGTGTGAGGGCAAGGAGAGTGGCCCTGCATCTCATCCAAGTTTCATGGGTCAGTTGTATAAGGCAAACTCCCTGCTTGAATCCCTCTGTGGGCAACGTAACCTCCAGAGAAAGATGGATGATTGGAACCCAGGGCTGGAATCTAGGTCAATGTTCTGTGCATCAACTTCGCAGCTGTTCTCTCTAAGCGGGTCCCAAAGGCTTTTTGGAAGGGTTTCCTTAGAGGGTCAGAAACAGGAAATTAACCGACAGGCCCACGGGGATGCCAGTTCTCTCCAGCAACAACGCTACCAGCCTCAGACTCTTGAGTTCTCTTTGCTAAATGGAAGAACACTATGCTTGGAAGCTTCTTCCATCCAGTTTGAGAGTCGCACTTCCACTGCATCCTAGGATTCCAAGTGTTGCCATGCCGTCACTCTTTCCAGTTCTTAGGCCTATGACGGCAGAGTGTCTGGCAGTTCTGAAAGAGACCTTAGGAATGCAGGCGTTTTGGCTCCTTCCACCGAGAAACCAGCTCCTCCAGATCCTCTGTCGTTAGGTATTTCATGGCAGAATATCGCTAGGAGCCCTCTTTCCTCCTCCACGAGGTAAGACACAAACGGAATTGCCCTAAAGAGAAGAAGCCTTCTGAGTCCGGCAGAGAGGCAGCCTCTCCCACTCAGCATTCCCCCACGGCTGAGCCCAGGGTATGGGACCGTGAGAGGGAGAAAGAGAGCCGTAACCCCGAGCTTTTCCACAATGTAGTATAGGCCTCACCCTCAAGCTCACGTCCACTTCATAGAGAGAACACCAGGCCTCGGTGTGCTTTCCTGCGGCAAGGAAACTTTGCTTTCATAGTTAGGTGGCACATTGGCTCAGGACTGCCCTAACCGAAGGGCTCACGGTGTGCAGCCCTATTTGTTGAGATCAGCCCCTGTGGCTCTGGCTCGGATGAAACCAACTGGGCAAAGAGCCGTTCATAAGCTGGGGACCCTGGGAGCTTTCCCTAGTCTACACCAGAACAGCACTCTGAGGGAGAGGAGCTGCTGACGTCTGGTAGCAAAATCTCCTATTCTGAAGAGAAACATTTCGTTGTAAGTGGGTTCCATCAACCTTGCCCTATTTTCTTAGCTGGCTATGATGGACGGCAGGCAGTCAGTTGGCAGACTCACCTGAGGCCCTGCTTCCCAGACTGTGATACAGACCCCTCGCCTGCTTCAGCCCAAAGGAACGGCTTACCTTAAGGTAAAAACCATGCGTTGCAAAGCTCCTGCCTAAGCCTCGCACAAGCACAAGCATATTGGTCATTGGTCAAAGACTTTCCCCACAACTTGAACATGTTTGCTCCCATCTAGCCTCTGAAGGCCGAGTTTACCTAGCTTGGAATCACACTTCAGGAAAGGTACTCAGGCTGCCTGTGACTGCAAGTTGTTTCACCAGGCAGCCCAAATGGAATACACCACTTGCATTTTCCAGGGGCAGAGCAAATGGTGTCAACTTACAGGCCTGCAGCCTGGGAGGGGCAACATACACTTTCTGAAAGGGAAAGAAGCCCATGCCTTCAGTGTGAAAGGCCGCTATGCCTCTTTGCTTTGGCAGCCCAGGGATAGCGTCAGCTCTGAAAGGCTTCCAAAGGAGCAGAGTCAGAGAACCTTTGAACCACAGAGCAGGTGCAGCCCAGAACAAGGACTGCTCTTGGCCTGAGAACACCCACTGCCCAGCGCTTCTTTTGGGTACACACGTGTAGAGGAAGGGTGTTGAATTCTGCTGCGTGATAACTTCTCCGGCCCACGAAGTGTGAGGGCAAGGAGAGTGGCCCTGCATCTCATCCAAGTTTCATGGGTCAGTTGTATAAGGCAAACTCCCTGCTTGAATCCCTCTGTGGGCAACGTAACCTCCAGAGAAAGATGGATGATTGGGACCCAAGGCTGGAATCTAGGTTAATGTTCTGTGCATCAACTTCGCAGCTGTTCTCTCTAAGCGGGTCCCAAAGGCTTTTTGGAAGGGTTTCCTTAGAGGGTCAGAAACAGGAAATTAACCGACAGGCCCACGGGGATGCCAGTTCTCTCCAGCAACAACGCTACCAGCCTAAGACTCTTGAGTTCTCTTTGCTAAATGGAAGAACACTATGCTTGGAAGCTTCTTCCATCCAGTTTGAGAGTCGCACTTCCACTGCATCCTAGGATTCCAAGTGTTGCCATGCTGTCACTCTTTCCAGTTCTTAGGCCTATGACGGCAGAGTGTCTGGCAGTTCTGAAAGAGACCTTAGGAATGCAGGCGTTTTGGCTCCTTCCACCGAGAAACCAGCTCCTCCAGATCCTCTGTCGTTAGGTATTTCATGGCAGAATATCTCTAGGAGCCCTCTTTCCTCCTCCACGAGGTAAGACACAAACGGAATTGCCCTAAAGGGAAGAAGCCTTCTGAGTCCGGCAGAGAGGCAGCCTCTCCCACTCAGCATTCCACCACGGCTGAGCCCAGGGTATGGGACCGTGAGAGGGAGAAAGAGAGCCGTAACCCCGAGCTTTTCCACAATGTAGTATAGGCCTCACCCTCAAGCTCACGTCCACTTCATAGAGAGAACACCAGGCCTCGGTGTGCTTTCCTGTGGCAAGGAAACTTTGCTTTCATAGTTAGGTGGCACATTGGCTCAGGACTGCCCTAACCGAAGGGCTCACTGTGTGCAGCCCTATTTGTTGAGATCAGCCCCTCTGGCTCTGGCTCGGATGAAACCAACTGGGCAAAGAGCCGTTCATAAGCTGGGGACCCTGGGAGCTTTCCCTAGTCTACACCAGAACAGCACTCTGAGGGAGAGGAGCTGCTGACGTCTGGTAGCAAAATCTCCTATTCTGAAGAGAAACATTTCGTTGTAAGTGGGTTCCATCAACCTTGCCCTATTTTCTTAGCTGGCTATGATGGACGGCAGGCAGTCAGTTGGCAGACTCACATGAAGCCCTGCTTCCCAGACTGTGATAGTCTCAGACCCCTCGCCTGCTTCAGCCCAAAGGGACGGCTTACCTTAAGGTAAAAACCATGCGTTGCAAAGCTCCTGACTAAGCCTCGCACAAGCACAAGCATATTGGTCATAGGTCGAAGACTTTCCCCACAACTTGAACATGTTTGCTCCCATCTATCCTCCAAAGGCCGAGTTTACCTTGCTAGGAATCACACTTCAGGAAAGGTACTCAGGCTGAATGTGACTGCAAGTTGTTTCACCAGGCAGCCGAAATCGAGTACACCACTTGCATTTTCCAGGGGCAGAGCAATTGATGTCAACTTACACGCCTGCAGCCTGGGAGGGGCAACATACACTTTCTGAAAGGGAAAGAAGCCCATGCCTTCAGTGTGAAAGGCCGCTATGCCTCTTTGCTTTGGCAGCCCAGGGATAGCGTCAGCTCTGAAAGGCTTCCAAAGGAGCAGAGTCAGAGAACCTTTGAACCAAAGAGCAGGTGCAGCCCAGAACAAGGACTGCTCTTGGCCTGAGAACACCCACTGCCCAGCGCTTCTTTTGGGTACACACGTGTAGAGGAAGGGTGTTGAATTCTGCTGCGTGATAACTTCTCCGGCCCATGAAGTGTGAGGGCAAGGAGAGTGGCCCTGCATCTCATCCCAGTTTCATGGGTCAGTTGTATAAGGCAAACTCCCTGCTTGAATCCCTCTGTGGGCAACGTAACCTCCAGAGAAAGATGGATGATTGGGACCCAGGGCTGGAATCTAGGTTAATGTTCTGTGCATCAACTTCGCAGCTGTTCTCTCTAAGCGGGTCCCAAAGGCTTTTTGGAAGCGTTTCCTTAGAGGGTCAGAAACAGGAAATTAACCGACAGGCCCACGGGGATGCCAGTTCTCTCCAGCAACAACGCTACCAGCCTCAGACTATTGGGTTCTCTCTGGTAAATGGAAGAACACTATGCTTGGAAGCTTCTTCCATCCAGTTTGAGAGTCGCACTTCCACTGCATCCTCGGATTCCAGGTGTTGCCATGCCCTCACAATTTCCAGTTCTTAGGCCTATGACGGCAGAGTGTCTGGAAGTTCTTAAAGAGACCTTAGGAATGCAGGCGTTTTGGCTCCTACCACCGAGAAACCAGCTCCTCCAGATCCTCTGTCGTTAGGTATTTCATGGCAGAATATCGCTAGGAGCCCTCTTTCCTCCTCCACGAGGTAAGACACAAACGGAATTGCCCTAAAGAGAAGAAGCCTTCTGAGTCCGGCAGAGAGGCAGCCTCTCCCACTCAGCATTCCCCCACGGCTGAGCCCAGGGTATGGGACCCTGAGAGGGAGAAAGAGAGCCGTAACCCCGAGCTTTTCCACAATGTAGTATAGGCCTCACCCTCAAGCTCACGTCTACTTCATAGAGAGAACACCAGGCCTCCGTGTGCTTTCCTGCGGCAAGGAAACTTTGCTTTCATAGTTAGGTGGCACATTGGCTCAGGACTGCCCTAACCGAAGGGCTCACGGTGTGCAGCCCTATTTGTTGAGATCAGCCCCTGTGGCTCTGGCTCGGATGAAACCAACTGGGCAAAGAGCCGTTCATAAGCTGGGGACCCTGGGAGCTTTCCCTAGTCTACACCAGAACAGCACTCTGAGGGAGAGGAGCTGCTGACGTCTGGTAGCAAAATCTCCTATTCTGAAGAGAAACATTTCGTTGTAAGTGGGTTCCATCAACCTTGCCCTATTTTCTTAGCTGGCTATGATGGACGGCAGGCAGTCAGTTGGCAGACTCACCTGAGGCCCTGCTTCCCAGACTGTGATACAGACCCCTCGCCTGCTTCAGCCCAAAGGAACGGCTTACGGAAAGGTAAAAACCATGCGTTGCAAAGCTCCTGCCTAAGCCTCGCACAAGCACAAGCATATTGGTCATTGGTCAAAGACTTTCCCCACAACTTGAACATGTTTGCTCCCATCTAGCCTCTGAAGGCCGAGTTTACCTAGCTTGGAATCACACTTCAGGAAAGGTACTCAGGCTGCCTGTGACTGCAAGTTGTTTCACCAGGCAGCCCAAATGGAATACACCACTTGCATTTTCCAGGGGCAGAGCAAATGGTGTCAACTTACACGCCTGCAGCCTGGGAGGGGCAACATACACTTTCTGAAAGGGAAAGAAGCCCATGCCTTCAGTGTGAAAGGCCGCTATGCCTCTTTGCTTTGGCAGCCCAGGGATAGCGTCAGCTCTGAAAGGCTTCCAAAGGAGCAGAGTCAGAGAACCTTTGAACCACAGAGCAGGTGCAGCCCAGAACAAGGACTGCTCTTGGCCTGAGAACACCCACTGCCCAGCGCTTCTTTTGGGTACACACGTGTAGAGGAAGGGTGTTGAATTCTGCTGCGTGATAACTTCTCCGGCCCACGAAGTGTGAGGGCAAGGAGAGTGGCCCTGCATCTCATCCAAGTTTCATGGGTCAGTTGTATAAGGCAAACTCCCTGCTTGAATCCCTCTGTGGGCAACGTAACCTCCAGAGAAAGATGGATGATTGGGACCCAGGGCTGGAATCTAGGTTAATGTTCTGTGCATCAACTTCGCAGCTGTTCTCTCTAAGCGGGTCCCAAAGGCTTTTTGGAAGGGTTTCCTTAGAGGGTCAGAAACAGGAAATTAACCGACAGGCCCACGGGGATGCCAGTTCTCTCCAGCAACAACGCTAGCAGCCTCAGACTCTTGAGTTCTCTTTGCTAAATGGAAGAACACTATGCTTGGAAGCTTCTTCCATCCAGTTTGAGAGTCGCACTTCCACTGCATCCTAGGATTCCAAGTGTTGCCATGCCGTCACTCTTTCCAGTTCTTAGGCCTATGACGGTAGAGTGTCTGGCAGTTCTGAAAGAGACCTTAGGAATGCAGGCGTTTTGGCTCCTTCCACCGAGAAACCAGCTCCTCCAGATCCTCTGTCGTTAGGTATTTCATGGCAGAATATCGCTAGGAGCCCTCTTTCCTCCTCCACGAGGTAAGACACAAACGGAATTGCCCTAAAGGGAAGAAGCCTTCTGAGTCCGGCAGAGAGGCAGCCTCTCCCACTCAGCATTCCCACACGGCTGAGCCCAGGGTATGGGACCGTGAGAGGGAGAAAGAGAGCCGTAACCCCGAGCTTTTCCACAATGTAGTATAGGCCTCACCCTCAAGCTCACGTCCACTTCATAGAGAGAACACTAGGCCTCGGTGTGCTTTCCTGTGGCAAGGAAACTTTGCTTTCATAGTTAGGTGGCACATTGGCTCAGGACTGCCCTAACCGAAGGGCTCACGGTGTGCAGCCCTATTTGTTGAGATCAGCCCCTCTGGCTCTGGCTCGGATGAAACCAACTGGGCAAAGAGCCGTTCATAAGCTGCGGACCCTGGGAGCTTTCCCTAGTCTACACCAGAACAGCACTCTGAGGGAGAGGAGCTGCTGACGTCTGGTAGCAAAATCTCCTATTCTGAAGAGAAACATTTCGTTGTAAGTGGGTTCCATCAACCTTGCCCTATTTTCTTAGCTGGCTATGATGGACGGCAGGCAGTCAGTTGGCAGCCTCACCTGAGGCCCTGCTTCCCAGACTGTGATACAGACCCCTCGCCTGCTTCAGCCCAAAGGAACGGCTTACGGAAAGGTAAAAACCATGTGTTGGAAAGCTCCTGCCTAAGCCTCGCACAAGCACAAGCATATTGGTCATTGGTCAAAGACTTTCCCCACAACTTGAACATGTTTGCTCCCATCTAGCCTCTGAAGGCCGAGTTTACCTAGCTTGGAATCACACTTCAGGAAAGGTACTCAGGCTGCCTGTGACTGCAAGTTGTTTCACCAGGCAGCCCAAATGGAATACACCACTTGAATTTTCCAGGGGCAGAGCAAATGGTGTCAACTTACACGCCTGCAGCCTGGGAGGGGCAACATACACTTTCTGAAAGGGAAAGAAGCCCATGCCTTCAGTGTGAAAGGCCGCTATGCCTCTTTGCTTTGGCAGCCCAGGGATAGCGTCAGCTCTGAAAGGCTTCCAAAGGAGCAGAGTCAGAGAACCTTTGAACCACAGAGCAGGTGCAGCCCAGAACAAGGACTGCTCTTGGCCTGAGAACACCCACTGCCCAGCGCTTCTTTTGGGTACACACGTGTAGAGGAAGGGTGTTGAATTCTGCTGCGTGATAACTTCTCCGGCCCACGAAATGTGAGGGCAAGGAGAGTGGCCCTGCATCTCATCCAAGTTTCATGGGTCAGTTGTATAAGGCAAACTCCCTGCTTGAATCCCTCTGTGGGCAACGTAACCTCCAGAGAAAGATGGATGATTGGGACCCAGGGCTGGAATCTAGGTTAATGTTCTGTGCATCAACTTCGCAGCTGTTCTCTCTAAGCGGGTCCCAAAGGCTTTTTGGAAGGGTTTCCTTAGAGGGTCAGAAACAGGAAATTAACCGACAGGCCCACGGGGATGCCAGTTCTCTCCAGCAACAACGCTACCAGCCTCAGACTCTTGAGTTCTCTTTGCTAAATGGAAGAACACTATGCTTGGAAGCTTCTTCCATCCAGTTTGAGAGTCGCACTTCCACTGCATCCTAGGATTCCAAGTGTTGCCATGCCGTCACTCTTTCCAGTTCTTAGGCCTATGACGGCAGAGTGTCTGGCAGTTCTGAAAGAGACCTTAGGAATGCAGGCGTTTTGGCTCCTTCCACCGAGAAACCAGCTCCTCCAGATCCTCTGTCGTTAGGTATTTCATGGCAGAATATCTCTAGGAGCCCTCTTTCCTCCTCCACGAGGTAAGACACAAACGGAATTGCCCTAAAGGGAAGAAGCCTTCTGAGTCCGGCAGAGAGGCAGCCTCTCCCACTCAGCATTCCACCACGGCTGAGCCCAGGGTATGGGAACGTGAGAGGGAGAAAGAGAGCCGTAACCCCGAGCTTTTCCACAATGTAGTATAGGCCTCACCCTCAAGCTCACGTCCACTTCATAGAGAGAACACCAGGCCTCGGTGTGCTTTCCTGTGGCAAGGAAACTTTGCTTTCATAGTTAGGTGGCACATTGGCTCAGGACTGCCCTAACCGAAGGGCTCACGGTGTGCAGCCCTATTTGTTGAGATCAGCCCCTCTGGCTCTGGCTCGGATGAAACCAACTGGGCAAAGAGCCGTTCATAAGCTGGGGACCCTGGGAGCTTTCCCTAGTCTACACCAGAACAGCACTCTGAGGGAGAGGAGCTGCTGACGTCTGGTAGCAAAATCTCCTATTCTGAAGAGAAACATTTCGTTGTAAGTGGGTTCCATCAACCTTGCCCTATTTTCTTAGCTGGCTATGATGGACGGCAGGCAGTCAGTTGGCAGACTCACATGAAGCCCTGCTTCCCAGACTGTGATAGTCTCAGACCCCTCGCCTGCTTCAGCCCAAAGGGACGGCTTACCTTAAGGTAAAAACCATGCGTTGCAAAGCTCCTGCCTAAGCCTCGCACAAGCACAAGCATATTGGTCATAGGTCAAAGACTTTCCCCACAACTTGAACATGTTTGCTCCCATCTATCCTCCAAAGGCCGAGTTTACCTTGCTAGGAATCACACTTCAGGAAAGGTACTCAGGCTGCCTGTGACTGCAAGTTGTTTCACCAGGCAGCCGAAATCGAGTACACCACTTGCATTTTCCAGGGGCAGAGCAATTGATGTCAACTTACACGCCTGCAGCCTGGGAGGGGCAACATACACTTTCTGAAAGGGAAAGAAGCCCATGCCTTCAGTGTGAAAGGCCGCTATGCCTCTTTGCTTTGGCAGCCCAGGGATAGCGTCAGCTCTGAAAGGCTTCCAAAGGAGCAGAGTCAGAGAACCTTTGAACCAAAGAGCAGGTGCAGCCCAGAACAAGGACTGCTCTTGGCCTGAGAACACCCACTGCCCAGCGCTTCTTTTGGGTACACACGTGTAGAGGAAGGGTGTTGAATTCTGCTGCGTGATAACTTCTCCGGCCCATGAAGTGTGAGGGCAAGGAGAGTGGCCCTGCATCTCATCCCAGTTTCATGGGTCAGTTGTATAAGGCAAACTCCCTGCTTGAATCCCTCTGTGGGCAACGTAACCTCCAGAGAAAGATGGATGATTGGGACCCAGGGCTGGAATCTAGGTTAATGTTCTGTGCATCAACTTCGCAGCTGTTCTCTCTAAGCGGGTCCCAAAGGCTTTTTGGAAGCGTTTCCTTAGAGGGTCAGAAACAGGAAGTTAACCGACAGGCCCACGGGGATGCCAGTTCTCTCCAGCAACAACGCTACCAGCCTCAGACTATTGGGTTCTCTCTGGTAAATGGAAGAACACTATGCTTGGAAGCTTCTTCCATCCAGTTTGAGAGTCGCACTTCCACTGCATCCTCGGATTCCAGGTGTTGCCATGCCCTCACAATTTCCAGTTCTTAGGCCTATGACGGCAGAGTGTCTGGAAGTTCTTAAAGAGACCTTAGGAATGCAGGCGTTTTGGCTCCTACCACCGAGAAACCAGCTCCTCCAGATCCTCTGTCGTTAGGTATTTCATGGCAGAATATCGCTAGGAGCCCTCTTTCCTCCTCCACGAGGTAAGACACAAACGGAATTGCCCTAAAGAGAAGAAGCCTTCTGAGTCCGGCAGAGAGGCAGCCTCTCCCACTCAGCATTCCCCCACGGCTAAGCCCAGGGTATGGGACCCTGAGAGGGAGAAAGAGAGCCGTAACCCCGAGCTTTTCCACAATGTAGTATAGGCCTCACCCTCAAGCTCACGTCCACTTCATAGAGAAAACACCAGGCCTCCGTGTGCTTTCCTGCGGCAAGGAAATTTTGCTTTCATAGTTAGGTGGCACATTGGCTCAGGACTGCCCTAACCGAAGGGCTCACGGTGTGCAGCCCTATTTGTTGAGATCAGCCCCTGTGGCTCTGGCTCGGATGAAACCAACTGGGCAAAGAGCCGTTCATAAGCTGGGGACCCTGGGAGCTTTCCCTAGTCTACACCAGAACAGCACTCTGAGGGAGAGGAGCTGCTGACGTCTGGTAGCAAAATCTCCTATTCTGAAGAGAAACATTTCGTTGTAAATGGGTTCCATCAACCTTGCCCTATTTTCTTAGCTGGCTATGATGGACGGCAGGCAGTCAGTTGGCAGACTCACCTGAGGCCCTGCTTCCCAGACTGTGATACAGACCCCTCGCCTGCTTCAGCCCAAAGGAACGGCTTACGGAAAGGTAAAAACCATGCGTTGCAAAGCTCCTGCCTAAGCCTCGCACAAGCACAAGCATATTGGTCATTGGTCAAAGACTTTCCCCACAACTTGAACATGTTTGCTCCCATCTAGCCTCTGAAGGCCGAGTTTACCTAGCTTGGAATCACACTTCAGGAAAGGTACTCAGGCTGCCTGTGACTGCAAGTTGTTTCACCAGGCAGCCCAAATGGAATACACCACTTGCATTTTCCAGGGGCAGAGCAAATGGTGTCAACTTACACGCCTGCAGCCTGGGAGGGGCAACATACACTTTCTGAAAGGGAAAGAAGCCCATGCCTTCAGTGTGAAAGGCCGCTATGCCTCTTTGCTTTGGGAGCCCAGGGATAGCGTCAGCTCTGAAAGGCTTCCAAAGGAGCAGAGTCAGAGAACCTTTGAACCACAGAGCAGGTGCAGCCCAGAACAAGGACTGCTCTTGGCCTGAGAACACCCACTGCCCAGCGCTTCTTTTGGGTACACACGTGTAGAGGAAGGGTGTTGAATTCTGCTGCGTGATAACTTCTCCGGCCAACGAAGTGTGAGGGCAAGGAGAGTGGCCCTGCATCTCATCCCAGTTTCATGGGTCAGTTGTATAAGGCAAACTCCCTGCTTGAATCCCTCTGTGGGCAACGTAACCTCCAGAGAAAGATGGATGATTGGGACCCAGGGCTGGAATCTAGGTTAATGTTCTGTGCATCAACTTCGCAGCTGTTCTCTCTAAGCGGGTCCCAAAGGCTTTTTGGAAGGGTTTCCTTAGAGGGTCAGAAACAGGAAATTAACCGACAGGCCCACGGGGATGCCAGTTCTCTCCAGCAACAACGCTACCAGCCTCAGACTCTTGAGTTCTCTTTGGTAAATGGAAGAACACTATGCTTGGAAGCTTCTTCCATCCAGTTTGAGAGTCGCACTTCCACTGCATCCTAGGATTCCAAGTGTTGCCATGCCGTCACTCTTTCCAGTTCTTAGGCCTATGACGGCAGAGTGTCTGGCAGTTCTGAAAGAGACCTTAGGAATGCAGGCGTTTTGGCTCCTTCCACCGAGAAACCAGCTCCTCCAGATCCTCTGTCGTTAGGTATTTCATGGCAGAATATCGCTAGGAGCCCTCTTTCCTCCTCCACGAGGTAAGACACAAACGGAATTGCCCTAAAGAGAAGAAGCCTTCTGAGTCCGGCAGAGAGGCAGCCTCTCCCACTCAGCATTCCCCCACGGCTGAGCCCAGGGTATGGGACCGTGAGAGGGAGAAAGAGAGCCGTAACCCCGAGCTTTTCCACAATGTAGTATAGGCCTCACCCTCAAGCTCACGTCCACTTCATAGAGAGAACACCAGGCCTCGGTGTGCTTTCCTGTGGCAAGGAAACTTTGCTTTCATAGTTAGGTGGCACATTGGCTCAGGACTGCCCTAACCGAAGGGCTCACGGTGTGCAGCCCTATTTGTTGAGATCAGCCCCTCTGGCTCTGGCTCGGATGAAACCAACTGGGCAAAGAGCCGTTCATAAGCTGCGGACCCTGGGAGCTTTCCCTAGTCTACACCAGAACAGCACTCTGAGGGAGAGGAGCTGCTGATGTCTGGTAGCAAAATCTCCTATTCTGAAGAGAAACATTTCGTTGTAAGTGGGTTCCATCAACCTTGCCCTATTTTCTTAGCTGGCTATGATGGACGGCAGGCAGTCAGTTGGCAGACTCACCTGAGGCCCTGCTTCCCAGACTGTGATACAGACCCCTCGCCTGCTTCAGCCCAAAGGAACGGCTTACGGAAAGGTAAAAACCATGTGTTGGAAAGCTCCTGCCTAAGCCTCGCACAAGCACAAGCATATTGGTCATTGGTCAAAGACTTTCCCCACAACTTGAACATGTTTGCTCCCATCTAGCCTCTGAAGGCCGAGTTTACCTAGCTTGGAATCACACTTCAGGAAAGGTACTCAGGCTGCCTGTGACTGCAAGTTGTTTCACCAGGCAGCCCAAATGGAATACACCACTTGCATTTTCCAGGGGCAGAGCAAATGGTGTCAACTTACACGCCTGCAGCCTGGGAGGGGCAACATACACTTTCTGAAAGGGAAAGAAGCCCATGCCTTCAGTGTGAAAGGCCGCTATGCCTCTTTGCTTTGGCAGCCCAGGGATAGCGTCAGCTCTGAAAGGCTTCCAAAGGAGCAGAGTCAGAGAACCTTTGAACCACAGAGCAGGTGCAGCCCAGAACAAGGACTGCTCTTGGCCTGAGAACACCCACTGCCCAGCGCTTCTTTTGGGTACACACGTGTAGAGGAAGGGTGTTGAATTCTGCTGCGTGATAACTTCTCCGGCCCACGAAGTGTGAGGGCAAGGAGAGTGGCCCTGCATCTCATCCAAGTTTCATGGGTCAGTTGTATAAGGCAAACTCCCTGCTTGAATCCCTCTGTGGGCAACGTAACCTCCAGAGAAAGATGGATGATTGGGACCCAGGGCTGGAATCTAGGTTAATGTTCTGTGCATCAACTTCGCAGCTGTTCTCTCTAAGCGGGTCCCAAAGGCTTTTTGGAAGGGTTTCCTTAGAGGGACAGAAACAGGAAATTAACCGACAGGCCCACGGGGATGCCAGTTCTCTCCAGCAACAACGCTACCAGCCTCAGACTCTTGAGTTCTCTTTGCTAAATGGAAGAACACTATGCTTGGAAGCTTCTTCCATCCAGTTTGAGAGTCGCACTTCCACTGCATCCTAGGATTCCAAGTGTTGCCATGCCGTCACTCTTTCCAGTTCTTAGGCCTATGACGGCAGAGTGTCTGGCAGTTCTGAAAGAGACCTTAGGAATGCAGGCGTTTTGGCTCCTTCCACCGAGAAACCAGCTCCTCCAGATCCTCTGTCGTTAGGTATTTCATGGCAGAATATCGCTAGGAGCCCTCTTTCCTCCTCCACGAGGTAAGACACAAACGGAATTGCCCTAAAGGGAAGAAGCCTTCTGAGTCCGGCAGAGAGGCAGCCTCTCCCACTCAGCATTCCACCACGGCTGAGCCCAGGGTATGGGACCGTGAGAGGGAGAAAGAGAGCCGTAACCCCGAGCTTTTCCACAATGTAGTATAGGCCTCACCCTCAAGCTCACGTCCACTTCATAGAGAGAACACCAGGCCTCGGTGTGCTTTCCTGTGGCAAGGAAACTTTGCTTTCATAGTTAGGTGGCACATTGGCTCAGGACTGCCCTAACCGAAGGGCTCACGGTGTGCAGCCCTATTTGTTGAGATCAGCCCCTCTGGCTCTGGCTCGGATGAAACCAACTGGGCAAAGAGCCGTTCATAAGCTGGGGACCCTGGGAGCTTTCCCTAGTCTACACCAGAACAGCACTCTGAGGGAGAGGAGCTGCTGACGTCTGGTAGCAAAATCTCCTATTCTGAAGAGAAACATTTCGTTGTAAGTGGGTTCCATCAACCTTGCCCTATTTTCTTAGCTGGCTATGATGGACGGCAGGCAGTCAGTTGGCAGACTCACATGAGGCCCTGCTTCCCAGACTGTGATAGTCTCAGACCCCTCGCCTGCTTCAGCCCAAAGGGACGGCTTACCTTAAGGTAAAAACCATGCGTTGCAAAGCTCCTGACTAAGCCTCGCACAAGCACAAGCATATTGGTCATAGGTCAAAGACTTTCCCCACAACTTGAACATGTTTGCTCCCATCTATCCTCCAAAGGCCGAGTTTACCTTGCTAGGAATCACACTTCAGGAAAGGTACTCAGGCTGCCTGTGACTGCAAGTTGTTTCACCAGGGAGCCGAAATCGAGTACACCACTTGCATTTTCCAGGGGCAGAGCAATTGATGTCAACTTACACGCCTGCAGCCTGGGAGGGGCAACATACACTTTCTGAAAGGGAAAGAAGCCCATGCCTTCAGTGTGAAAGGCCGCTATGCCTCTTTGCTTTGGCAGCCCAGGGATAGCGTCAGCTCTGAAAGGCTTCCAAAGGAGCAGAGTCAGAGAACCTTTGAACCAAAGAGCAGGTGCATCCCAGAACAAGGACTGCTCTTGGCCTGAGAACACCCACTGCCCAGCGCTTCTTTTGGGTACACACGTGTAGAGGAAGGGTGTTGAATTCTGCTGCGTGATAACTTCTCCGGCCCATGAAGTGTGAGGGCAAGGAGAGTGGCCCTGCATCTCATCCCAGTTTCATGGGTCAGTTGTATAAGGCAAACTCCCTGCTTGAATCCCTCTGTGGGCAACGTAACCTCCAGAGAAAGATGGATGATTGGGACCCAGGGCTGGAATCTAGGTTAATGTTCTGTGCATCAACTTCGCAGCTGTTCTCTCTAAGCGGGTCCCAAAGGCTTTTTGGAAGCGTTTCCTTAGAGGGTCAGAAACAGGAAATTAACCGACAGGCCCACGGGGATGCCAGTTCTCTCCAGCAACAACGCTACCAGCCTCAGACTATTGGGTTCTCTCTGGTAAATGGAAGAACACTATGCTTGGAAGCTTCTTCCATCCAGTTTGAGAGTCGCACTTCCACTGCATCCTCGGATTCCAGGTGTTGCCATGCCCTCACAATTTCCAGTTCTTAGGCCTATGACAGCAGAGTGTCTGGAAGTTCTTAAAGAGACCTTAGGAATGCAGGCGTTTTGGCTCCTTCCACCGAGAAACCAGCTCCTCCAGATCCTCTGTCGTTAGGTATTTCATGGCAGAATATCGCTAGGAGCCCTCTTTCCTCCTCCACGAGGTAAGACACAAACGGAATTGCCCTAAAGAGAAGAAGCCTTCTGAGTCCGGCAGAGAGGCAGCCTCTCCCACTCAGCATTCCCCCACGGCTGAGCCCAGGGTATGGGACCCTGAGAGGGAGAAAGAGAGCCGTAACCCCGAGCTTTTCCACAATGTAGTATAGGCCTCAACCTCAAGCTCACGTCCACTTCATAGAGAAACACCAGGCCTCGGTGTGCTTTCCTGTGGCAAGGAAACTTTGCTTTCATAGTTAGGTGGCACATTGGCTCAGGACTGCCCTAACCGAAGGGCTCACGGTGTGCAGCCCTATTTGTTGAGATCAGCCCCTCTGGCTCTGGCTCGGATGAAACCAACTGGGCAAAGAGCCGTTCATAAGCTGCGGACCCTAGGAGCTTTCCCTAGTCTACACCAGAACAGCACTCTGAGGGAGAGGAGCTGCTGACGTCTGGTAGCAAAATCTCCTATTCTGAAGAGAAACATTTCGTTGTAAGTGGGTTCCATCAACCTTGCCCTATTTTCTTAGCTGGCTATGATGGACGGCAGGCAGTCAGTTGGCAGACTCACCTGAGGCCCTGCTTCCCAGACTGTAATACAGACCCCTCGCCTGCTTCAGCCCAAAGGAACGGCTTACGGAAAGGTAAAAACCATGTGTTGGAAAGCTCCTGCCTAAGCCTCGCACAAGCACAAGCATATTGGTCATTGGTCAAAGACTTTCCCCACAACTTGAACATGTTTGCTCCCATCTAGCCTCTGAAGGCCGAGTTTACCTAGCTTGGAATCACACTTCAGGAAAGGTACTCAGGCTGCCTGTGACTGCAAGTTGTTTCACCAGGCAGTCCAAATGGAATACACCACTTGCATTTTCCAGGGGCAGAGCAAATGGTGTCAACTTACACGCCTGCAGCCTGGGAGGGGCAACATACACTTTCTGAAAGGGAAAGAAGCCCATGCCTTCAGTGTGAAAGGCCGCTATGCCTCTTTGCTTTGGCAGCCCAGGGATAGCGTCAGCTCTGAAAGGCTTCCAAAGGAGCAGAGTCAGAGAACCTTTGAACCACAGAGCAGGTGCAGCCCAGAACAAGGACTGCTCTTGGCCTGAGAACACCCACTGCCCAGCGCTTCTTTTGGGTACACACGTGTAGAGGAAGGGTGTTGAATTCTGCTGCGTGATAACTTCTCCGGCCCACGAAGTGTGAGGGCAAGGAGAGTGGCCCTGCATCTCATCCAAGTTTCATGGGTCAGTTGTATAAGGCAAACTCCCTGCTTGAATCCCTCTGTGGGCAACGTAACCTCCAGAGAAAGATGGATGATTGGGACCCAGGGCTGGAATCTAGGTTAATGTTCTGTGCATCAACTTCGCAGCTGTTCTCTCTAAGCGGGTCCCAAAGGCTTTTTGGAAGGGTTTCCTTAGAGGGTCAGAAACAGGAAATTAACCGACAGGCCCACGGGGATGCCAGTTCTCTCCAGCAACAACGCTACCAGCCTCAGACTCTTGAGTTCTCTTTGCTAAATGGAAGAACACTATGCTTGGAAGCTTCTTCCATCCAGTTTGAGAGTCGCACTTCCACTGCATCCTAGGATTCCAAGTGTTGCCATGCCGTCACTCTTTCCAGTTCTTAGGCCTATGACGGCAGAGTGTCTGGCAGTTCTGAAAGAGACCTTAGGAATGCAGGCGTTTTGGCTCCTTCCACCGAGAAACCAGCTCCTCCAGATCCTCTGTCGTTAGGTATTTCATGGCAGAATATCTCTAGGAGCCCTCTTTCCTCCTCCACGAGGTAAGACACAAACGGAATTGCCCTAAAGGGAAGAAGCCTTCTGAGTCCGGCAGAGAGGCAGCCTCTCCCACTCAGCATTCCACCACGGCTGAGCCCAGGGTATGGGACCGTGAGAGGGAGAAAGAGAGCCGTAACCCCGAGCTTTTCCACAATGTAGTATAGGCCTCACCCTCAAGCTCACGTCCACTTCATAGAGAGAACACCAGGCCTCGGTGTGCTTTCCTGTGGCAAGGAAACTTTGCTTTCATAGTTAGGTGGCACATTGGCTCAGGACTGCCCTAACCGAAGGGCTCACGGTGTGCAGCCCTATTTGTTGAGATCAGCCCCTCTGGCTCTGGCTCGGATGAAACCAACTGGGCAAAGAGCCGTTCATAAGCTGGGGACCCTGGGAGCTTTCCCTAGTCTACACCAGAACAGCACTCTGAGGGAGAGGAGCTGCTGACGTCTGGTAGCAAAATCTCCTATTCTGAAGAGAAACATTTCGTTGTAAGTGGGTTCCATCAACCTTGCCCTATTTTCTTAGCTGGCTATGATGGACGGCAGGCAGTCAGTTGGCAGACTCACCTGAGGCCCTGCTTCCCAGACTGTGATAGTCTCAGACCCCTCGCCTGCTTCAGCCCAAAGGGACGGCTTACCTTAAGGTAAAAACCATGCGTTGCAAAGCTCCTGACTAAGCCTCGCACAAGCACAAGCATATTGGTCATAGGTCAAAGACTTTCCCCACAACTTGAACATGTTTGCTCCCATCTATCCTCCAAAGACCGAGTTTACCTTGCTAGGAATCACACTTCAGGAAAGGTACTCAGGCTGCCTGTGACTGCAAGTTGTTTCACCAGGCAGCCCAAATGGAATACACCACTTGCATTTTCCAGGGGCAGAGCAAATGGTGTCAACTTACACGCCTGCAGCCTGGGAGGGGCAACATACACTTTCTGAAAGGGAAAGAAGCCCATGCCTTCAGTGTGAAAGGCCGCTATGCCTCTTTGCTTTGGCAGCCCAGGGATAGCGTCAGCTCTGAAAGGCTTCCAAAGGAGCAGAGTCAGAGAACCTTTGAACCACAGAGCAGGTGCAGCCCAGAACAAGGACTGCTCTTGGCCTGAGAACACCCACTGCCCAGCGCTTCTTTTGGGTACACACGTGTAGAGGAAGGGTGTTGAATTCTGCTGCGTGATAACTTCTCCGGCCCATGAAGTGTGAGGGCAAGGAGAGTGGCCCTGCATCTCATCCCAGTTTCATGGGTCAGTTGTATAAGGCAAACTCCCTGCTTGAATCCCTCTGTGGGCAACGTAACCTCCAGAGAAAGATGGATGATTGGGACCCAGGGCTGGAATCTAGGTTAATGTTCTGTGCATCAACTTCGCAGCTGTTCTCTCTAAGCGGGTCCCAAAGGCTTTTTGGAAGCGTTTCCTTAGAGGGTCAGAAACAGGAAATTAACCGACAGGCCCACGGGGCTGCCAGTTCTCTCCAGCAACAACGCTACCAGCCTCAGACTATTGGGTTCTCTCTGGTAAATGGAAGAACACTATGCATGGAAGCTTCTTCCATCCAGTTTGAGAGTCGCACTTCCACTGCATCCTAGGATTCCAGGTGTTGCCATGCCCTCACAATTTCCAGTTCTTAGGCCTATGACGGCAGAGTGTCTGGCAGTTCTGAAAGAGACCTTAGGAATGCAGGCGTTTTGGCTCCTTCCACCGAGAAACCAGCTCCTCCAGATCCTCTGTCGTTAGGTATTTCATGGCAGAATATCGCTAGGAGCCCTCTTTCCTCCTCCACGAGGTAAGACACAAACGGAATTGCCCTAAAGGGAAGAAGCCTTCTGAGTCCGGCAGAGAGGCAGCCTCTCCCACTCAGCATTCCCCCACGGCTGAGCCCAGGGTATGGGACCGTGAGAGGGAGAAAGAGAGCCGTAACCCCGAGCTTTTCCACAATGTAGTATAGTCCTCACCCTCAAGCTCACGTCCACTTCATAGAGAGAACACCAGGCCTCGGTGTGCTTTCCTGTGGCAAGGAAACTTTGCTTTCATAGTTAGGTGGCACATTGGCTCAGGACTGCCCTAACCGAAGGGCTCACGGTGTGCAGCCCTATTTGTTGAGATCAGCCCCTCTGGCTCTGGCTCGGATGAAACCAACTGGGCAAAGAGCCGTTCATAAGCTGCGGACCCTGGGAGCTTTCCCTAGTCTACACCAGAACAGCACTCTGAGGGAGAGGAGCTGCTGACGTCTGGTAGCAAAATCTCCTATTCTGAAGAGAAACATTTCGTTGTAAGTGGGTTCCATCAACCTTGCCCTATTTTCTTAGCTGGTTATGATGGACGGCAGGCAGTCAGTTGGCAGACTCACCTGAGGCCCTGCTTCCCAGACTGTGATACAGACCCCTCGCCTGCTTTAGCCCAAAGGAACGGCTTACGGAAAGGTAAGAACCATGTGTTGGAAAGCTCCTGCCTAAGCCTCGCACAAGCACAAGCATATTGGTCATTGGTCAAAGACTTTCCCCACAACTTGAACATGTTTGCTCCCGTCTAGCCTCTGAAGGCCGAGTTTACCTAGCTTGGAATCACACTTCAGGAAAGGTACTCAGGCTGCCTGTGACTGCAAGTTGTTTCACCAGGCAGCCCAAATGGAATACACCACTTGCATTTTCCAGGGTCAGAGCAAATGGTGTCAACTTACACGCCTGCAGCCTGGGAGGGGCAACATACACTTTCTGAAAGGGAAAGAAGCCCATGTCTTCAGTGTGAAAGGCCGCTATGCCTCTTTGCTTTGGCAGCCCAGGGATAGCGTCAGCTCTGAAAGGCTTCCAAAGGAGCAGAGTCAGAGAACCTTTGAACCACAGAGCAGGTGCAGCCCAGAACAAGGACTGCTCTTGGCCTGAGAACACCCACTGCCCAGCGCTTCTTTTGGGTACACACGTGTAGAGGAAGGGTGTTGAATTCTGCTGCGTGATAACTTCTCCGGCCCACGAAGTGTGAGGGCAAGGAGAGTGGCCCTGCATCTCATCCAAGTTTCATGGGTCAGTTGTATAAGGCAAACTCCCTGCTTGAATCCCTCTGTGGGCAACGTAACCTCCAGAGAAAGATGGATGATTGGGACCCAGGGCTGGAATCTAGGTTAATGTTCTGTGCATCAACTTCGCAGCTGTTCTCTCTAAGTGGGTCCCAAAGGCTTTTTGGAAGGGTTTCCTTAGAGGGTCAGAAACAGGAAATTAACCGACAGGCCCACGGGGATGCCAGTTCTCTCCAGCAACAACGCTACCAGCCTCAGACTCTTGAGTTCTCTTTGCTAAATGGAAGAACACTATGCTTGGAAGCTTCTTCCATCCAGTTTGAGAGTCGCACTTCCACTGCATCCTAGGATTCCAAGTGTTGCCATGCCGTCACTCTTTCCAGTTCTTAGGCCTATGACGGCAGAGTGTCTGGCAGTTCTGAAAGAGACCTTAGGAATGCAGGCGTTTTGGCTCCTTCCACCGAGAAACCAGCTCCTCCAGATCCTCTGTCGTTAGGTATTTCATGGCAGAATATCGCTAGGAGCCCTCTTTCCTCCTCCACGAGGTAAGACACAAACGGAATTGCCCTAAAGGGAAGAAGCCTTCTGAGTCCGGCAGAGAGGCAGCCTCTCCCACTCAGCATTCCCCCACGGCTGAGCCCAGGGTATGGGACCGTGAGAGGGAGAAAGAGCCGTAACCCCGAGCTTTTCCACAATGTAGTATAGGCCTCACCCTCAAGCTCACGTCCACTTCATAGAGAAAACACCAGGCCTCGGTGTGCTTTCCTGTGGCAAGGAAACTTTGCTTTCATAGTTAGGTGGCACATTGGCTCAGGACTGCCCTAACCGAAGGGCTCACGGTGTGCAGCCCTATTTGTTGAGATCAGCCCCTCTGGCTCTGGCTCAGATGAAACCAACTGGGCAAAGAGCCGTTCATAAGCTGGGGACCCTGGGAGCTTTCCCTAGTCTACACCAGAACAGCACTCTGAGGGAGAGGAGCTGCTGACGTCTGGTAGCAAAATCTCCTATTCTGAAGAGAAACATTTCGTTGTAAGTGGGTTCCATCAACCTTGCCCTATTTTCTTAGCTGGCTATGATGGACGGCAGGCCGTCAGTTGGCAGACTCACCTGAGGCCCTGCTTCCCAGACTGTGATAGTCTCAGACCCCTCGCCTGCTTCAGCCCAAAGGGACGGCTTACCTTAAGGTAAAAACCATGCGTTGCAAAGCTCCTGACTAAGCCTCGCACAAGCACAAGCATATTGGTCATAGGTCAAAGACTTTCCCCACAACTTGAACATGTTTGCTCCCATCTATCCTCCAAAGGCCGAGTTTACCTTGCTAGGAATCACACTTCAGGAAAGGTACTCAGGCTGCCTGTGACTGCAAGTTGTTTCACCAGGCAGCCGAAATCGAGTACACCACTTGCATTTTCCAGGGGCAGAGCAATTGATGTCAACTTACACGCCTGCAGCCTGGGAGGGGCCACATACACTTTCTGAAAGGGAAAGAAGCCCATGCCTTCAGTGTGAAAGGCCGCTATGCCTCTTTGCTTTGGCAGCCCAGGGATAGCGTCAGCTCTGAAAGGCTTCCAAAGGAGCAGAGTCAGAGAACCTTTGAACCACAGAGCAGGTGCAGCCCAGAACAAGGACTGCTCTCGGCCTGAGAACACCCACTGCCCAGCGCTTCTTTTGGGTACACACGTGTAGAGGAAGGGTGTTGAATTCTGCTGCGTGATAACTTCTCCCGCCCACGAAGTGTGAGGGCAAGGAGAGTGGCCCTGCATCTCATCCCAGTTTCATGGGTCAGTTGTATAAGGCAAACTCCCTGCTTGAATCCCTCTGTGGGCAACGTAACCTCCAGAGAAAGATGGATGATTGGGACCCAGGGCTGGAATCTAGGTTAATGTTCTGTGCATCAACTTCCCAGCTGTTCTCTCTAAGCGGGTACCAAAGGCTTTTTGGAAGGGTTTCCTTAGAGGGTCAGAAACAGGAAATTAACCGACAGGCCCACGGGGCTGCCAGTTCTCTCCAGCAACAACGCTACCAGCCTCAGACTATTGGGTTCTCTCTGGTAAATGGAAGAACACTATGCTTGGAAGCTTCTTCCATCCAGTTTGAGAGTCGCACTTCCACTGCATCCTAGGATTCCAGGTGTTGCCATGCCCTCACAATTTCCAGTTCTTAGGCCTATGACGGCAGAGTGTCTGGCAGTTCTGAAAGAGACCTTAGGAATGCAGGCGTTTTGGCTCCTTCCACCGAGAAACCAGCTCCTCCAGATCCTCTGTCGTTAGGTATTTCATGGCAGAATATCGCTAGGAGCCCTCTTTCCTCCTCCACGAGGTAAGACACAAACGGAATTGCCCTAAAGGGAAGAAGCCTTCTGAGTCCGGCAGAGAGGCAGCCTCTCCCACTCAGCATTCCCCCACGGCTGAGCCCAGGGTATGGGACCGTGAGAGGGAGAAAGAGAGCCGTAACCCCGAGCTATTCCACAATGTAGTATAGGCCTCACCCTCAAGCTCACGTCCACTTCATAGAGAGAACACCAGGCCTCGGTGTGCTTTCCTGTGGCAAGGAAACTTTGCTTTCATAGTTAGGTGGCACATTGGCTCAGGACTGCCCTAACCGAAGGGCTCACGGTGTGCAGCCCTATTTGTTGAGATCAGCCCCTCTGGCTCTGGCTCGGATGAAACCAACTGGGCAAAGAGCCGTTCATAAGCTGGGGACCCTGGGAGCTTTCCCTAGTCTACACCAGAACAGCACTCTGAGGGAGAGGAGCTGCTGACGTCTGGTAGCAAAATCTCCTATTCTGAAGAGAAACATTTCGTTGTAAGTGGGTTCCATCAACCTTGCCCTATTTTCTTAGCTGGCTATGATGGACGGCAGGCAGTCAGTTGGCAGACTCACCTGAGGCCCTGCTTCCCAGAATGTGATAGTCTCAGACCCCTCGCCTGCTTCAGCCCAAAGGGACGGCTTACCTTAAGGTAAAAACCATGCGTTGCAAAGCTCCTGACTAAGCCTCGCACAAGCACAAGCATATTGGTCATAGGTCAAAGACTTTCCCCACAACTTGAACATGTTTGCTCCCATCTATCCTCCAAAGGCCGAGTTTACCTTGCTAGGAATCACACTTCAGGAAAGGTACTCAGGCTGCCTGTGACTGCAAGTTGTTTCACCAGGCAGCCCAAATGGAATACACCACTTGCATTTTCCAGGGGCAGAGCAAATGGTGTCAACTTACACGCCTGCAGCCTGGGAGGGGCAACATACACTTTCTGAAAGGGAAAGAAGCCCATGCCTTCAGTGTGAAAGGCCGCTATGCCTCTTTGCTTTGGCAGCCCAGGGATAGCGTCAGCTCTGAAAGGCTTCCAAAGGAGCAGAGTCAGAGAACCTTTGAACCACAGAGCAGGTGCAGCCCAGAACAAGGACTGCTCTTGGCCTGAGAACACCCACTGCCCAGCGCTTCTTTTGGGTACACACGTGTAGAGGAAGGGTGTTGAATTCTGCTGCGTGATAACTTCTCCGGCCCATGAAGTGTGAGGGCAAGGAGAGTGGCCCTGCATCTCATCCCAGTTTCATGGGTCAGTTGTATAAGGCAAACTCCCTGCTTGAATCCCTCTGTGGGCAACGTAACCTCCAGAGAAAGATGGATGATTGGGACCCAGGGCTGGAATCAAGGTTAATGTTCTGTGCATCAACTTCGCAGCTGTTCTCTCTAAGCGGGTCCCAAAGGCTTTTTGGAAGCGTTTCCTTAGAGGGTCAGAAACAGGAAATTAACCGACAGGCCCACGGGGATGCCAGTTCTCTCCAGCAACAACGCTACCAGTCTCAGACTATTGGGTTCTCTCTGGTAAATGGAAGAACACTATGCTTGGAAGCTTCTTCCATCCAGTTTGAGAGTCGCACTTCCACTGCATCCTCGGATTCCAGGTGTTGCCATGCCCTCACAATTTCCAGTTCTTAGGCCTATGACGGCAGAGTGTCTGGAAGTTCTTAAAGAGACCTTAGGAATGCAGGCGTTTTGGCTCCTTCCACCGAGAAACCAGCTCCTCCAGATCCTCTGTCGTTAGGTATTTCATGGCAGAATATCGCTAGGAGCCCTCTTTCCTCCTCCACGAGGTAAGACACAAACGGAATTGCCCTAAAGGGAAGAAGCCTTCTGAGTCCGGCAGAGAGGCAGCCTCTCCCACTCAGCATTCCCCCACGGCTGAGCCCAGGGTATGGGACCCTGAGAGGGAGAAAGAGAGCCGTAACCCCGAGCTTTTCCACAATGTAGTATAGGCCTCACCCTCAAGCTCACGTCCACTTCATAGAGAGAACACCAGGCCTCGGTGTGCTTTCCTGTGGCAAGGAAACTTTGCTTTCATAGTTAGGTGGCACATTGGCTCAGGACTGCCCTAACCGAAGGGCTCACGGTGTGCAGCCCTATTTGTTGAGATCAGCCCCTCTGGCTCTGGCTCGGATGAAACCAACTGGGCAAAGAGCCGTTCATAAGCTGGGGACCCTGGGAGCTTTCCCTAGTCTACACCAGAACAGCACTCTGAGGGAGAGGAGCTGCTGACGTCTGGTAGCAAAATCTCCTATTCTGAAGAGAAACATTTCGTTGTAAGTGGGTTCCATCAACCTTGCCCTATTTTCTTAGCTGGCTATGATGGACGGCAGGCAGTCAGTTGGCAGACTCACCTGAGGCCCTGCTTCCCAGACTGTGATACAGACCACTCGCCTGCTTTAGCCCAAAGGAACGGCTTACGGAAAGGTAAGAACCATGTGTTGGAAAGCTCCTGCCTAAGCCTCGCACAAGCACAAGCATATTGGTCATTGGTCAAAGACTTTCCCCACAACTTGAACATGTTTGCTCCCGTCTAGCCTCTGAAGGCCGAGTTTACCTAGCTTGGAATCACACTTCAGGAAAGGTACTCAGGCTGCCTGTGACTGCAAGTTGTTTCACCAGGCAGCCCAAATGGAATACACCACTTGCATTTTCCAGGGTCAGAGCAAATGGTGTCAACTTACACGCCTGCAGCCTGGGAGGGGCAACATACACTTTCTGAAAGGGAAAGAAGCCCATGTCTTCAGTGTGAAAGGCCGCTATGCCTCTTTGCTTTGGCAGCCCAGGGATAGCGTCAGCTCTGAAAGGCTTCCAAAGGAGCAGAGTCAGAGAACCTTTGAACCACAGAGCAGGTGCAGCCCAGAACAAGGACTGCTCTTGGCCTGAGAACACCCACTGCCCAGCGCTTCTTTTGGGTACACACGTGTAGAGGAAGGGTGTTGAATTCTGCTGCGTGATAACTTCTCCGGCCCACGAAGTGTGAGGGCAAGGAGAGTGGCCCTGCATCTCATCCAAGTTTCATGGGTCAGTTGTATAAGGCAAACTCCCTGCTTGAATCCCTCTGTGGGCAACGTAACCTCCAGAGAAAGATGGATGATTGGGACCCAGGGCTGGAATCTAGGTTAATGTTCTGTGCATCAACTTCGCAGCTGTTCTCTCTAAGTGGGTCCCAAAGGCTTTTTGGAAGGGTTTCCTTAGAGGGTCAGAAACAGGAAATTAACCGACAGGCCCACGGGGATGCCAGTTCTCTCCAGCAACAACGCTACAAGCCTCAGACTCTTGAGTTCTCTTTGGTAAATGGAAGAACACTATGCTTGGAAGCTTCTTCCATCCAGTTTGAGAGTCGCACTTCCACTGCATCCTAGGATTCCAAGTGTTGCCATGCCGTCACTCTTTCCAGTTCTTAGGCCTATGACGGCAGAGTGTCTGGCAGTTCTGAAAGAGACCTTAGGAATGCAGGCGTTTTGGCTCCTTCCACCGAGAAACCAGCTCCTCCAGATCCTCTGTCGTTAGGTATTTCATGGCAGAATATCGCTAGGAGCCCTCTTTCCTCCTCCACGAGGTAAGACACAAACGGAATTGCCCTAAAGGGAAGAAGCCTTCTGAGTCCGGCAGAGAGGCAGCCTCTCCCACTCAGCATTCCCCCACGGCTGAGCCCAGGGTATGGGACCGTGAGAGGGAGAAAGAGAGCCGTAACCCCGAGCTTTTCCACAATGTAGTATAGGCCTCACCCTCAAGCTCACGTCCACTTCATAGAGAAAACACCAGGCCTCGGTGTGCTTTCCTGTGGCAAGGAAACTTTGCTTTCATAGTTAGGTGGCACATTGGCTCAGGACTGCCCTAACCGAAGGGCTCACGGTGTGCAGCCCTATTTGTTGAGATCAGCCCCTCTGGCTCTGGCTCGGATGAAACCAACTGGGCAAAGAGCCGTTCATAAGCTGGGGACCCTGAGAGCTTTCCCTAGTCTACACCAGAACAGCACTCTGAGGGAGAGGAGCTGCTGACGTCTGGTAGCAAAATCTCCTATTCTGAAGAGAAACATTTCGTTTTAAGGGGGTTCCATCAACCTTGCCCTATTTTCTTAGCTGGCTATGATGGACGGCAGGCAGTCAGTTGGCAGACTCACCTGAGGCCCTGCTTCCTAGACTGTGATAGTCTCAGACCCCTCGCCTGCTTCAGCCCAAAGGGACGGCTTACCTTAAGGTAAAAACCATGCGTTGCAAAGCTCCTGCCTAAGCCTCGCACAAGCACAAGCATATTGGTCATTGTTCAAAGACTTTCCCCACAACTTGAACATGTTTGCTCCCATCTAGCCTCCAAAGGCCGAGTTTACCTTGCTAGGAATCACACTTCAGGAAAGGTACTCAGGCTGCCTGTGACTGCAAGTTGTTTCACCAGGCAGCCGAAATCGAGTACACCACTTGCATTTTCCAGGGGCAGAGCAATTGATGTCAACTTACACGCCTGCAGCCTGGGAGGGGCAACATACACTTTCTGAAAGGGAAAGAAGCCCATGCCTTCAGTGTGAAAGGCCGCTATGCCTCTTTGCTTTGGCAGCCCAGGGATAGCGTCAGCTCTGAAAGGCTTCCAAAGGAGCAGAGTCAGAGAACCTTTGAACCACAGAGCAGGTGCAGCCCAGAACAAGGACTGCTCTTGGCCTGAGAACACCCACTGCCCAGCGCTTCTTTTGGGTACACACGTGTAGAGGAAGGGTGTTGAATTCTGCTGCGTGATAACTTCTCCCGCCCACGAAGTGTGAGGGCAAGGAGAGTGGCCCTGCATCTCATCCCAGTTTCATGGGTCAGTTGTATAAGGCAAACTCCCTGCTTGAATCCCTCTGTGGGCAACGTAACCTCCAGAGAAAGATGGATGATTGGGACCCAGGGCTGGAATCTAGGTTAATGTTCTGTGCATCAACTTCCCAGCTGTTCTCTCTAAGCGGGTCCCAAAGGCTTTTTGGAAGGGTTTCCTTAGAGGGTCAGAAACAGGAAATTAACCGACAGGCCCACGGGGATGCCAGTTCTCTCCAGCAACAACGCTACCAGCCTCAGACTATTGGGTTCTCTCTGGTAAATGGAAGAACACTATGCTTGGAAGCTTCTTCCATCCAGTTTGAGAGTCGCACTTCCACTGCATCCTAGGATTCCAGGTGTTGCCATGCCCTCACAATTTCCAGTTCTTAGGCCTATGACGGCAGAGTGTCTGGCAGTTCTGAAAGAGACCTTAGGAATGCAGGGGTTTTGGCTCCTTCCACCGAGAAACCAGCTCCTCCAGATCCTCTGTCGTTAGGTATTTCATGGCAGAATATCGCTAGGAGCCCTCTTTCCTCCTCCACGAGGTAAGACACAAACGGAATTGCCCTAAAGGGAAGAAGCCTTCTGAGTCCGGCAGAGAGGCAGCCTCTCCCACTCAGCATTCCCCCACGGCTGAGCCCAGGGTATGGGACCGTGAGAGGGAGAAAGAGAGCCGTAACCCCGAGCTTTTCCACAATGTAGTATAGGCCTCACCCTCAAGCTCACGTCCACTTCATAGAGAGAACACCAGGCCTCGGTGTGCTTTCCTGTGGCAAGGAAACTTTGCTTTCATAGTTAGGTGGCACATTGGCTCAGGACTGCCCTAACCGAAGGGCTCACGGTGTGCAGCCCTATTTGTTGAGATCAGCCCCTCTGGCTCTGGCTCGGATGAAACCAACTGGGCAAAGAGCCGTTCATAAGCTGCGGACCCTGGGAGCTTTCCCTAGTCTACACCAGAACAGCACTCTGAGGGAGAGGAGCTGCTGACGTCTGGTAGCAAAATCTCCTATTCTGAAGAGAAACATTTCGTTGTAAGTGGGTTCCATCAACCTTGCCCTATTTTCTTAGCTGGCTATGATGGACGGCAGGCAGTCAGTTGGCAGACTCACCTGAGGCCCTGCTTCCCAGACTGTGATACAGACCCCTCGCCTGCTTCAGCCCAAAGGAACGGCTTACGGAAAGGTAAAAACCATGTGTTGGAAAGCTCCTGCCTAAGCCTCGCACAAGCACAAGCATATTGGTCATTGGTCAAAGACTTTCCCCACAACTTGAACATGTTTGCTCCCATCTAGCCTCTGAAGGCCGAGTTTACCTAGCTTGGAATCACACTTCAGGAAAGGTACTCAGGCTGCCTGTGACTGCAAGTTGTTTCACCAGGCAGTCCAAATGGAATACACCACTTGCATTTTCCAGGGGCAGAGCAAATGGTGTCAACTTACACGCCTGCAGCCTGGGAGGGGCAACATACACTTTCTGAAAGGGAAAGAAGCCCATGCCTTCAGTGTGAAAGGCCGCTATGCCTCTTTGCTTTGGCAGCCCAGGGATAGCGTCAGCTCTGAAAGGCTTCCAAAGGAGCAGAGTCAGAGAACCTTTGAACCACAGAGCAGGTGCAGCCCAGAACAAGGACTGCTCTTGGCCTGAGAACACCCACTGCCCAGCGCTTCTTTTGGGTACACACGTGTAGAGGAAGGGTGTTGAATTCTGCTGCGTGATAACTTCTCCGGCCCACGAAGTGTGAGGGCAAGGAGAGTGGCCCTGCATCTCATCCCAGTTTCATGGGTCAGTTGTATAAGGCAAACTCCCTGCTTGAATCCCTCTGTGGGCAACGTAACCTCCAGAGAAAGATGGATGATTGGGACCCAGGGCTGGAATCTAGGTTAATGTTCTGTGCATCAACTTCGCAGCTGTTCTCTCTAAGCGGGTCCCAAAGGCTTTTTGGAAGGGTTTCCTTAGAGGGTCAGAAACAGGAAATTAACCGACAGGCCCACGGGGATGCCAGTTCTCTCCAGCAACAACGCTACCAGCCTCAGACTCTTGAGTTCTCTTTGGTAAATGGAAGAACACTATGCTTGGAAGCTTCTTCCATCCAGTTTGAGAGTCGCACTTCCACTGCATCCTAGGATTCCAAGTGTTGCCATGCCGTCACTCTTTCCAGTTCTTAGGCCTATGACGGCAGAGTGTCTGGCAGTTCTGAAAGAGACCTTAGGAATGCAGGCGTTTTGGCTCCTTCCACCGAGAAACCAGCTCCTCCAGATCCTCTGTCGTTAGGTATTTCATGGCAGAATATCGCTAGGAGCCCTCTTTCCTCCTCCACGAGGTAAGACACAAACGGAATTGCCCTAAAGGGAAGAAGCCTTCTGAGTCCGGCAGAGAGGCAGCCTCTCCCACTCAGCATTCCCCCACGGCTGAGCCCAGGGTATGGGACCGTGAGAGGGAGAAAGAGAGCCGTAACCCCGAGCTTTTCCACAATGTAGTATAGGCCTCAACCTCAAGCTCACGTCCACTTCATAGAGAGAACACCAGGCCTCGGTGTGCTTTCCTGTGGCAAGGAAACTTTGCTTTCATAGTTAGGTGGCACATTGGCTCAGGACTGCCCTAACCGAAGGGCTCACGGTGTGCAGCCCTATTTGTTGAGATCAGCCCCTCTGGCTCTGGCTCGGATGAAACCAACTGGGCAAAGAGCCGTTCATAAGCTGGGGACCCTGGGAGCTTTCCCTAGTCTACACCAGAACAGCACTCTGAGGGAGAGGAGCTGCTGACGTCTGGTAGCAAAATCTCCTATTCTGAAGAGAAACATTTCGTTGTAAGTGGGTTCCATCAACCTTGCCCTATTTTCTTAGCTGGCTATGATGGACGGCAGGCAGTCAGTTGGCAGACTCACCTGAGGCCCTGCTTCCCAGACTGTGATAGTCTCAGACCCCTCGCCTGCTTCAGCCCAAAGGGACGGCTTACCTTAAGGTAAAAACCATGCGTTGCAAAGCTCCTGACTAAGCCTCGCACAAGCACAAGCATATTGGTCATAGGTCAAAGACTTTCCCCACAACTTGAACATGTTTGCTCCCATCTATCCTCCAAAGGCCGAGTTTACCTTGCTAGGAATCACACTTCAGGAAAGGTACTCAGGCTGCCTGTGACTGCAAGTTGTTTCACCAGGCAGCCGAAATCGAGTACACCACTTGCATTTTCCAGGGGCAGAGCAATTGATGTCAACTTACACGCCTGCAGCCTGGGAGGGGCAACATACACTTTCTGAAAGGGAAAGAAGCCCATGCCTTCAGTGTGAAAGGCCGCTATGCCTCTTTGCTTTGGCAACCCAGGGATAGCGTCAGCTCTGAAAGGCTTCCAAAGGAGCAGAGTCAGAGAACCTTTGAACCACAGAGCAGGTGCAGCCCAGAACAAGGACTGCTCTTGGCCTGAGAACAGCCACTGCCCAGCGCTTCTTTTGGGTACACACGTGTAGAGGAAGGGTGTTGAATTCTGCTGCGTGATAACTTCTCCCGCCCACGAAGTGTGAGGGCAAGGAGAGTGGCCCTGCATCTCATCCCAGTTTCATGGGTCAGTTGTATAAGGCAAACTCCCTGCTTGAATCCCTCTGTGGGCAACGTAACCTCCAGAGAAAGATGGATGATTGGGACCCAGGGCTGGAATCTAGGTTAATGTTCTGTGCATCAACTTCCCAGCTGTTCTCTCTAAGCGGGTCCCAAAGGCTTTTTGGAAGGGTTTCCTTAGAGGGTGAGAAACAGGAAATTAACCGACAGGCCCACGGGGATGCCAGTTCTCTCCAGCAACAACGCTACCAGCCTCAGACTATTGGGTTCTCTCTGGTAAATGGAAGAACACTATGCTTGGAAGCTTCTTCCATCCAGTTTGAGAGTCGCACTTCCACTGCATCCTAGGATTCCAGGTGTTGCCATGCCCTCACAATTTCCAGTTCTTAGGCCTATGACGGCAGAGTGTCTGGCAGTTCTGAAAGAGACCTTAGGAATGCAGGGGTTTTGGCTCCTTCCACCGAGAAACCAGCTCCTCCAGATCCTCTGTCGTTAGGTATTTCATGGCAGAATATCGCTAGGAGCCCTCTTTCCTCCTCCACGAGGTAAGACACAAACGGAATTGCCCTAAAGGGAAGAAGCCTTCTGAGTCCGGCAGAGAGGCAGCCTCTCCCACTCAGCATTCCCCCACGGCTGAGCCCAGGGTATGGGACCGTGAGAGGGAGAAAGAGAGCCGTAACCCCGAGCTTTTCCACAATGTAGTATAGGCCTCACCCTCAAGCTCACGTCCACTTCATAGAGAGAACACCAGGCCTCGGTGTGCTTTCCTGTGGCAAGGAAACTTTGCTTTCATAGTTAGGTGGCACATTGGCTCAGGACTGCCCTAACCGAAGGGCTCACGGTGTGCAGCCCTATTTGTTGAGATCAGCCCCTCTGGCTCTGGCTCGGATGAAACCAACTGGGCAAAGAGCCGTTCATAAGCTGCGGACCCTGGGAGCTTTCCCTAGTCTACACCAGAACAGCACTCTGAGGGAGAGGAGCTGCTGACGTCTGGTAGCAAAATCTCCTATTCTGAAGAGAAACATTTCGTTGTAAGTGGGTTCCATCAACCTTGCCCTATTTTCTTAGCTGGCTATGATGGACGGCAGGCAGTCAGTTGGCAGACTCACCTGAGGCCCTGCTTCCCAGACTGTGATACAGACCCCTCGCCTGCTTCAGCCCAAAGGAACGGCTTACGGAAAGGTAAAAACCATGTGTTGGAAAGCTCCTGCCTAAGCCTCGCACAAGCACAAGCATATTGGTCATTGGTCAAAGACTTTCCCCACAACTTGAACATGTTTGCTCCCATCTAGCCTCTGAAGGCCGAGTTTACCTAGCTTGGAATCACACTTCAGGAAAGGTACTCAGGCTGCCTGTGACTGCAAGTTGTTTCACCAGGCAGTCCAAATGGAATACACCACTTGCATTTTCCAGGGGCAGAGCAAATGGTGTCAACTTACACGCCTGCAGCCTGGGAGGGGCAACATACACTTTCTGAAAGGGAAAGAAGCCCATGCCTTCAGTGTGAAAGGCCGCTATGCCTCTTTGCTTTGGCAGCCCAGGGATAGCGTCAGCTCTGAAAGGCTTCCAAAGGAGCAGAGTCAGAGAACCTTTGAACCACAGAGCAGGTGCAGCCCAGAACAAGGACTGCTCTTGGCCTGAGAACACCCACTGCCCAGCGCTTCTTTTGGGTACACACGTGTAGAGGAAGGGTGTTGAATTCTGCTGCGTGATAACTTCTCCGGCCCACGAAGTGTGAGGGCAAGGAGAGTGGCCCTGCATCTCATCCCAGTTTCATGGGTCAGTTGTATAAGGCAAACTCCCTGCTTGAATCCCTCTGTGGGCAACGTAACCTCCAGAGAAAGATGGATGATTGGGACCCAGGGCTGGAATCTAGGTTAATGTTCTGTGCATCAACTTCGCAGCTGTTCTCTCTAAGCGGGTCCCAAAGGCTTTTTGGAAGGGTTTCCTTAGAGGGTCAGAAACAGGAAATTAACCGACAGGCCCACGGGGATGCCAGTTCTCTCCAGCAACAACGCTACCAGCCTCAGACTCTTGAGTTCTCTTTGGTAAATGGAAGAACACTATGCTTGGAAGCTTCTTCCATCCAGTTTGAGAGTCGCACTTCCACTGCATCCTAGGATTCCAAGTGTTGCCATGCCGTCACTCTTTCCAGTTCTTAGGCCTATGACGGCAGAGTGTCTGGCAGTTCTGAAAGAGACCTTAGGAATGCAGGCGTTTTGGCTCCTTCCACCGAGAAACCAGCTCCTCCAGATCCTCTGTCGTTAGGTATTTCATGGCAGAATATCGCTAGGAGCCCTCTTTCCTCCTCCACGAGGTAAGACACAAACGGAATTGCCCTAAAGGGAAGAAGCCTTCTGAGTCCGGCAGAGAGGCAGCCTCTCCCACTCAGCATTCCCCCACGGCTGAGCCCAGGGTATGGGACCGTGAGAGGGAGAAAGAGAGCCGTAACCCCGAGCTTTTCCACAATGTAGTATAGGCCTCAACCTCAAGCTCACGTCCACTTCATAGAGAGAACACCAGGCCTCGGTGTGCTTTCCTGTGGCAAGGAAACTTTGCTTTCATAGTTAGGTGGCACATTGGCTCAGGACTGCCCTAACCGAAGGGCTCACGGTGTGCAGCCCTATTTGTTGAGATCAGCCCCTCTGGCTCTGGCTCGGATGAAACCAACTGGGCAAAGAGCCGTTCATAAGCTGGGGACCCTGGGAGCTTTCCCTAGTCTACACCAGAACAGCACTCTGAGGGAGAGGAGCTGCTGACGTCTGGTAGCAAAATCTCCTATTCTGAAGAGAAACATTTCGTTGTAAGTGGGTTCCATCAACCTTGCCCTATTTTCTTAGCTGGCTATGATGGACGGCAGGCAGTCAGTTGGCAGACTCACCTGAGGCCCTGCTTCCCAGACTGTGATAGTCTCAGACCCCTCGCCTGCTTCAGCCCAAAGGGACGGCTTACCTTAAGGTAAAAACCATGCGTTGCAAAGCTCCTGACTAAGCCTCGCACAAGCACAAGCATATTGGTCATAGGTCAAAGACTTTCCCCACAACTTGAACATGTTTGCTCCCATCTATCCTCCAAAGGCCGAGTTTACCTTGCTAGGAATCACACTTCAGGAAAGGTACTCAGGCTGCCTGTGACTGCAAGTTGTTTCACCAGGCAGCCGAAATCGAGTACACCACTTGCATTTTCCAGGGGCAGAGCAATTGATGTCAACTTACACGCCTGCAGCCTGGGAGGGGCAACATACACTTTCTGAAAGGGAAAGAAGCCCATGCCTTCAGTGTGAAAGGCCGCTATGCCTCTTTGCTTTGGCAGCCCAGGGATAGCGTCAGCTCTGAAAGGCTTCCAAAGGAGCAGAGTCAGAGAACCTTTGAACCACAGAGCAGGTGCAGCCCAGAACAAGGACTGCTCTTGGCCTGAGAACACCCACTGCCCAGCGCTTCTTTTGGGTACACACGTGTAGAGGAAGGGTGTTGAATTCTGCTGTGTGATAACTTCTCCGGCCCATGAAGTGTGAGGGCAAGGAGAGTGGCCCTGCATCTCATCCCAGTTTCATGGGTCAGTTGTATAAGGCAAACTCCCTGCTTGAATCCCTCTGTGGGCAACGTAACCTCCAGAGAAAGATGGATGATTGGGACCCAGGGCTGGAATCTAGGTTAATGTTCTGTGCATCAACTTTGCAGCTGTTCTCTCTAAGCGGGTCCCAAAGGCTTTTTGGAAGCGTTTCCTTAGAGGGTCAGAAACAGGAAATTAACCGACAGGCCCACGGGGATGCCAGTTCTCTCCAGCAACAACGCTACCAGCCTCAGACTATTGGGTTCTCTCTGGTAAATGGAAGAACACTATGCTTGGAAGCTTCTTCCATCCAGTTTGAGAGTCGCACTTCCACTGCATCCTAGGATTCCAAGTGTTGCCATGCCGTCACTCTTTCCAGTTCTTAGGCCTATGACGGCAGAGTGTCTGGCAGTTCTGAAAGAGACCTTAGGAATGCAGGCGTTTTGGCTCCTTCCACCGAGAAACCAGCTCCTCCAGATCCTCTGTCGTTAGGTATTTCATGGCAGAATATCGCTAGGAGCCCTCTTTCCTCCTCCACGAGGTAAGACACAAACGGAATTGCCCTAAAGGGAAGAAGCCTTCTGAGTCCGGCAGAGAGGCAGCCTCTCCCACTCAGCATTCCCCCATGGCTGAGCCCAGGGTATGGGACCGTGAGAGGGAGAAAGAGAGCCGTAACCCCGAGCTTTTCCACAATGTAGTATAGGCCTCACCCTCAAGCTCACGTCCACTTCATAGAGAAAACACCAGGCCTCGGTGTGCTTTCCTGTGGCAAGGAAACTTTGCTTTCATAGTTAGGTGGCACATTGGCTCAGGACTGCCCTAACCGAAGGGCTCACGGTGTGCAGCCCTATTTGTTGAGATCAGCCCCTCTGGCTCTGGCTCGGATGAAACCAACTGGGCAAAGAGCCGTTCATAAGCTGGGGACCCTGAGAGCTTTCCCTAGTCTACACCAGAACAGCACTCTGAGGGAGAGGAGCTGCTGACGTCTGGTAGCAAAATCTCCTATTCTGAAGAGAAACATTTCGTTTTAAGGGGGTTCCATCAACCTTGCCCTATTTTCTTAGCTGGCTATGATGGACGGCAGGCAGTCAGTTGGCAGACTCACCTGAGGCCCTGCTTCCTAGACTGTGATAGTCTCAGACCCCTCGCCTGCTTCAGCCCAAAGGGACGGCTTACCTTAAGGTAAAAACCATGCGTTGCAAAGCTCCTGCCTAAGCCTCGCACAAGCACAAGCATATTGGTCATTGTTCAAAGACTTTCCCCACAACTTGAACATGTTTGCTCCCATCTAGCCTCCAAAGGCCGAGTTTACCTTGCTAGGAATCACACTTCAGGAAAGGTACTCAGGCTGCCTGTGACTGCAAGTTGTTTCACCAGGCAGCCGAAATCGAGTAAACCACTTGCATTTTCCAGGGGCAGAGCAAATGATGTCAACTTACACGCCTGCAGCCTGGGAGGGGCAACATACACTTTCTGAAAGGGAAAGAAGCCCATGCCTTCAGTGTGAAAGGCCGCTATGCCTCTTTGCTTTGGCAGCCCAGGGATAGCGTCAGCTCTGAAAGGCTTCCAAAGGAGCAGAGTCAGAGAACCTTTGAACCACAGAGCAGGTGCAGCCCAGAACAAGGACTGCTCTTGGCCTGAGAACACCCACTGCCCAGCGCTTCTTTTGGGTACACACGTGTAGAGGAAGGGTGTTGAATTCTGCTGCGTGATAACTTCTCCCGCCCACGAAGTGTGAGGGCAAGGAGAGTGGCCCTGCATCTCATCCCAGTTTCATGGGTCAGTTGTATAAGGCAAACTCCCTGCTTGAATCCCTCTGTGGGCAACGTAACCTCCAGAGAAAGATGGATGATTGGGACCCAGGGCTGGAATCTAGGTTAATGTTCTGTGCATCAACTTCCCAGCTGTTCTCTCTAAGCGGGTCCCAAAGGCTTTTTGGAAGGGTTTCCTTAGAGGGTCAGAAACAGGAAATTAACCGACAGGCCCACGGGGATGCCAGTTCTCTCCAGCAACAACGCTACCAGCCTCAGACTATTGGGTTCTCTCTGGTAAATGGAAGAACACTATGCTTGGAAGCTTCTTCCATCCAGTTTGAGAGTCGCACTTCCACTGCATCCTAGGATTCCAGGTGTTGCCATGCCCTCACAATTTCCAGTTCTTAGGCCTATGACGGCAGAGTGTCTGGCAGTTCTGAAAGAGACCTTAGGAATGCAGGGGTTTTGGCTCCTTCCACCGAGAAACCAGCTCCTCCAGATCCTCTGTCGTTAGGTATTTCATGGCAGAATATCGCTAGGAGCCCTCTTTCCTCCTCCACGAGGTAAGACACAAACGGAATTGCCCTAAAGGGAAGAAGCCTTCTGAGTCCGGCAGAGAGGCAGCCTCTCCCACTCAGCATTCCCCCACGGCTGAGCCCAGGGTATGGGACCGTGAGAGGGAGAAAGAGAGCCGTAACCCCGAGCTTTTCCACAATGTAGTATAGGCCTCACCCTCAAGCTCACGTCCACTTCATAGAGAGAACACCAGGCCTCGGTGTGCTTTCCTGTGGCAAGGAAACTTTGCTTTCATAGTTAGGTGGCACATTGGCTCAGGACTGCCCTAACCGAAGGGCTCACGATGTGCAGCCCTATTTGTTGAGATCAGCCCCTCTGGCTCTGGCTCGGATGAAACCAACTGGGCAAAGAGCCGTTCATAAGCTGCGGACCCTGGGAGCTTTCCCTAGTCTACACCAGAACAGCACTCTGAGGGAGAGGAGCTGCTGACGTCTGGTAGCAAAATCTCCTATTCTGAAGAGAAACATTTCGTTGTAAGTGGGTTCCATCAACCTTGCCCTATTTTCTTAGCTGGCTATGATGGACGGCAGGCAGTCAGTTGGCAGACTCACCTGAGGCCCTGCTTCCCAGACTGTGATACAGACCCCTCGCCTGCTTCAGCCCAAAGGAACGGCTTACGGAAAGGTAAAAACCATGTGTTGGAAAGCTCCTGCCTAAGCCTCGCACAAGCACAAGCATATTGGTCATTGGTCAAAGACTTTCCCCACAACTTGAACATGTTTGCTCCCATCTAGCCTCTGAAGGCCGAGTTTACCTAGCTTGGAATCACACTTCAGGAAAGGTACTCAGGCTGCCTGTGACTGCAAGTTGTTTCACCAGGCAGTCCAAATGGAATACACCACTTGCATTTTCCAGGGGCAGAGCAAATGGTGTCAACTTACACGCCTGCAGCCTGGGAGGGGCAACATACACTTTCTGAAAGGGAAAGAAGCCCATGCCTTCAGTGTGAAAGGCCGCTATGCCTCTTTGCTTTGGCAGCCCAGGGATAGCGTCAGCTCTGAAAGGCTTCCAAAGGAGCAGAGTCAGAGAACCTTTGAACCACAGAGCAGGTGCAGCCCAGAACAAGGACTGCTCTTGGCCTGAGAACACCCACTGCCCAGCGCTTCTTTTGGGTACACACGTGTAGAGGAAGGGTGTTGAATTCTGCTGCGTGATAACTTCTCCGGCCCACGAAGTGTGAGGGCAAGGAGAGTGGCCCTGCATCTCATCCCAGTTTCATGGGTCAGTTGTATAAGGCAAACTCCCTGCTTGAATCCCTCTGTGGGCAACGTAACCTCCAGAGAAAGATGGATGATTGGGACCCAGGGCTGGAATCTAGGTTAATGTTCTGTGCATCAACTTCGCAGCTGTTCTCTCTAAGCGGGTCCCAAAGGCTTTTTGGAAGGGTTTCCTTAGAGGGTCAGAAACAGGAAATTAACCGACAGGCCCACGGGGATGCCAGTTCTCTCCAGCAACAACGCTACCAGCCTCAGACTCTTGAGTTCTCTTTGGTAAATGGAAGAACACTATGCTTGGAAGCTTCTTCCATCCAGTTTGAGAGTCGCACTTCCACTGCATCCTAGGATTCCAAGTGTTGCCATGCCGTCACTCTTTCCAGTTCTTAGGCCTATGACGGCAGAGTGTCTGGCAGTTCTGAAAGAGACCTTAGGAATGCAGGCGTTTTGGCTCCTTCCACCGAGAAACCAGCTCCTCCAGATCCTCTGTCGTTAGGTATTTCATGGCAGAATATCGCTAGGAGCCCTCTTTCCTCCTCCACGAGGTAAGACACAAACGGAATTGCCCTAAAGGGAAGAAGCCTTCTGAGTCCGGCAGAGAGGCAGCCTCTCCCACTCAGCATTCCCCCACGGCTGAGCCCAGGGTATGGGACCGTGAGAGGGAGAAAGAGAGCCGTAACCCCGAGCTTTTCCACAATGTAGTATAGGCCTCAACCTCAAGCTCACGTCCACTTCATAGAGAGAACACCAGGCCTCGGTGTGCTTTCCTGTGGCAAGGAAACTTTGCTTTCATAGTTAGGTGGCACATTGGCTCAGGACTGCCCTAACCGAAGGGCTCACGGTGTGCAGCCCTATTTGTTGAGATCAGCCCCTCTGGCTCTGGCTCGGATGAAACCAACTGGGCAAAGAGCCGTTCATAAGCTGGGGACCCTGGGAGCTTTCCCTAGTCTACACCAGAACAGCACTCTGAGGGAGAGGAGCTGCTGACGTCTGGTAGCAAAATCTCCTATTCTGAAGAGAAACATTTCGTTGTAAGTGGGTTCCATCAACCTTGCCCTATTTTCTTAGCTGGCTATGATGGACGGCAGGCAGTCAGTTGGCAGACTCACCTGAGGCCCTGCTTCCCAGACTGTGATAGTCTCAGACCCCTCGCCTGCTTCAGCCCAAAGGGACGGCTTACCTTAAGGTAAAAACCATGCGTTGCAAAGCTCCTGACTAAGCCTCGCACAAGCACAAGCATATTGGTCATAGGTCAAAGACTTTCCCCACAACTTGAACATGTTTGCTCCCATCTATCCTCCAAAGGCCGAGTTTACCTTGCTAGGAATCACACTTCAGGAAAGGTACTCAGGCTGCCTGTGACTGCAAGTTGTTTCACCAGGCAGCCGAAATCGAGTACACCACTTGCATTTTCCAGGGGCAGAGCAATTGATGTCAACTTACACGCCTGCAGCCTGGGAGGGGCAACATACACTTTCTGAAAGGGAAAGAAGCCCATGCCTTCAGTGTGAAAGGCCGCTATGCCTCTTTGCTTTGGCAACCCAGGGATAGCGTCAGCTCTGAAAGGCTTCCAAAGGAGCAGAGTCAGAGAACCTTTGAACCACAGAGCAGGTGCAGCCCAGAACAAGGACTGCTCTTGGCCTGAGAACAGCCACTGCCCAGCGCTTCTTTTGGGTACACACGTGTAGAGGAAGGGTGTTGAATTCTGCTGCGTGATAACTTCTCCCGCCCACGAAGTGTGAGGGAAAGGAGAGTGGCCCTGCATCTCATCCCAGTTTCATGGGTCAGTTGTATAAGGCAAACTCCCTGCTTGAATCCCTCTGTGGGCAACGTAACCTCCAGAGAAAGATGGATGATTGGGACCCAGGGCTGGAATCTAGGTTAATGTTCTGTGCATCAACTTCCCAGCTGTTCTCTCTAAGCGGGTCCCAAAGGCTTTTTGGAAGGGTTTCCTTAGAGGGTCAGAAACAGGAAATTAACCGACAGGCCCACGGGGCTGCCAGTTCTCTCCAGCAACAACGCTACCAGCCTCAGACTATTGGGTTCTCTCTGGTAAATGGAAGAACACTATGCTTGGAAGCTTCTTCCATCCAGTTTGAGAGTCGCACTTCCACTGCATCCTAGGATTCCAGGTGTTGCCATGCCCTCACAATTTCCAGTTCTTAGGCCTATGACGGCAGAGTGTCTGGCAGTTCTGAAAGAGACCTTAGGAATGCAGGCGTTTTGGCTCCTTCCACCGAGAAACCAGCTCCTCCAGATCCTCTGTCGTTAGGTATTTCATGGCAGAATATCGCTAGGAGCCCTCTTTCCTCCTCCACGAGGTAAGACACAAACGGAATTGCCCTAAAGGGAAGAAGCCTTCTGAGTCCGGCAGAGAGGCAGCCTCTCCCACTCAGCATTCCCCCACGGCTGAGCCCAGGGTATGGGACCGTGAGAGGGAGAAAGAGAGCCGTAACCCCGAGCTTTTCCACAATGTAGTATAGGCCTCACCCTCAAGCTCACGTCCACTTCATAGAGAGAACACCAGGCCTCGGTGTGCTTTCCTGTGGCAAGGAAACTTTGCTTTCATAGTTAGGTGGCACATTGGCTCAGGACTGCCCTAACCGAAGGGCTCACGGTGTGCAGCCCTATTTGTTGAGATCAGCCCCTCTGGCTCTGGCTCGGATGAAACCAACTGGGCAAAGAGCCGTTCATAATCTGCGGACCCTGGGAGCTTTCCCTAGTCTACACCAGAACAGCAGTCTGAGGGAGAGGAGCTGCTGACGTCTGGTAGCAAAATCTCCTATTCTGAAGAGAAACATTTCGTTGTAAGTGGGTTCCATCAACCTTGCCCTATTTTCTTAGCTGGCTATGATGGACGGCAGGCAGTCAGTTGGCAGACTCACCTGAGGCCCTGCTTCCTAGACTGTGATAGTCTCAGACCCCTCGCCTGCTTCAGCCCAAAGGGACGGCTTACCTTAAGGTAAAAACCATGCGTTGCAAAGCTCCTGCCTAATCCTCGCACAAGCACAAGCATATTGGTCATAGGTCAAAGACTTTCCCCACAACTTGAACATGTTTGCTCCCATCTAGCCTCCAAAGGCCGAGTTTACCTAGCTAGGAATCACACTTCAGTAAAGGTACTCAGGCTGCCTGTGACTGCAAGTTGTTTCACCAGGCAGCCGAAATCGAGTACACCACTTGCATTTTCCAGGGGCAGAGCAAATGATGTCAACTTACACGCCTCCAGCCTGGGAGGGGCAACATACACTTTCTGAAAGGGAAAGAAGCCCATGCCTTCAGTGTGAAAGACCGCTATGCCTCTTTGCTTTGGCTGCCCAGGGATAGCGTCAGCTCTAAAAGGCTTCCAAAGGAGCAGAGTCAGAGAACCTTTGAACCACAGAGCAGGTGCAGCCCAGAACAAGGACTGCTCTTGGCCTGAGAACAGCCACTGCCCAGCGCTTCTTTTGGGTACACACGTGTAGAGGAAGGGTGTTGAATTCTGCTGCGTGATAACTTCTCCGGCCCACGAAGTGTGAGGGCAAGGAGAGTGGCCCTGCATCTCATCCAAGTTTCATGGGTCAGTTGTATAAGGCAAACTCCCTGCTTGAATCCCTCTGTGGGCAACGTAACCTTCAGAGAAAGATGGATGATTGGAACCCAGGGCTGGAATCTAGGTTAATGTTCTGTGCATCAACTTCGCAGCTGTTCTCTCTAAGCGGGTCCCAAAGGCTTTTGGAAGGGTTTCCTTAGAGGGTCAGAAACAGGAAATTAACCGACAGGCTCACGGGGATGCCAGTTCTCTCCAGCAACAACGCTACCAGCCTCAGACTATTGGGTTCTCTCTGGTAAATGGAAGAACACTATGCTTGGAAGCTTCTTCCATCCAGTTTGAGAGTCACACTTCCACTGCATCCTAGGATTCCAGGTGTTGCCATGCCCTCACAATTTCCAGTTCTTAGGCCTATGACGGCAGTGTCTGGCAGTTCTGAAAGAGACCTTAGGAATGCAGGCGTTTTGGCTCCTTCCACCGAGAAACCAGCTCCTCCAGATCCTCTGTCGTTAGGTATTTCATGGCAGAATATCTCTCGGCGCCCTCTTTCCTCCTCCACGAGGTAAGACACTAACGGAATTGCCCTAAAGGGAAGAAGCCTTCTGAGTCCGGCAGAGAGGCAGCCTCTCCCACTCAGCATTCCCCCACGGCTGAGCCCAGGGTATGGGACCGTGAGAGGGAGAAAGAGAGCCGTAACCCCGAGCTTTTCCACAATGTAGTATAGTCCTCACCCTCAAGCTCACGTCCACTTCATAGAGAAAACACCAGGCCTCGGTGTGCTTTCCTGTGGCAAGGAAACTTTGCTTTCATAGTTAGGTGGCACATTGGCTCAGGACTGCCCTACCCGAAGGGCTCCCGGTGTGCGGCCCTATTTGTTGAGATCAGCCCCTCTGTCTCTGTCTCGGATGAAACCAACTGGGCAAAGAGCCGTTCATAACCTGGGGACCCTGGGAGCTTTCCCTAGTCTACACCAGAACAGCACTCTGAGGGAGAGGAGCTGCTGACGTCTGGTAGCAAAATCTCCTATTCTGAAGAGAAACATTTCGTTGTAAGTGGGTTCCATCAACTTTGCCCTATTTTCTTAGCTGGCTATGATGGACGGCAGGCAGTCAGTTGGCAGACTCACCTGAGGCCCTGCTTCCCAGACTGTGATAGTCTCAGACCACTCGCCTGCTTCAGCCCAAAGGGACGGCTTACCTTAAGGTAAAAACCATGTGTTGCAAAGCTCCTGCCTAAGCCACGCACAAGCACAAGCATATTGGTCATAGGACAAAGACTTTCCCCACAACTTGAACATGTTTGCTCCCATCTAGCCTCCGAAGGCCGAGTTTACCTAGCTAGGAATCACACTTCAGGAAAGGTACTCAGGCTGCCTGTGACTGCAAGTTGTTTCACCAGGCAGCCGAAATCGAGTACACCATTTGCATTTTCCAGGGGCAGAACAAATGATGTCAACTTACACGCTTCCAGCCTGGGAGGGGCAACATACACTTTCTGAAAGGGAAAGAAGCCCATGCCTTCAGTGTGAAAGGCCGCTATGCCTCTGTGCTTTGGCTGCCCAGGGATAGCGTCAGCTCTAAAAGGCTTCCAAAGGAGCAGAGTCAGAGAACCTTTGAACCACAGAGCAGGTGCAGCCCAGAACAAGGACTGCTCTTGGCCTGAGAACAGCCACTGCCCAGCCCTTCTTTTGGGTACACACGTGTAGAGGGAGGGTGTTGAATTCTGCTGCGTGATAACTTCTCCGGCCCACGAAGTGTGAGGGCAAGGAGAGTGGCCCTGCATCTCATCCAAGTTTCATGGGTCAGTTGTATAAGGCAAACTCCCTGCTTGAATCCCTCTGTGGGCAATGTAACCTTCAGAGAAAGATGGATGATTGGAACCCAGGGCTGGAATCTAGGTTAATGTTCTGTGCATCAACTTCGCAGCTGTTCTCTCTAAGCGGGTCCCAAAGGCTTTTTGGAAGGGTTTCCTTAGAGGGTCAGAAACAGGAAATTAACCGACAGGCTCACGGGGATGCCAGTTCTCTCCAGCAACAACGCTACCAGCCTCAGACTATTGGGTTCTCTTTGGTAAATGGAAGAACACTATGCTTGGAAGCTTCTTCCATCCAGTTTGATAGTCACACTTCCACTGCATCCTAGGATTCCAGGTGTTGCCATGCCCTCACAATTTCCAGTTCTTAGGCCTATGACGGCAGTGTCTGGCAGTTCTGAAAGAGACCTTAGGAATGCAGGCGTTTTGGCTCCTTCCACCGAGAAACCAGCTCCTCCAGATCCTCTGTCGTTAGGTATTTCATGGCAGAATATCTCTCGGCGCCCTCTTTCCTCCTCCACGCGGTAAGACACTAACGGAATTGCCCTAAAGGGAAGAAGCCTTCTGAGTCCGGCAGAGAGGCAGCCTCTCCCACTCAGCATTCCCCCACGGCTGAGCCCAGGGTATGGGACCGTGAGAGGGAGAAAGAGAGCCGTAACCCCGAGCTTTTCCACAATGTAGTATAGTCCTCACCCTCAAGCTCACGTCCACTTCATAGAGAAAACACCAGGCCTCGGTGTGCTTTCCTGTGGCAAGGAAACTTTGCTTTCATAGTTAGGTGGCACATTGGCTCAGGACTGCCCTACCCGAAGGGCTCCCGGTGTGCGGCCCTATTTGTTGAGATCAGCCCCTCTGTCTCTGTCTCGGATGAAACCAACTGGGCAAAGAGCCGTTCATAAGCTGGGGACCCTGGGAGCTTTCCCTAGTCTACACCAGAACAGCACTCTGAGAGAGAGGAGCTGCTGACGTCTGGTAGCAAAATCTCCTATTCTGAAGAGAAACATTTCGTTGTAAGTGGGTTCCATCAACCTTGCCCTATTTTCTTAGCTGGCTATGATGGACGGCAGCCAGTCAGTTGGCAGACTCAACTGAGGCCCTGCTTCCCAGACTGTGATAGTCTCAGACCACTCGCCTGCTTCAGCCCAAAGGGACGGCTTACCTTAAGGTAAAAACCATGTGTTGCAAAGCTCCTGCCTAAGCCACGCACAAGCACAAGCATATTGGTCATAGGACAAAGACTTTCCAGACAACTTGAACATGTTTGCTCCCATCTAGCCTCCGAAGGCCGAGTTTACCTAGCTAGGAATCACACTTCAGGAAAGGTACTCAGGCTGCCTGTGACTGCAAGTTGTTTCACCAGGCAGCCGAAATCGAGTACACCATTTGCATTTTCCAGGGGCAGAGCAAATGATGTCAACTTACACGCCTCCAGCCTGGGAGGGGCAACATACACTTTCTGAAAGGGAAAGAAGCCCATGCCTTCAGTGTGAAAGGCCGCTATGCCTCTTTGCTTTGGCTGCCCAGGGATAGCGTCAGCTCTAAAAGGCTTCCAAAGGAGCAGAGTCAGAGAACCTTTGAACCACAGAGCAGGTGCAGCCCAGAACAAGGACTGCTCTTGGCCTGAGAACAGCCACTGCCCAGCGCTTCTTTTGGGTACACACGTGTAGAGGGAGGGTGTTGAATTCTGCTGCGTGATAACTTCTCCGGCCCACGAAGTGTGAGGGCAAGGAGAGTGGCCCTGCATCTCATCCAAGTTTCATGGGTCAGTTGTATAAGGCAAACTCCCTGCTTGAATCCCTCTGTGGGCAACGTAACCTTCAGAGAAAGATGGATGATTGGAACCCAGGGCTGGAATCTAGGTTAATGTTCTGTGCATCAACTTCGCAGCTGTTCTCTCTAAGCGGGTCCCAAAGGCTTTTGGAAGGGTTTCCTTAGAGGGTCAGAAACAGGAAATTAACCGACAGGCTCACGGGGATGCCAGTTCTCTCCAGCAACAACGCTACCAGCCTCAGACTATTGGGTTCTCTCTGGTAAATGGAAGAACACTATGCTTGGAAGCTTCTTCCATCCAGTTTGAGAGTCACACTTCCACTGCATCCTAGGATTCCAGGTGTTGCCATGCCCTCACAATTTCCAGTTCTTAGGCCTATGACGGCAGTGTCTGGCAGTTCTGAAAGAGACCTTAGGAATGCAGGCGTTTTGGCTCCTTCCACCGAGAAACCAGCTCCTCCAGATCCTCTGTCGTTAGGTATTTCATGGCAGAATATCTCTCGGCGCCCTCTTTCCTCCTCCACGAGGTAAGACACTAACGGAATTGCCCTAAAGGGAAGAAGCCTTCTGAGTCCGGCAGAGAGGCAGCCTCTCCCACTCAGCATTCCCCCACGGCTGAGCCCAGGGTATGGGACCGTGAGAGGGAGAAAGAGAGCCGTAACCCCGAGCTTTTCCACAATGTAGTATAGTCCTCACCCTCAAGCTCACGTCCACTTCATAGAGAAAACACCAGGCCTCGGTGTGCTTTCCTGTGGCAAGGAAACTTTGCTTTCATAGTTAGGTGGCACATTGGCTCAGGACTGCCCTACCCGAAGGGCTCCCGGTGTGCGGCCCTATTTGTTGAGATCAGCCCCTCTGTCTCTGTCTCGGATGAAACCAACTGGGCAAAGAGCCGTTCATAAGCTGGGGACCCTGGGAGCTTTCCCTAGTCTACACCAGAACAGCACTCTGAGGGAGAGGAGCTGCTGACGTCTGGTAGCAAAATCTCCTATTCTGAAGAGAAACATTTCGTTGTAAGTGGGTTCCATCAACTTTGCCCTATTTTCTTAGCTGGCTATGATGGACGGCAGGCAGTCAGTTGGCAGACTCACCTGAGGCCCTGCTTCCCAGACTGTGATAGTCTCAGACCACTCGCCTGCTTCAGCCCAAAGGGACGGCTTACCTTAAGGTAAAAACCATGTGTTGCAAAGCTCCTGCCTAAGCCACGCACAAGCACAAGCATATTGGTCATAGGACAAAGACTTTCCCCACAACTTGAACATGTTTGCTCCCATCTAGCCTCCGAAGGCCGAGTTTACCTAGCTAGGAATCACACTTCAGGAAAGGTACTCAGGCTGCCTGTGACTGCAAGTTGTTTCACCAGGCAGCCGAAATCGAGTACACCATTTGCATTTTCCAGGGGCAGAACAAATGATGTCAACTTACACGCTTCCAGCCTGGGAGGGGCAACATACACTTTCTGAAAGGGAAAGAAGCCCATGCCTTCAGTGTGAAAGGCCGCTATGCCTCTGTGCTTTGGCTGCCCAGGGATAGCGTCAGCTCTAAAAGGCTTCCAAAGGAGCAGAGTCAGAGAACCTTTGAACCACAGAGCAGGTGCAGCCCAGAACAAGGACTGCTCTTGGCCTGAGAACAGCCACTGCCCAGCCCTTCTTTTGGGTACACACGTGTAGAGGGAGGGTGTTGAATTCTGCTGCGTGATAACTTCTCCGGCCCACGAAGTGTGAGGGCAAGGAGAGTGGCCCTGCATCTCATCCAAGTTTCATGGGTCAGTTGTATAAGGCAAACTCCCTGCTTGAATCCCTCTGTGGGCAATGTAACCTTCAGAGAAAGATGGATGATTGGAACCCAGGGCTGGAATCTAGGTTAATGTTCTGTGCATCAACTTCGCAGCTGTTCTCTCTAAGCGGGTCCCAAAGGCTTTTTGGAAGGGTTTCCTTAGAGGGTCAGAAACAGGAAATTAACCGACAGGCTCACGGGGATGCCAGTTCTCTCCAGCAACAACGCTACCAGCCTCAGACTATTGGGTTCTCTTTGGTAAATGGAAGAACACTATGCTTGGAAGCTTCTTCCATCCAGTTTGATAGTCACACTTCCACTGCATCCTAGGATTCCAGGTGTTGCCATGCCCTCACAATTTCCAGTTCTTAGGCCTATGACGGCAGTGTCTGGCAGTTCTGAAAGAGACCTTAGGAATGCAGGCGTTTTGGCTCCTTCCACCGAGAAACCAGCTCCTCCAGATCCTCTGTCGTTAGGTATTTCATGGCAGAATATCTCTCGGCGCCCTCTTTCCTCCTCCACGCGGTAAGACACTAACGGAATTGCCCTAAAGGGAAGAAGCCTTCTGAGTCCGGCAGAGAGGCAGCCTCTCCCACTCAGCATTCCCCCACGGCTGAGCCCAGGGTATGGGACCGTGAGAGGGAGAAAGAGAGCCGTAACCCCGAGCTTTTCCACAATGTAGTATAGTCCTCACCCTCAAGCTCACGTCCACTTCATAGAGAAAACACCAGGCCTCGGTGTGCTTTCCTGTGGCAAGGAAACTTTGCTTTCATAGTTAGGTGGCACATTGGCTCAGGACTGCCCTACCCGAAGGGCTCCCGGTGTGCGGCCCTATTTGTTGAGATCAGCCCCTCTGTCTCTGTCTCGGATGAAACCAACTGGGCAAAGAGCCGTTCATAAGCTGGGGACCCTGGGAGCTTTCCCTAGTCTACACCAGAACAGCACTCTGAGAGAGAGGAGCTGCTGACGTCTGGTAGCAAAATCTCCTATTCTGAAGAGAAACATTTCGTTGTAAGTGGGTTCCATCAACCTTGCCCTATTTTCTTAGCTGGCTATGATGGACGGCAGCCAGTCAGTTGGCAGACTCAACTGAGGCCCTGCTTCCCAGACTGTGATAGTCTCAGACCACTCGCCTGCTTCAGCCCAAAGGGACGGCTTACCTTAAGGTAAAAACCATGTGTTGCAAAGCTCCTGCCTAAGCCACGCACAAGCACAAGCATATTGGTCATAGGACAAAGACTTTCCAGACAACTTGAACATGTTTGCTCCCATCTAGCCTCCGAAGGCCGAGTTTACCTAGCTAGGAATCACACTTCAGGAAAGGTACTCAGGCTGCCTGTGACTGCAAGTTGTTTCACCAGGCAGCCGAAATCGAGTACACCATTTGCATTTTCCAGGGGCAGAGCAAATGATGTCAACTTACACGCCTCCAGCCTGGGAGGGGCAACATACACTTTCTGAAAGGGAAAGAAGCCCATGCCTTCAGTGTGAAAGGCCGCTATGCCTCTTTGCTTTGGCTGCCCAGGGATAGCGTCAGCTCTAAAAGGCTTCCAAAGGAGCAGAGTCAGAGAACCTTTGAACCACAGAGCAGGTGCAGCCCAGAACAAGGACTGCTCTTGGCCTGAGAACAGCCACTGCCCAGCGCTTCTTTTGGGTACACACGTGTAGAGGGAGGGTGTTGAATTCTGCTGCGTGATAACTTCTCCGGCCCACGAAGTGTGAGGGCAAGGAGAGTGGCCCTGCATCTCATCCAAGTTTCATGGGTCAGTTGTATAAGGCAAACTCCCTGCTTGAATCCCTCTGTGGGCAACGTAACCTTCAGAGAAAGATGGATGATTGGAACCCAGGGCTGGAATCTAGGTTAATGTTCTGTGCATCAACTTCGCAGCTGTTCTCTCTAAGCGGGTCCCAAAGGCTTTTGGAAGGGTTTCCTTAGAGGGTCAGAAACAGGAAATTAACCGACAGGCTCACGGGGATGCCAGTTCTCTCCAGCAACAACGCTACCAGCCTCAGACTATTGGGTTCTCTCTGGTAAATGGAAGAACACTATGCTTGGAAGCTTCTTCCATCCAGTTTGAGAGTCACACTTCCACTGCATCCTAGGATTCCAGGTGTTGCCATGCCCTCACAATTTCCAGTTCTTAGGCCTATGACGGCAGTGTCTGGCAGTTCTGAAAGAGACCTTAGGAATGCAGGCGTTTTGGCTCCTTCCACCGAGAAACCAGCTCCTCCAGATCCTCTGTCGTTAGGTATTTCATGGCAGAATATCTCTCGGCGCCCTCTTTCCTCCTCCACGAGGTAAGACACTAACGGAATTGCCCTAAAGGGAAGAAGCCTTCTGAGTCCGGCAGAGAGGCAGCCTCTCCCACTCAGCATTCCCCCACGGCTGAGCCCAGGGTATGGGACCGTGAGAGGGAGAAAGAGAGCCGTAACCCCGAGCTTTTCCACAATGTAGTATAGTCCTCACCCTCAAGCTCACGTCCACTTCATAGAGAAAACACCAGGCCTCGGTGTGCTTTCCTGTGGCAAGGAAACTTTGCTTTCATAGTTAGGTGGCACATTGGCTCAGGACTGCCCTACCCGAAGGGCTCCCGGTGTGCGGCCCTATTTGTTGAGATCAGCCCCTCTGTCTCTGTCTCGGATGAAACCAACTGGGCAAAGAGCCGTTCATAAGCTGGGGACCCTGGGAGCTTTCCCTAGTCTACACCAGAACAGCACTCTGAGGGAGAGGAGCTGCTGACGTCTGGTAGCAAAATCTCCTATTCTGAAGAGAAACATTTCGTTGTAAGTGGGTTCCATCAACCTTGCCCTATTTTCTTAGCTGGCTATGATGGACGGCAGGCAGTCAGTTGGCAGACTCACCTGAGGCCCTGCTTCCCAGACTGTGATAGTCTCAGACCACTCGCCTGCTTCAGCCCAAAGGGACGGCTTACCTTAAGGTAAAAACCATGTGTTGCAAAGCTCCTGCCTAAGCCACGCACAAGCACAAGCATATTGGTCATAGGACAAAGACTTTCCCCACAACTTGAACATGTTTGCTCCCATCTAGCCTCCGAAGGCCGAGTTTACCTAGCTAGGAATCACACTTCAGGAAAGGTACTCAGGCTGCCTGTGACTGCAAGTTGTTTCACCAGGCAGCCGAAATCGAGTACACCATTTGCATTTTCCAGGGGCAGAGCAAATGATGTCAACTTACACGCCTCCAGCCTGGGAGGGGCAACATACACTTTCTGAAAGGGAAAGAAGCCCATGCCTTCAGTGTGAAAGGCCGCTATGCCTCTTTGCTTTGGCTGCCCAGGGATAGCGTCAGCTCTAAAAGGCTTCCAAAGGAGCAGAGTCAGAGAACCTTTGAACCACAGAGCAGGTGCAGCCCAGAACAAGGACTGCTCTTGGCCTGAGAACAGCCACTGCCCAGCGCTTCTTTTGGGTACACACGTGTAGAGGAAGGGTGTTGAATTCTGCTGCGTGATAACTTCTCCGGCCCACGAAGTGTGAGGGCAAGGAGAGTGGCCCTGCATCTCATCCAAGTTTCATGGGTCAGTTGTATAAGGCAAACTCCCTGCTTGAATCCCTCTGTGGGCAACGTAACCTTCAGAGAAAGATGGATGATTGGAACCCAGGGCTGGAATCTAGGTTAATGTTCTGTGCATCAACTTCGCAGCTGTTCTCTCTAAGCGGGTCCCAAAGGCTTTTGGAAGGGTTTCCTTAGAGGGTCAGAAACAGGAAATTAACCGACAGGCTCACGGGGATGCCAGTTCTCTCCAGCAACAACGCTACCAGCCTCAGACTATTGGGTTCTCTCTGGTAAATGGAAGAACACTATGCTTGGAAGCTTCTTCCATCCAGTTTGAGAGTCACACTTCCACTGCATCCTAGGATTCCAGGTGTTGCCATGCCCTCACAATTTCCAGTTCTTAGGCCTATGACGGCAGTGTCTGGCAGTTCTGAAAGAGACCTTAGGAATGCAGGCGTTTTGGCTCCTTCCACCGAGAAACCAGCTCCTCCAGATCCTCTGTCGTTAGGTATTTCATGGCAGAATATCTCTCGGCGCCCTCTTTCCTCCTCCACGAGGTAAGACACTAACGGAATTGCCCTAAAGGGAAGAAGCCTTCTGAGTCCGGCAGAGAGGCAGCCTCTCCCACTCAGCATTCCCCCACGGCTGAGCCCAGGGTATGGGACCGTGAGAGGGAGAAAGAGAGCCGTAACCCCGAGCTTTTCCACAATGTAGTATAGTCCTCACCCTCAAGCTCACGTCCACTTCATAGAGAAAACACCAGGCCTCGGTGTGCTTTCCTGTGGCAAGGAAACTTTGCTTTCATAGTTAGGTGGCACATTGGCTCAGGACTGCCCTACCCGAAGGGCTCCCGGTGTGCGGCCCTATTTGTTGAGATCAGCCCCTCTGTCTCTGTCTCGGATGAAACCAACTGGGCAAAGAGCCGTTCATAAGCTGGGGACCCTGGGAGCTTTCCCTAGTCTACATCAGAACAGCACTCTGAGGGAGAGGAGCTGCTGACGTCTGGTAGCAAAATCTCCTATTCTGAAGAGAAACATTTCGTTGTAAGTGGGTTCCATCAACCTTGCCCTATTTTCTTAGCTGGCTATGATGGACGGCAGGCAGTCAGTTGGCAGACTCACCTGAGGCCCTGCTTCCCAGACTGTGATAGTCTCAGACCACTCGCCTGCTTCAGCCCAAAGGGACGGCTTACCTTAAGGTAAAAACCATGTGTTGCAAAGCTCCTGCCTAAGCCACGCACAAGCACAAGCATATTGGTCATAGGACAAAGACTTTCCCCACAACTTGAACATGTTTGCTCCCATCTAGCCTCCGAAGGCCGAGTTTACCTAGCTAGGAATCACACTTCAGGAAAGGTACTCAGGCTGCCTGTGACTGCAAGTTGTTTCACCAGGCAGCCGAAATCGAGTACACCATTTGCATTTTCCAGGGGCAGAGCAAATGATGTCAACTTACACGCCTCCAGCCTGGGAGGGGCAACATACACTTTCTGAAAGGGAAAGAAGCCCATGCCTTCAGTGTGAAAGGCCGCTATGCCTCTTTGCTTTGGCTGCCCAGGGATAGCGTCAGCTCTAAAAGGCTTCCAAAGGAGCAGAGTCAGAGAACCTTTGAACCACAGAGCAGGTGCAGCCCAGAACAAGGACTGCTCTTGGCCTGAGAACAGCCACTGCCCAGCGCTTCTTTTGGGTACACACGTGTAGAGGAAGGGTGTTGAATTCTGCTGCGTGATAACTTCTCCGGCCCACGAAGTGTGAGGGCAAGGAGAGTGGCCCTGCATCTCATCCAAGTTTCATGGGTCAGTTGTATAAGGCAAACTCCCTGCTTGAATCCCTCTGTGGGCAACGTAACCTTCAGAGAAAGATGGATGATTGGAACCCAGGGCTGGAATCTAGGTTAATGTTCTGTGCATCAACTTCGCAGCTGTTCTCTCTAAGCGGGTCCCAAAGGCTTTTGGAAGGGTTTCCTTAGAGGGTCAGAAACAGGAAATTAACCGACAGGCTCACGGGGATGCCAGTTCTCTCCAGCAACAACGCTACCAGCCTCAGACTATTGGGTTCTCTTTGGTAAATGGAAGAACACTATGCTTGGAAGCTTCTTCCATCCAGTTTGATAGTCACACTTCCACTGCATCCTAGGATTCCAGGTGTTGCCATGCCCTCACAATTTCCAGTTCTTAGGCCTATGACGGCAGTGTCTGGCAGTTCTGAAAGAGACCTTAGGAATGCAGGCGTTTTGGCTCCTTCCACCGAGAAACCAGCTCCTCCAGATCCTCTGTCGTTAGGTATTTCATGGCAGAATATCTCTCGGCGCCCTCTTTCCTCCTCCACGCGGTAAGACACTAACGGAATTGCCCTAAAGGGAAGAAGCCTTCTGAGTCCGGCAGAGAGGCAGCCTCTCCCACTCAGCATTCCCCCACGGCTGAGCCCAGGGTATGGGACCGTGAGAGGGAGAAAGAGAGCCGTAACCCCGAGCTTTTCCACAATGTAGTATAGTCCTCACCCTCAAGCTCACGTCCACTTCATAGAGAAAACACCAGGCCTCGGTGTGCTTTCCTGTGGCAAGGAAACTTTGCTTTCATAGTTAGGTGGCACATTGGCTCAGGACTGCCCTACCCGAAGGGCTCCCGGTGTGCGGCCCTATTTGTTGAGATCAGCCCCTCTGTCTCTGTCTCGGATGAAACCAACTGGGCAAAGAGCCGTTCATAAGCTGGGGACCCTGGGAGCTTTCCCTAGTCTACACCAGAACAGCACTCTGAGAGAGAGGAGCTGCTGACGTCTGGTAGCAAAATCTCCTATTCTGAAGAGAAACATTTCGTTGTAAGTGGGTTCCATCAACCTTGCCCTATTTTCTTAGCTGGCTATGATGGACGGCAGCCAGTCAGTTGGCAGACTCAACTGAGGCCCTGCTTCCTAGACTGTGATAGTCTCAGACCACTCGCCTGCTTCAGCCCAAAGGGACGGCTTACCTTAAGGTAAAAACCATGTGTTGCAAAGCTCCTGCCTAAGCCACGCACAAGCACAAGCATATTGGTCATAGGACAAAGACTTTCCAGACAACTTGAACATGTTTGCTCCCATCTAGCCTCCGAAGGCCGAGTTTACCTAGCTAGGAATCACACTTCAGGAAAGGTACTCAGGCTGCCTGTGACTGCAAGTTGTTTCACCAGGCAGCCGAAATCGAGTACACCATTTGCATTTTCCAGGGGCAGAGCAAATGATGTCAACTTACACGCCTCCAGCCTGGGAGGGGCAACATACACTTTCTGAAAGGGAAAGAAGCCCATGCCTTCAGTGTGAAAGGCCGCTATGCCTCTTTGCTTTGGCTGCCCAGGGATAGCGTCAGCTCTAAAAGGCTTCCAAAGGAGCAGAGTCAGAGAACCTTTGAACCACAGAGCAGGTGCAGCCCAGAACAAGGACTGCTCTTGGCCTGAGAACAGCCACTGCCCAGCGCTTCTTTTGGGTACACACGTGTAGAGGGAGGTTGTTGAATTCTGCTGCGTGATAACTTCTCCGGCCCACGAAGTGTGAGGGCAAGGAGAGTGGCCCTGCATCTCATCCAAGTTTCATGGGTCAGTTGTATAAGGCAAACTCCCTGCTTGAATCCCTCTGTGGGCAACGTAACCTTCAGAGAAAGATGGATGATTGGAACCCAGGGCTGGAATCTAGGTTAATGTTCTGTGCATCAACTTCGCAGCTGTTCTCTCTAAGCGGGTCCCAAAGGCTTTTGGAAGGGTTTCCTTAGAGGGTCAGAAACAGGAAATTAACCGACAGGCTCACGGGGATGCCAGTTCTCTCCAGCAACAACGCTACCAGCCTCAGACTATTGGGTTCTCTCTGGTAAATGGAAGAACACTATGCTTGGAAGCTTCTTCCATCCAGTTTGAGAGTCACACTTCCACTGCATCCTAGGATTCCAGGTGTTGCCATGCCCTCACAATTTCCAGTTCTTAGGCCTATGACGGCAGTGTCTGGCAGTTCTGAAAGAGACCTTAGGAATGCAGGCGTTTTGGCTCCTTCCACCGAGAAACCAGCTCCTCCAGATCCTCTGTCGTTAGGTATTTCATGGCAGAATATCTCTCGGCGCCCTCTTTCCTCCTCCACGAGGTAAGACACTAACGGAATTGCCCTAAAGGGAAGAAGCCTTCTGAGTCCGGCAGAGAGGCAGCCTCTCCCACTCAGCATTCCCCCACGGCTGAGCCCAGGGTATGGGACCGTGAGAGGGAGAAAGAGAGCCGTAACCCCGAGCTTTTCCACAATGTAGTATAGTCCTCACCCTCAAGCTCACGTCCACTTCATAGAGAAAACACCAGGCCTCGGTGTGCTTTCCTGTGGCAAGGAAACTTTGCTTTCATAGTTAGGTGGCACATTGGCTCAGGACTGCCCTACCCGAAGGGCTCCCGGTGTGCGGCCCTATTTGTTGAGATCAGCCCCTCTGGCTCTGTCTCGGATGAAACCAACTGGGCAAAGAGCCGTTCATAAGCTGGGGACCCTGGGAGCTTTCCCTAGTCTACACCAGAACAGCACTCTGAGGGAGAGGAGCTGCTGACGTCTGGTAGCAAAATCTCCTATTCTGAAGAGAAACATTTCGTTGTAAGTGGGTTCCATCAACCTTGCCCTATTTTCTTAGCTAGCTATGATGGACGGCAGGCAGTCAGTTGGCAGACTCGCCTGAGGCCCTGCTTCCCAGACTGTGATAGTCTCAGACCACTCGCCTGCTTCAGCCCAAAGGGACGGCTTACCTTAAGGTAAAAACCATGTGTTGCAAAGCTCCTGCCTAAGCCACGCACAAGCACAAGCATATTGGTCATAGGACAAAGACTTTCCCCACAACTTGAACATGTTTGCTCCCATCTAGCCTCCGAAGGCCGAGTTTACCTAGCTAGGAATCACACTTCAGGAAAGGTACTCAGGCTGCCTGTGACTGCAAGTTGTTTCACCAGGCAGCCGAAATCGAGTACACCATTTGCATTTTCCAGGGGCAGAGCAAATGATGTCAACTTACACGCCTCCAGCCTGGGAGGGGCAACATACACTTTCTGAAAGGGAAAGAAGCCCATGCCTTCAGTGTGAAAGGCCGCTATGCCTCTTTGCTTTGGCTGCCCAGGGATAGCGTCAGCTCTAAAAGGCTTCCAAAGGAGCAGAGTCAGAGAACCTTTGAACCACAGAGCAGGTGCAGCCCAGAACAAGGACTGCTCTTGGCCTGAGAACAGCCACTGCCCAGCGCTTCTTTTGGGTACACACGTGTAGAGGGAGGTTGTTGAATTCTGCTGCGTTATAACTTCTCCGGCCCACGAAGTGTGAGGGCAAGGAGAGTGGCCCTGCATCTCATCCAAGTTTCATGGGTCAGTTGTATAAGGCAAACTCCCTGCTTGAATCCCTCTGTGGGCAACGTAACCTTCAGAGAAAGATGGATGATTGGAACCCAGGGCTGGAATCTAGGTTAATGTTCTGTGCATCAACTTCGCAGCTGTTCTCTCTAAGCGGGTCCCAAAGGCTTTTGGAAGGGTTTCCTTAGAGGGTCAGAAACAGGAAATTAACCGACAGGCTCACGGGGATGCCAGTTCTCTCCAGCAACAACGCTACCAGCCTCAGACTATTGGGTTCTCTCTGGTAAATGGAAGAACACTATGCTTGGAAGCTTCTTCCATCCAGTTTGAGAGTCACACTTCCACTGCATCCTAGGATTCCAGGTGTTGCCATGCCCTCACAATTTCCAGTTCTTAGGCCTATGACGGCAGTGTCTGGCAGTTCTGAAAGAGACCTTAGGAATGCAGGCGTTTTGGCTCCTTCCACCGAGAAACCAGCTCCTCCAGATCCTCTGTCGTTAGGTATTTCATGGCAGAATATCTCTCGGCGCCCTCTTTCCTCCTCCACGAGGTAAGACACTAACGGAATTGCCCTAAAGGGAAGAAGCCTTCTGAGTCCGGCAGAGAGGCAGCCTCTCCCACTCAGCATTCCCCCACGGCTGAGCCCAGGGTATGGGACCGTGAGAGGGAGAAAGAGAGCCGTAACCCCGAGCTTTTCCACAATGTAGTATAGTCCTCACCCTCAAGCTCACGTCCACTTCATAGAGAAAACACCAGGCCTCGGTGTGCTTTCCTGTGGCAAGGAAACTTTGCTTTCATAGTTAGGTGGCACATTGGCTCAGGACTGCCCTACCCGAAGGGCTCCCGGTGTGCGGCCCTATTTGTTGAGATCAGCCCCTCTGGCTCTGTCTCGGATGAAACCAACTGGGCAAAGAGCCGTTCATAAGCTGGGGACCCTGGGAGCTTTCCCTAGTCTACACCAGAACAGCACTCTGAGGGAGAGGAGCTGCTGACGTCTGGTAGCAAAATCTCCTATTCTGAAGAGAAACATTTCGTTGTAAGTGGGTTCCATCAACCTTGCCCTATTTTCTTAGCTAGCTATGATGGACGGCAGGCAGTCAGTTGGCAGACTCGCCTGAGGCCCTGCTTCCCAGACTGTGATAGTCTCAGACCACTCGCCTGCTTCAGCCCAAAGGGACGGCTTACCTTAAGGTAAAAACCATGTGTTGCAAAGCTCCTGCCTAAGCCACGCACAAGCACAAGCATATTGGTCATAGGACAAAGACTTTCCCCACAACTTGAACATGTTTGCTCCCATCTAGCCTCCGAAGGCCGAGTTTACCTAGCTAGGAATCACACTTCAGGAAAGGTACTCAGGCTGCCTGTGACTGCAAGTTGTTTCACCAGGCAGCCGAAATCGAGTACACCATTTGCATTTTCCAGGGGCAGAGCAAATGATGTCAACTTACACGCCTCCAGCCTGGGAGGGGCAACATACACTTTCTGAAAGGGAAAGAAGCCCATGCCTTCAGTGTGAAAGGCCGCTATGCCTCTTTGCTTTGGCTGCCCAGGGATAGCGTCAGCTCTAAAAGGCTTCCAAAGGAGCAGAGTCAGAGAACCTTTGAACCACAGAGCAGGTGCAGCCCAGAACAAGGACTGCTCTTGGCCTGAGAACAGCCACTGCCCAGCGCTTCTTTTGGGTACACACGTGTAGAGGGAGGGTGTTGAATTCTGCTGCGTGATAACTTCTCCGGCCCACGAAGTGTGAGGGCAAGGAGAGTGGCCCTGCATCTCATCCAAGTTTCATGGGTCAGTTGTATAAGGCAAACTCCCTGCTTGAATCCCTCTGTGGGCAACGTAACCTTCAGAGAAAGATGGATGATTGGAACCCAGGGCTGGAATCTAGGTTAATGTTCTGTGCATCAACTTCGCAGCTGTTCTCTCTAAGCGGGTCCCAAAGGCTTTTGGAAGGGTTTCCTTAGAGGGTCAGAAACAGGAAATTAACCGACAGGCTCACGGGGATGCCAGTTCTCTCCAGCAACAACGCTACCAGCCTCAGACTATTGGGTTCTCTCTGGTAAATGGAAGAACACTATGCTTGGAAGCTTCTTCCATCCAGTTTGAGAGTCACACTTCCACTGCATCCTAGGATTCCAGGTGTTGCCATGCCCTCACAATTTCCAGTTCTTAGGCCTATGACGGCAGTGTCTGGCAGTTCTGAAAGAGACCTTAGGAATGCAGGCGTTTTGGCTCCTTCCACCGAGAAACCAGCTCCTCCAGATCCTCTGTCGTTAGGTATTTCATGGCAGAATATCTCTCGGCGCCCTCTTTCCTCCTCCACGAGGTAAGACACTAACGGAATTGCCCTAAAGGGAAGAAGCCTTCTGAGTCCGGCAGAGAGGCAGCCTCTCCCACTCAGCATTCCCCCACGGCTGAGCCCAGGGTATGGGACCGTGAGAGGGAGAAAGAGAGCCGTAACCCCGAGCTTTTCCACAATGTAGTATAGTCCTCACCCTCAAGCTCACGTCCACTTCATAGAGAAAACACCAGGCCTCGGTGTGCTTTCCTGTGGCAAGGAAACTTTGCTTTCATAGTTAGGTGGCACATTGGCTCAGGACTGCCCTACCCGAAGGGCTCCCGGTGTGCGGCCCTATTTGTTGAGATCAGCCCCTCTGTCTCTGTCTCGGATGAAACCAACTGGGCAAAGAGCCGTTCATAAGCTGGGGACCCTGGGAGCTTTCCCTAGTCTACATCAGAACAGCACTCTGAGGGAGAGGAGCTGCTGACGTCTGGTAGCAAAATCTCCTATTCTGAAGAGAAACATTTCGTTGTAAGTGGGTTCCATCAACCTTGCCCTATTTTCTTAGCTGGCTATGATGGACGGCAGCCAGTCAGTTGGCAGACTCACCTGAGGCCCTGCTTCCCAGACTGTGATAGTCTCAGACCACTCGCCTGCTTCAGCCCAAAGGGACGGCTTACCTTAAGGTAAAAACCATGTGTTGCAAAGCTCCTGCCTAAGCCACGCACAAGCACAAGCATATTGGTCATAGGACAAAGACTTTCCCCACAACTTGAACATGTTTGCTCCCATCTAGCCTCCGAAGGCCGAGTTTACCTAGCTAGGAATCACACTTCAGGAAAGGTACTCAGGCTGCCTGTGACTGCAAGTTGTTTCACCAGGCAGCCGAAATCGAGTACACCATTTGCATTTTCCAGGGGCAGAGCAAATGATGTCAACTTACACGCCTCCAGCCTGGGAGGGGCAACATACACTTTCTGAAAGGGAAAGAAGCCCATGCCTTCAGTGTGAAAGGCCGCTATGCCTCTTTGCTTTGGCTGCCCAGGGATAGCGTCAGCTCTAAAAGGCTTCCAAAGGAGCAGAGTCAGAGAACCTTTGAACCACAGAGCAGGTGCAGCCCAGAACAAGGACTGCTCTTGGCCTGAGAACAGCCACTGCCCAGCGCTTCTTTTGGGTACACACGTGTAGAGGAAGGGTGTTGAATTCTGCTGCGTGATAACTTCTCCGGCCCACGAAGTGTGAGGGCAAGGAGAGTGGCCCTGCATCTCATCCAAGTTTCATGGGTCAGTTGTATAAGGCAAACTCCCTGCTTGAATCCCTCTGTGGGCAACGTAACCTTCAGAGAAAGATGGATGATTGGAACCCAGGGCTGGAATCTAGGTTAATGTTCTGTGCATCAACTTCGCAGCTGTTCTCTCTAAGCGGGTCCCAAAGGCTTTTGGAAGGGTTTCCTTAGAGGGTCAGAAACAGGAAATTAACCGACAGGCTCACGGGGATGCCAGTTCTCTCCAGCAACAACGCTACCAGCCTCAGACTATTGGGTTCTCTCTGGTAAATGGAAGAACACTATGCTTGGAAGCTTCTTCCATCCAGTTTGAGAGTCACACTTCCACTGCATCCTAGGATTCCAGGTGTTGCCATGCCCTCACAATTTCCAGTTCTTAGGCCTATGACGGCAGTGTCTGGCAGTTCTGAAAGAGACCTTAGGAATGCAGGCGTTTTGGCTCCTTCCACCGAGAAACCAGCTCCTCCAGATCCTCTGTCGTTAGGTATTTCATGGCAGAATATCTCTCGGCGCCCTCTTTCCTCCTCCACGAGGTAAGACACTAACGGAATTGCCCTAAAGGGAAGAAGCCTTCTGAGTCCGGCAGAGAGGCAGCCTCTCCCACTCAGCATTCCCCCACGGCTGAGCCCAGGGTATGGGACCGTGAGAGGGAGAAAGAGAGCCGTAACCCCGAGCTTTTCCACAATGTAGTATAGTCCTCACCCTCAAGCTCACGTCCACTTCATAGAGAAAACACCAGGCCTCGGTGTGCTTTCCTGTGGCAAGGAAACTTTGCTTTCATAGTTAGGTGGCACATTGGCTCAGGACTGCCCTACCCGAAGGGCTCCCGGTGTGCGGCCCTATTTGTTGAGATCAGCCCCTCTGTCTCTGTCTCGGATGAAACCAACTGGGCAAAGAGCCGTTCATAAGCTGGGGACCCTGGGAGCTTTCCCTAGTCTACATCAGAACAGCACTCTGAGGGAGAGGAGCTGCTGACGTCTGGTAGCAAAATCTCCTATTCTGAAGAGAAACATTTCGTTGTAAGTGGGTTCCATCAACCTTGCCCTATTTTCTTAGCTGGCTATGATGGACGGCAGCCAGTCAGTTGGCAGACTCACCTGAGGCCCTGCTTCCCAGACTGTGATAGTCTCAGACCACTCGCCTGCTTCAGCCCAAAGGGACGGCTTACCTTAAGGTAAAAACCATGTGTTGCAAAGCTCCTGCCTAAGCCACGCACAAGCACAAGCATATTGGTCATAGGACAAAGACTTTCCCCACAACTTGAACATGTTTGCTCCCATCTAGCCTCCGAAGGCCGAGTTTACCTAGCTAGGAATCACACTTCAGGAAAGGTACTCAGGCTGCCTGTGACTGCAAGTTGTTTCACCAGGCAGCCGAAATCGAGTACACCATTTGCATTTTCCAGGGGCAGAGCAAATGATGTCAACTTACACGCCTCCAGCCTGGGAGGGGCAACATACACTTTCTGAAAGGGAAAGAAGCCCATGTCTTCAGTGTGAAAGGCCGCTATGCCTCTTTGCTTTGGCTGCCCAGGGATAGCGTCAGCTCTAAAAGGCTTCCAAAGGAGCAGAGTCAGAGAACCTTTGAACCACAGAGCAGGTGCAGCCCAGAACAAGGACTGCTCTTGGCCTGAGAACAGCCACTGCCCAGCGCTTCTTTTGGGTACACACGTGTAGAGGAAGGGTGTTGAATTCTGCTGCGTGATAACTTCTCCGGCCCACGAAGTGTGAGGGCAAGGAGAGTGGCCCTGCATCTCATCCAAGTTTCATGGGTCAGTTGTATAAGGCAAACTCCCTGCTTGAATCCCTCTGTGGGCAACGTAACCTTCAGAGAAAGATGGATGATTGGAACCCAGGGCTGGAATCTAGGTTAATGTTCTGTGCATCAACTTCGCAGCTGTTCTCTCTAAGCGGGTCCCAAAGGCTTTTGGAAGGGTTTCCTTAGAGGGTCAGAAACAGGAAATTAACCGACAGGCTCACGGGGATGCCAGTTCTCTCCAGCAACAACGCTACCAGCCTCAGACTATTGGGTTCTCTCTGGTAAATGGAAGAACACTATGCTTGGAAGCTTCTTCCATCCAGTTTGAGAGTCACACTTCCACTGCATCCTAGGATTCCAGGTGTTGCCATGCCCTCACAATTTCCAGTTCTTAGGCCTATGACGGCAGTGTCTGGCAGTTCTGAAAGAGACCTTAGGAATGCAGGCGTTTTGGCTCCTTCCACCGAGAAACCAGCTCCTCCAGATCCTCTGTCGTTAGGTATTTCATGGCAGAATATCTCTCGGCGCCCTCTTTCCTCCTCCACGAGGTAAGACACTAACGGAATTGCCCTAAAGGGAAGAAGCCTTCTGAGTCCGGCAGAGAGGCAGCCTCTCCCACTCAGCATTCCCCCACGGCTGAGCCCAGGGTATGGGACCGTGAGAGGGAGAAAGAGAGCCGTAACCCCGAGCTTTTCCACAATGTAGTATAGTCCTCACCCTCAAGCTCACGTCCACTTCATAGAGAAAACACCAGGCCTCGGTGTGCTTTCCTGTGGGAAGGAAACTTTGCTTTCATAGTTAGGTGGCACATTGGCTCAGGACTGCCCTACCCGAAGGGCTCCCGGTGTGCGGCCCTATTTGTTGAGATCAGCCCCTCTGTCTCTGTCTCGGATGAAACCAACTGGGCAAAGAGCCGTTCATAAGCTGGGGACCCTGGGAGCTTTCCCTAGTCTACATCAGAACAGCACTCTGAGGGAGAGGAGCTGCTGACGTCTGGTAGCAAAATCTCCTATTCTGAAGAGAAACATTTCGTTGTAAGTGGGTTCCATCAACCTTGCCCTATTTTCTTAGCTGGCTATGATGGACGGCAGCCAGTCAGTTGGCAGACTCACCTGAGGCCCTGCTTCCCAGACTGTGATAGTCTCAGACCACTCGCCTGCTTCAGCCCAAAGGGACGGCTTACCTTAAGGTAAAAACCATGTGTTGCAAAGCTCCTGCCTAAGCCACGCACAAGCACAAGCATATTGGTCATAGGACAAAGACTTTCCCCACAACTTGAACATGTTTGCTCCCATCTAGCCTCCGAAGGCCGAGTTTACCTAGCTAGGAATCACACTTCAGGAAAGGTACTCAGGCTGCCTGTGACTGCAAGTTGTTTCACCAGGCAGCCGAAATCGAGTACACCATTTGCATTTTCCAGGGGCAGAGCAAATGATGTCAACTTACACGCCTCCAGCCTGGGAGGGGCAACATACACTTTCTGAAAGGGAAAGAAGCCCATGCCTTCAGTGTGAAAGGCCGCTATGCCTCTTTGCTTTGGCTGCCCAGGGATAGCGTCAGCTCTAAAAGGCTTCCAAAGGAGCAGAGTCAGAGAACCTTTGAACCACAGAGCAGGTGCAGCCCAGAACAAGGACTGCTCTTGGCCTGAGAACAGCCACTGCCCAGCGCTTCTTTTGGGTACACACGTGTAGAGGAAGGGTGTTGAATTCTGCTGCGTGATAACTTCTCCGGCCCACGAAGTGTGAGGGCAAGGAGAGTGGCCCTGCATCTCATCCAAGTTTCATGGGTCAGTTGTATAAGGCAAACTCCCTGCTTGAATCCCTCTGTGGGCAACGTAACCTTCAGAGAAAGATGGATGATTGGAACCCAGGGCTGGAATCTAGGTTAATGTTCTGTGCATCAACTTCGCAGCTGTTCTCTCTAAGCGGGTCCCAAAGGCTTTTGGAAGGGTTTCCTTAGAGGGTCAGAAACAGGAAATTAACCGACAGGCTCACGGGGATGCCAGTTCTCTCCAGCAACAACGCTACCAGCCTCAGACTATTGGGTTCTCTTTGGTAAATGGAAGAACACTATGCTTGGAAGCTTCTTCCATCCAGTTTGAGAGTCACACTTCCACTGCATCCTAGGATTCCAGGTGTTGCCATGCCCTCACAATTTCCAGTTCTTAGGCCTATGACGGCAGTGTCTGGCAGTTCTGAAAGAGACCTTAGGAATGCAGGCGTTTTGGCTCCTTCCACCGAGAAACCAGCTCCTCCAGATCCTCTGTCGTTAGGTATTTCATGGCAGAATATCTCTCGGCGCCCTCTTTCCTCCTCCACGCGGTAAGACACTAACGGAATTGCCCTAAAGGGAAGAAGCCTTCTGAGTCCGGCAGAGAGGCAGCCTCTCCCACTCAGCATTCCCCCACGGCTGAGCCCAGGGTATGGGACCGTGAGAGGGAGAAAGAGAGCCGTAACCCCGAGCTTTTCCACAATGTAGTATAGTCCTCACCCTCAAGCTCACGTCCACTTCATAGAGAAAACACCAGGCCTCGGTGTGCTTTCCTGTGGCAAGGAAACTTTGCTTTCATAGTTAGGTGGCACATTGGCTCAGGACTGCCCTACCCGAAGGGCTCCCGGTGTGCGGCCCTATTTGTTGAGATCAGCCCCTCTGTCTCTGTCTCGGATGAAACCAACTGGGCAAAGAGCCGTTCATAAGCTGGGGACCCTGGGAGCTTTCCCTAGTCTACACCAGAACAGCACTCTGAGAGAGAGGAGCTGCTGACGTCTGGTAGCAAAATCTCCTATTCTGAAGAGAAACATTTCGTTGTAAGTGGGTTCCATCAACCTTGCCCTATTTTCTTAGCTGGCTATGATGGACGGCAGCCAGTCAGTTGGCAGACTCAACTGAGGCCCTGCTTCCTAGACTGTGATAGTCTCAGACCACTCGCCTGCTTCAGCCCAAAGGGACGGCTTACCTTAAGGTAAAAACCATGTGTTGCAAAGCTCCTGCCTAAGCCACGCACAAGCACAAGCATATTGGTCATAGGACAAAGACTTTCCAGACAACTTGAACATGTTTGCTCCCATCTAGCCTCCGAAGGCCGAGTTTACCTAGCTAGGAATCACACTTCAGGAAAGGTACTCAGGCTGCCTGTGACTGCAAGTTGTTTCACCAGGCAGCCGAAATCGAGTACACCATTTGCATTTTCCAGGGGCAGAGCAAATGATGTCAACTTACACGCCTCCAGCCTGGGAGGGGCAACATACACTTTCTGAAAGGGAAAGAAGCCCATGCCTTCAGTGTGAAAGGCCGCTATGCCTCTTTGCTTTGGCTGCCCAGGGATAGCGTCAGCTCTAAAAGGCTTCCAAAGGAGCAGAGTCAGAGAACCTTTGAACCACAGAGCAGGTGCAGCCCAGAACAAGGACTGCTCTTGGCCTGAGAACAGCCACTGCCCAGCGCTTCTTTTGGGTACACACGTGTAGAGGGAGGTTGTTGAATTCTGCTGCGTGATAACTTCTCCGGCCCACGAAGTGTGAGGGCAAGGAGAGTGGCCCTGCATCTCATCCAAGTTTCATGGGTCAGTTGTATAAGGCAAACTCCCTGCTTGAATCCCTCTGTGGGCAACGTAACCTTCAGAGAAAGATGGATGATTGGAACCCAGGGCTGGAATCTAGGTTAATGTTCTGTGCATCAACTTCGCAGCTGTTCTCTCTAAGCGGGTCCCAAAGGCTTTTGGAAGGGTTTCCTTAGAGGGTCAGAAACAGGAAATTAACCGACAGGCTCACGGGGATGCCAGTTCTCTCCAGCAACAACGCTACCAGCCTCAGACTATTGGGTTCTCTCTGGTAAATGGAAGAACACTATGCTTGGAAGCTTCTTCCATCCAGTTTGAGAGTCACACTTCCACTGCATCCTAGGATTCCAGGTGTTGCCATGCCCTCACAATTTCCAGTTCTTAGGCCTATGACGGCAGTGTCTGGCAGTTCTGAAAGAGACCTTAGGAATGCAGGCGTTTTGGCTCCTTCCACCGAGAAACCAGCTCCTCCAGATCCTCTGTCGTTAGGTATTTCATGGCAGAATATCTCTCGGCGCCCTCTTTCCTCCTCCACGAGGTAAGACACTAACGGAATTGCCCTAAAGGGAAGAAGCCTTCTGAGTCCGGCAGAGAGGCAGCCTCTCCCACTCAGCATTCCCCCACGGCTGAGCCCAGGGTATGGGACCGTGAGAGGGAGAAAGAGAGCCGTAACCCCGAGCTTTTCCACAATGTAGTATAGTCCTCACCCTCAAGCTCACGTCCACTTCATAGAGAAAACACCAGGCCTCGGTGTGCTTTCCTGTGGCAAGGAAACTTTGCTTTCATAGTTAGGTGGCACATTGGCTCAGGACTGCCCTACCCGAAGGGCTCCCGGTGTGCGGCCCTATTTGTTGAGATCAGCCCCTCTGGCTCTGTCTCGGATGAAACCAACTGGGCAAAGAGCCGTTCATAAGCTGGGGACCCTGGGAGCTTTCCCTAGTCTACACCAGAACAGCACTCTGAGGGAGAGGAGCTGCTGACGTCTGGTAGCAAAATCTCCTATTCTGAAGAGAAACATTTCGTTGTAAGTGGGTTCCATCAACCTTGCCCTATTTTCTTAGCTAGCTATGATGGACGGCAGGCAGTCAGTTGGCAGACTCGCCTGAGGCCCTGCTTCCCAGACTGTGATAGTCTCAGACCACTCGCCTGCTTCAGCCCAAAGGGACGGCTTACCTTAAGGTAAAAACCATGTGTTGCAAAGCTCCTGCCTAAGCCACGCACAAGCACAAGCATATTGGTCATAGGACAAAGACTTTCCCCACAACTTGAACATGTTTGCTCCCATCTAGCCTCCGAAGGCCGAGTTTACCTAGCTAGGAATCACACTTCAGGAAAGGTACTCAGGCTGCCTGTGACTGCAAGTTGTTTCACCAGGCAGCCGAAATCGAGTACACCATTTGCATTTTCCAGGGGCAGAGCAAATGATGTCAACTTACACGCCTCCAGCCTGGGAGGGGCAACATACACTTTCTGAAAGGGAAAGAAGCCCATGCCTTCAGTGTGAAAGGCCGCTATGCCTCTTTGCTTTGGCTGCCCAGGGATAGCGTCAGCTCTAAAAGGCTTCCAAAGGAGCAGAGTCAGAGAACCTTTGAACCACAGAGCAGGTGCAGCCCAGAACAAGGACTGCTCTTGGCCTGAGAACAGCCACTGCCCAGCGCTTCTTTTGGGTACACACGTGTAGAGGGAGGTTGTTGAATTCTGCTGCGTGATAACTTCTCCGGCCCACGAAGTGTGAGGGCAAGGAGAGTGGCCCTGCATCTCATCCAAGTTTCATGGGTCAGTTGTATAAGGCAAACTCCCTGCTTGAATCCCTCTGTGGGCAACGTAACCTTCAGAGAAAGATGGATGATTGGAACCCAGGGCTGGAATCTAGGTTAATGTTCTGTGCATCAACTTCGCAGCTGTTCTCTCTAAGCGGGTCCCAAAGGCTTTTGGAAGGGTTTCCTTAGAGGGTCAGAAACAGGAAATTAACCGACAGGCTCACGGGGATGCCAGTTCTCTCCAGCAACAACGCTACCAGCCTCAGACTATTGGGTTCTCTTTGGTAAATGGAAGAACACTATGCTTGGAAGCTTCTTCCATCCAGTTTGAGAGTCACACTTCCACTGCATCCTAGGATTCCAGGTGTTGCCATGCCCTCACAATTTCCAGTTCTTAGGCCTATGACGGCAGTGTCTGGCAGTTCTGAAAGAGACCTTAGGAATGCAGGCGTTTTGGCTCCTTCCACCGAGAAACCAGCTCCTCCAGATCCTCTGTCGTTAGGTATTTCATGGCAGAATATCTCTCGGCGCCCTCTTTCCTCCTCCACGCGGTAAGACACTAACGGAATTGCCCTAAAGGGAAGAAGCCTTCTGAGTCCGGCAGAGAGGCAGCCTCTCCCACTCAGCATTCCCCCACGGCTGAGCCCAGGGTATGGGACCGTGAGAGGGAGAAAGAGAGCCGTAACCCCGAGCTTTTCCACAATGTAGTATAGTCCTCACCCTCAAGCTCACGTCCACTTCATAGAGAAAACACCAGGCCTCGGTGTGCTTTCCTGTGGCAAGGAAACTTTGCTTTCATAGTTAGGTGGCACATTGGCTCAGGACTGCCCTACCCGAAGGGCTCCCGGTGTGCGGCCCTATTTGTTGAGATCAGCCCCTCTGTCTCTGTCTCGGATGAAACCAACTGGGCAAAGAGCCGTTCATAAGCTGGGGACCCTGGGAGCTTTCCCTAGTCTACACCAGAACAGCACTCTGAGAGAGAGGAGCTGCTGACGTCTGGTAGCAAAATCTCCTATTCTGAAGAGAAACATTTCGTTGTAAGTGGGTTCCATCAACCTTGCCCTATTTTCTTAGCTGGCTATGATGGACGGCAGCCAGTCAGTTGGCAGACTCAACTGAGGCCCTGCTTCCTAGACTGTGATAGTCTCAGACCACTCGCCTGCTTCAGCCCAAAGGGACGGCTTACCTTAAGGTAAAAACCATGTGTTGCAAAGCTCCTGCCTAAGCCACGCACAAGCACAAGCATATTGGTCATAGGACAAAGACTTTCCAGACAACTTGAACATGTTTGCTCCCATCTAGCCTCCGAAGGCCGAGTTTACCTAGCTAGGAATCACACTTCAGGAAAGGTACTCAGGCTGCCTGTGACTGCAAGTTGTTTCACCAGGCAGCCGAAATCGAGTACACCATTTGCATTTTCCAGGGGCAGAGCAAATGATGTCAACTTACACGCCTCCAGCCTGGGAGGGGCAACATACACTTTCTGAAAGGGAAAGAAGCCCATGCCTTCAGTGTGAAAGGCCGCTATGCCTCTTTGCTTTGGCTGCCCAGGGATAGCGTCAGCTCTAAAAGGCTTCCAAAGGAGCAGAGTCAGAGAACCTTTGAACCACAGAGCAGGTGCAGCCCAGAACAAGGACTGCTCTTGGCCTGAGAACAGCCACTGCCCAGCGCTTCTTTTGGGTACACACGTGTAGAGGGAGGTTGTTGAATTCTGCTGCGTGATAACTTCTCCGGCCCACGAAGTGTGAGGGCAAGGAGAGTGGCCCTGCATCTCATCCAAGTTTCATGGGTCAGTTGTATAAGGCAAACTCCCTGCTTGAATCCCTCTGTGGGCAACGTAACCTTCAGAGAAAGATGGATGATTGGAACCCAGGGCTGGAATCTAGGTTAATGTTCTGTGCATCAACTTCGCAGCTGTTCTCTCTAAGCGGGTCCCAAAGGCTTTTGGAAGGGTTTCCTTAGAGGGTCAGAAACAGGAAATTAACCGACAGGCTCACGGGGATGCCAGTTCTCTCCAGCAACAACGCTACCAGCCTCAGACTATTGGGTTCTCTCTGGTAAATGGAAGAACACTATGCTTGGAAGCTTCTTCCATCCAGTTTGAGAGTCACACTTCCACTGCATCCTAGGATTCCAGGTGTTGCCATGCCCTCACAATTTCCAGTTCTTAGGCCTATGACGGCAGTGTCTGGCAGTTCTGAAAGAGACCTTAGGAATGCAGGCGTTTTGGCTCCTTCCACCGAGAAACCAGCTCCTCCAGATCCTCTGTCGTTAGGTATTTCATGGCAGAATATCTCTCGGCGCCCTCTTTCCTCCTCCACGAGGTAAGACACTAACGGAATTGCCCTAAAGGGAAGAAGCCTTCTGAGTCCGGCAGAGAGGCAGCCTCTCCCACTCAGCATTCCCCCACGGCTGAGCCCAGGGTATGGGACCGTGAGAGGGAGAAAGAGAGCCGTAACCCCGAGCTTTTCCACAATGTAGTATAGTCCTCACCCTCAAGCTCACGTCCACTTCATAGAGAAAACACCAGGCCTCGGTGTGCTTTCCTGTGGCAAGGAAACTTTGCTTTCATAGTTAGGTGGCACATTGGCTCAGGACTGCCCTACCCGAAGGGCTCCCGGTGTGCGGCCCTATTTGTTGAGATCAGCCCCTCTGGCTCTGTCTCGGATGAAACCAACTGGGCAAAGAGCCGTTCATAAGCTGGGGACCCTGGGAGCTTTCCCTAGTCTACACCAGAACAGCACTCTGAGGGAGAGGAGCTGCTGACGTCTGGTAGCAAAATCTCCTATTCTGAAGAGAAACATTTCGTTGTAAGTGGGTTCCATCAACCTTGCCCTATTTTCTTAGCTAGCTATGATGGACGGCAGGCAGTCAGTTGGCAGACTCGCCTGAGGCCCTGCTTCCCAGACTGTGATAGTCTCAGACCACTCGCCTGCTTCAGCCCAAAGGGACGGCTTACCTTAAGGTAAAAACCATGTGTTGCAAAGCTCCTGCCTAAGCCACGCACAAGCACAAGCATATTGGTCATAGGACAAAGACTTTCCCCACAACTTGAACATGTTTGCTCCCATCTAGCCTCCGAAGGCCGAGTTTACCTAGCTAGGAATCACACTTCAGGAAAGGTACTCAGGCTGCCTGTGACTGCAAGTTGTTTCACCAGGCAGCCGAAATCGAGTACACCATTTGCATTTTCCAGGGGCAGAGCAAATGATGTCAACTTACACGCCTCCAGCCTGGGAGGGGCAACATACACTTTCTGAAAGGGAAAGAAGCCCATGCCTTCAGTGTGAAAGGCCGCTATGCCTCTTTGCTTTGGCTGCCCAGGGATAGCGTCAGCTCTAAAAGGCTTCCAAAGGAGCAGAGTCAGAGAACCTTTGAACCACAGAGCAGGTGCAGCCCAGAACAAGGACTGCTCTTGGCCTGAGAACAGCCACTGCCCAGCGCTTCTTTTGGGTACACACGTGTAGAGGAAGGGTGTTGAATTCTGCTGCGTGATAACTTCTCCGGCCCACGAAGTGTGAGGGCAAGGAGAGTGGCCCTGCATCTCATCCAAGTTTCATGGGTCAGTTGTATAAGGCAAACTCCCTGCTTGAATCCCTCTGTGGGCAACGTAACCTTCAGAGAAAGATGGATGATTGGAACCCAGGGCTGGAATCTAGGTTAATGTTCTGTGCATCAACTTCGCAGCTGTTCTCTCTAAGCGGGTCCCAAAGGCTTTTGGAAGGGTTTCCTTAGAGGGTCAGAAACAGGAAATTAACCGACAGGCTCACGGGGATGCCAGTTCTCTCCAGCAACAACGCTACCAGCCTCAGACTATTGGGTTCTCTTTGGTAAATGGAAGAACACTATGCTTGGAAGCTTCTTCCATCCAGTTTGAGAGTCACACTTCCACTGCATCCTAGGATTCCAGGTGTTGCCATGCCCTCACAATTTCCAGTTCTTAGGCCTATGACGGCAGTGTCTGGCAGTTCTGAAAGAGACCTTAGGAATGCAGGCGTTTTGGCTCCTTCCACCGAGAAACCAGCTCCTCCAGATCCTCTGTCGTTAGGTATTTCATGGCAGAATATCTCTCGGCGCCCTCTTTCCTCCTCCACGCGGTAAGACACTAACGGAATTGCCCTAAAGGGAAGAAGCCTTCTGAGTCCGGCAGAGAGGCAGCCTCTCCCACTCAGCATTCCCCCACGGCTGAGCCCAGGGTATGGGACCGTGAGAGGGAGAAAGAGAGCCGTAACCCCGAGCTTTTCCACAATGTAGTATAGTCCTCACCCTCAAGCTCACGTCCACTTCATAGAGAAAACACCAGGCCTCGGTGTGCTTTCCTGTGGCAAGGAAACTTTGCTTTCATAGTTAGGTGGCACATTGGCTCAGGACTGCCCTACCCGAAGGGCTCCCGGTGTGCGGCCCTATTTGTTGAGATCAGCCCCTCTGTCTCTGTCTCGGATGAAACCAACTGGGCAAAGAGCCGTTCATAAGCTGGGGACCCTGGGAGCTTTCCCTAGTCTACACCAGAACAGCACTCTGAGGGAGAGGAGCTGCTGACGTCTGGTAGCAAAATCTCCTATTCTGAAGAGAAACATTTCGTTGTAAGTGGGTTCCATCAACCTTGCCCTATTTTCTTAGCTGGCTATGATGGACGGCAGCCAGTCAGTTGGCAGACTCACCTGAGGCCCTGCTTCCCAGACTGTGATAGTCTCAGACCACTCGCCTGCTTCAGCCCAAAGGGACGGCTTACCTTAAGGTAAAAACCATGTGTTGCAAAGCTCCTGCCTAAGCCACGCACAAGCACAAGCATATTGGTCATAGGACAAAGACTTTCCCCACAACTTGAACATGTTTGCTCCCATCTAGCCTCCGAAGGCCGAGTTTACCTAGCTAGGAATCACACTTCAGGAAAGGTACTCAGGCTGCCTGTGACTGCAAGTTGTTTCACCAGGCAGCCGAAATCGAGTACACCATTTGCATTTTCCAGGGGCAGAGCAAATGATGTCAACTTACACGCCTCCAGCCTGGGAGGGGCAACATACACTTTCTGAAAGGGAAAGAAGCCCATGCCTTCAGTGTGAAAGGCCGCTATGCCTCTTTGCTTTGGCTGCCCAGGGATAGCGTCAGCTCTAAAAGGCTTCCAAAGGAGCAGAGTCAGAGAACCTTTGAACCACAGAGCAGGTGCAGCCCAGAACAAGGACTGCTCTTGGCCTGAGAACAGCCACTGCCCAGCGCTTCTTTTGGGTACACACGTGTAGAGGAAGGGTGTTGAATTCTGCTGCGTGATAACTTCTCCGGCCCACGAAGTGTGAGGGCAAGGAGAGTGGCCCTGCATCTCATCCAAGTTTCATGGGTCAGTTGTATAAGGCAAACTCCCTGCTTGAATCCCTCTGTGGGCAACGTAACCTTCAGAGAAAGATGGATGATTGGAACCCAGGGCTGGAATCTAGGTTAATGTTCTGTGCATCAACTTCGCAGCTGTTCTCTCTAAGCGGGTCCCAAAGGCTTTTGGAAGGGTTTCCTTAGAGGGTCAGAAACAGGAAATTAACCGACAGGCTCACGGGGATGCCAGTTCTCTCCAGCAACAACGCTACCAGCCTCAGACTATTGGGTTCTCTCTGGTAAATGGAAGAACACTATGCTTGGAAGCTTCTTCCATCCAGTTTGAGAGTCACACTTCCACTGCATCCTAGGATTCCAGGTGTTGCCATGCCCTCACAATTTCCAGTTCTTAGGCCTATGACGGCAGTGTCTGGCAGTTCTGAAAGAGACCTTAGGAATGCAGGCGTTTTGGCTCCTTCCACCGAGAAACCAGCTCCTCCAGATCCTCTGTCGTTAGGTATTTCATGGCAGAATATCTCTCGGCGCCCTCTTTCCTCCTCCACGAGGTAAGACACTAACGGAATTGCCCTAAAGGGAAGAAGCCTTCTGAGTCCGGCAGAGAGGCAGCCTCTCCCACTCAGCATTCCCCCACGGCTGAGCCCAGGGTATGGGACCGTGAGAGGGAGAAAGAGAGCCGTAACCCCGAGCTTTTCCACAATGTAGTATAGTCCTCACCCTCAAGCTCACGTCCACTTCATAGAGAAAACACCAGGCCTCGGTGTGCTTTCCTGTGGCAAGGAAACTTTGCTTTCATAGTTAGGTGGCACATTGGCTCAGGACTGCCCTACCCGAAGGGCTCCCGGTGTGCGGCCCTATTTGTTGAGATCAGCCCCTCTGGCTCTGTCTCGGATGAAACCAACTGGGCAAAGAGCCGTTCATAAGCTGGGGACCCTGGGAGCTTTCCCTAGTCTACACCAGAACAGCACTCTGAGGGAGAGGAGCTGCTGACGTCTGGTAGCAAAATCTCCTATTCTGAAGAGAAACATTTCGTTGTAAGTGGGTTCCATCAACCTTGCCCTATTTTCTTAGCTGGCTATGATGGACGGCAGGCAGTCAGTTGGCAGACTCGCCTGAGGCCCTGCTTCCCAGACTGTGATAGTCTCAGACCACTCGCCTGCTTCAGCCCAAAGGGACGGCTTACCTTAAGGTAAAAACCATGTGTTGCAAAGCTCCTGCCTAAGCCACGCACAAGCACAAGCATATTGGTCATAGGACAAAGACTTTCCCCACAACTTGAACATGTTTGCTCCCATCTAGCCTCCGAAGGCCGAGTTTACCTAGCTAGGAATCACACTTCAGGAAAGGTACTCAGGCTGCCTGTGACTGCAAGTTGTTTCACCAGGCAGCCGAAATCGAGTACACCATTTGCATTTTCCAGGGGCAGAGCAAATGATGTCAACTTACACGCCTCCAGCCTGGGAGGGGCAACATACACTTTCTGAAAGGGAAAGAAGCCCATGCCTTCAGTGTGAAAGGCCGCTATGCCTCTTTGCTTTGGCTGCCCAGGGATAGCGTCAGCTCTAAAAGGCTTCCAAAGGAGCAGAGTCAGAGAACCTTTGAACCACAGAGCAGGTGCAGCCCAGAACAAGGACTGCTCTTGGCCTGAGAACAGCCACTGCCCAGCGCTTCTTTTGGGTACACACGTGTAGAGGGAGGGTGTTGAATTCTGCTGCGTGATAACTTCTCCGGCCCACGAATTGTGAGGGCAAGGAGAGTGGCCCTGCATCTCATCCAAGTTTCATGGGTCAGTTGTATAAGGCAAACTCCCTGCTTGAATCCCTCTGTGGGCAACGTAACCTTCAGAGAAAGATGGATGATTGGAACCCAGGGCTGGAATCTAGGTTAATGTTCTGTGCATCAACTTCGCAGCTGTTCTCTCTAAGCGGGTCCCAAAGGCTTTTGGAAGGGTTTCCTTAGAGGGTCAGAAACAGGAAATTAACCGACAGGCTCACGGGGATGCCAGTTCTCTCCAGCAACAACGCTACCAGCCTCAGACTATTGGGTTCTCTCTGGTAAATGGAAGAACACTATGCTTGGAAGCTTCTTCCATCCAGTTTGAGAGTCACACTTCCACTGCATCCTAGGATTCCAGGTGTTGCCATGCCCTCACAATTTCCAGTTCTTAGGCCTATGACGGCAGTGTCTGGCAGTTCTGAAAGAGACCTTAGGAATGCAGGCGTTTTGGCTCCTTCCACCGAGAAACCAGCTCCTCCAGATCCTCTGTCGTTAGGTATTTCATGGCAGAATATCTCTCGGCGCCCTCTTTCCTCCTCCACGAGGTAAGACACTAACGGAATTGCCCTAAAGGGAAGAAGCCTTCTGAGTCCGGCAGAGAGGCAGCCTCTCCCACTCAGCATTCCCCCACGGCTGAGCCCAGGGTATGGGACCGTGAGAGGGAGAAAGAGAGCCGTAACCCCGAGCTTTTCCACAATGTAGTATAGTCCTCACCCTCAAGCTCACGTCCACTTCATAGAGAAAACACCAGGCCTCGGTGTGCTTTCCTGTGGCAAGGAAACTTTGCTTTCATAGTTAGGTGGCACATTGGCTCAGGACTGCCCTACCCGAAGGGCTCCCGGTGTGCGGCCCTATTTGTTGAGATCAGCCCCTCTGTCTCTGTCTCGGATGAAACCAACTGGGCAAAGAGCCGTTCATAAGCTGGGGACCCTGGGAGCTTTCCCTAGTCTACATCAGAACAGCACTCTGAGGGAGAGGAGCTGCTGGCGTCTGGTAGCAAAATCTCCTATTCTGAAGAGAAACATTTCGTTGTAAGTGGGTTCCATCAACCTTGCCCTATTTTCTTAGCTGGCTATGATGGACGGCAGCCAGTCAGTTGGCAGACTCACCTGAGGCCCTGCTTCCCAGACTGTGATAGTCTCAGACCACTCGCCTGCTTCAGCCCAAAGGGACGGCTTACCTTAAGGTAAAAACCATGTGTTGCAAAGCTCCTGCCTAAGCCACGCACAAGCACAAGCATATTGGTCATAGGACAAAGACTTTCCCCACAACTTGAACATGTTTGCTCCCATCTAGCCTCCGAAGGCCGAGTTTACCTAGCTAGGAATCACACTTCAGGAAAGGTACTCAGGCTGCCTGTGACTGCAAGTTGTTTCACCAGGCAGCCGAAATCGAGTACACCATTTGCATTTTCCAGGGGCAGAGCAAATGATGTCAACTTACACGCCTCCAGCCTGGGAGGGGCAACATACACTTTCTGAAAGGGAAAGAAGCCCATGCCTTCAGTGTGAAAGGCCGCTATGCCTCTTTGCTTTGGCTGCCCAGGGATAGCGTCAGCTCTAAAAGGCTTCCAAAGGAGCAGAGTCAGAGAACCTTTGAACCACAGAGCAGGTGCAGCCCAGAACAAGGACTGCTCTTGGCCTGAGAACAGCCACTGCCCAGCGCTTCTTTTGGGTACACACGTGTAGAGGGAGGGTGTTGAATTCTGCTGCGTGATAACTTCTCCGGCCCACGAAGTGTGAGGGCAAGGAGAGTGGCCCTGCATCTCATCCAAGTTTCATGGGTCAGTTGTATAAGGCAAACTCCCTGCTTGAATCCCTCTGTGGGCAACGTAACCTTCAGAGAAAGATGGATGATTGGAACCCAGGGCTGGAATCTAGGTTAATGTTCTGTGCATCAACTTCGCAGCTGTTCTCTCTAAGCGGGTCCCAAAGGCTTTTGGAAGGGTTTCCTTAGAGGGTCAGAAACAGGAAATTAACCGACAGGCTCACGGGGATGCCAGTTCTCTCCAGCAACAACGCTACCAGCCTCAGACTATTGGGTTCTCTCTGGTAAATGGAAGAACACTATGCTTGGAAGCTTCTTCCATCCAGTTTGAGAGTCACACTTCCACTGCATCCTAGGATTCCAGGTGTTGCCATGCCCTCACAATTTCCAGTTCTTAGGCCTATGACGGCAGTGTCTGGCAGTTCTGAAAGAGACCTTAGGAATGCAGGCGTTTTGGCTCCTTCCACCGAGAAACCAGCTCCTCCAGATCCTCTGTCGTTAGGTATTTCATGGCAGAATATCTCTCGGCGCCCTCTTTCCTCCTCCACGAGGTAAGACACTAACGGAATTGCCCTAAAGGGAAGAAGCCTTCTGAGTCCGGCAGAGAGGCAGCCTCTCCCACTCAGCATTCCCCCACGGCTGAGCCCAGGGTATGGGACCGTGAGAGGGAGAAAGAGAGCCGTAACCCCGAGCTTTTCCACAATGTAGTATAGTCCTCACCCTCAAGCTCACGTCCACTTCATAGAGAAAACACCAGGCCTCGGTGTGCTTTCCTGTGGCAAGGAAACTTTGCTTTCATAGTTAGGTGGCACATTGGCTCAGGACTGCCCTACCCGAAGGGCTCCCGGTGTGCGGTCCTATTTGTTGAGATCAGCCCCTCTGTCTCTGTCTCGGATGAAACCAACTGGGCAAAGAGCCGTTCATAAGCTGGGGACCCTGGGAGCTTTCCCTAGTCTACACCAGAACAGCACTCTGAGAGAGAGGAGCTGCTGACGTCTGGTAGCAAAATCTCCTATTCTGAAGAGAAACATTTCGTTGTAAGTGGGTTCCATCAACCTTGCCCTATTTTCTTAGCTGGCTATGATGGACGGCAGCCAGTCAGTTGGCAGACTCACCTGAGGCCCTGCTTCCCAGACTGTGATAGTCTCAGACCTCTCGCCTGCTTCAGCCCAAAGGGACGGCTTACCTTAAGGTAAAAACCATGTGTTGCAAAGCTCCTGCCTAAGCCACGCACAAGCACAAGCATATTGGTCATAGGACAAAGACTTTCCCCACAACTTGAACATGTTTGCTCCCATCTAGCCTCCGAAGGCCGAGTTTACCTAGCTAGGAATCACACTTCAGGAAAGGTACTCAGGCTGCCTGTGACTGCAAGTTGTTTCACCAGGCAGCCGAAATCGAGTACACCATTTGCATTTTCCAGGGGCAGAGCAAATGATGTCAACTTACACGCCTCCAGCCTGGGAGGGGCAACATACACTTTCTGAAAGGGAAAGAAGCCCATGCCTTCAGTGTGAAAGGCCGCTATGCCTCTTTGCTTTGGCTGCCCAGGGATAGCGTCAGCTCTAAAAGGCTTCCAAAGGAGCAGAGTCAGAGAACCTTTGAACCACAGAGCAGGTGCAGCCCAGAACAAGGACTGCTCTTGGCCTGAGAACAGCCACTGCCCAGCGCTTCTTTTGGGTACACACGTGTAGAGGGAGGGTGTTGAATTCTGCTGCGTGATAACTTCTCCGGCCCACGAAGTGTGAGGGCAAGGAGAGTGGCCCTGCATCTCATCCAAGTTTCATGGGTCAGTTGTATAAGGCAAACTCCCTGCTTGAATCCCTCTGTGGGCAACGTAACCTTCAGAGAAAGATGGATGATTGGAACCCAGGGCTGGAATCTAGGTTAATGTTCTGTGCATCAACTTCGCAGCTGTTCTCTCTAAGCGGGTCCCAAAGGATTTTGGAAGGGTTTCCTTAGAGGGTCAGAAACAGGAAATTAACCGACAGGCTCACGGGGATGCCAGTTCTCTCCAACAACAACGCTACCAGCCTCAGACTATTGGGTTCTCTCTGGTAAATGGAAGAACACTATGCTTGGAAGCTTCTTCCATCCAGTTTGAGAGTCACACTTCCACTGCATCCTAGGATTCCAGGTGTTGCCATGCCCTCACAATTTCCAGTTCTTAGGCCTATGACGGCAGTGTCTGGCAGTTCTGAAAGAGACCTTAGGAATGCAGGCGTTTTGGCTCCTTCCACCGAGAAACCAGCTCCTCCAGATCCTCTGTCGTTAGGTATTTCATGGCAGAATATCTCTCGGCGCCCTCTTTCCTCCTCCACGAGGTAAGACACTAACGGAATTGCCCTAAAGGGAAGAAGCCTTCTGAGTCCGGCAGAGAGGCAGCCTCTCCCACTCAGCATTCCCCCACGGCTGAGCCCAGGGTATGGGACCGTGAGAGGGAGAAAGAGAGCCGTAACCCCGAGCTTTTCCACAATGTAGTATAGGCCTCACCCTCAAGCTCACGTCCACTTCATAGAGAAAACACCAGGCCTCGGTGTGCTTTCCTGTGGCAAGGAAACTTTGCTTTCATAGTTAGGTGGCACATTGGCTCAGGACTGCCCTACCCGAAGGGCTCCCGGTGTGCGGCCCTATTTGTTGAGATCAGCCCCTCTGTCTCTGTCTCGGATGAAACCAACTGGGCAAAGAGCCGTTCATAAGCTGGGGACCCTGGGAGCTTTCCCTAGTCTACACCAGAACAGCACTCTGAGAGAGAGGAGCTGCTGACGTCTGGTAGCAAAATCTCCTATTCTGAAGAGAAACATTTCGTTGTAAGTGGGTTCCATCAACCTTGCCCTATTTTCTTAGCTGGCTATGATGGACGGCAGGCAGTCAGTTGGCAGACTCACCTGAGGCCCTGCTTCCCAGACTGTGATAGTCTCAGACCACTCGCCTGCTTCAGCCCAAAGGGACGGCTTACCTTAAGGTAAAAACCATGTGTTGCAAAGCTCCTGCCTAAGCCACGCACAAGCACAAGCATATTGGTCATAGGACAAAGACTTTCCCCACAACTTGAACATGTTTGCTCCCATCTAGCCTCCGAAGGCCGAGTTTACCTAGCTAGGAATCACACTTCAGGAAAGGTACTCAGGCTGCCTGTGACTGCAAGTTGTTTCACCAGGCAGCCGAAATCGAGTACACCATTTGCATTTTCCAGGGGCAGAGCAAATGATGTCAACTTACACGCCTCCAGCCTGGGAGGGGCAACGTACACTTTCTGAAAGGGAAAGAAGCCCATGCCTTCAGTGTGAAAGGCCGCTATGCCTCTTTGCTTTGGCTGCCCAGGGAGAGCGTCAGCTCTAAAAGGCTTCCAAAGGAGCAGAGTCAGAGAACCTTTGAACCACAGAGCAGGTGCAGCCCAGAACAAGGACTGCTCTTGGCCTGAGAACAGCCACTGCCCAGCGCTTCTTTTGGGTACACACGTGTAGAGGGAGGGTGTTGAATTCTGCTGCGTGATAACTTCTCCGGCCCACGAAGTGTGAGGGCAAGGAGAGTGGCCCTGCATCTCATCCAAGTTTCATGGGTCAGTTGTATAAGGCAAACTCCCTGCTTGAATCCCTTTGTGGGCAACGTAACCTTCAGAGAAAGATGGATGATTGGAACCCAGGGCTGGAATCTAGGTTAATGTTCTGTGCATCAACTTCGCAGCTGTTCTCTCTAAGCGGGTCCCAAAGGCTTTTGGAAGGGTTTCCTTAGAGGGTCAGAAACAGGAAATTAACCGACAGGCTCACGGGGATGCCAGTTCTCTCCAGCAACAACGCTACCAGCCTCAGACTATTGGGTTCTCTCTGGTAAATGGAAGAACACTATGCTTGGAAGCTTCTTCCATCCAGTTTGAGAGTCACACTTCCACTGCATCCTAGGATTCCAGGTGTTGCCATGCCCTCACAATTTCCAGTTCTTAGGCCTATGACGGCAGTGTCTGGCAGTTCTGAAAGAGACCTTAGGAATGCAGGCGTTTTGGCTCCTTCCACCGAGAAACCAGCTCCTCCAGATCCTCTGTCGTTAGGTATTTCATGGCAGAATATCTCTCGGCGCCCTCTTTCCTCCTCCACGAGGTAAGACACTAACGGAATTTCCCTAAAGGGAAGAAGCCTTCTGAGTCCGGCAGAGAGGCAGCCTCTCCCACTCAGCATTCCCCCACGGCTGAGCCCAGGGTATGGGACCGTGAGAGGGAGAAAGAGAGCCGTAACCCCGAGCTTTTCCACAATGTAGTATAGTCCTCACCCTCAAGCTCACGTCCACTTCATAGAGAAAACACCAGGCCTCGGTGTGCTTTCCTGTGGCAAGGAAACTTTGCTTTCATAGTTAGGTGGCACATTGGCTCAGGACTGCCCTACCCGAAGGGCTCCCGGTGTGCGGTCCTATTTGTTGAGATCAGCCCCTCTGTCTCTGTCTCGGATGAAACCAACTGGGCAAAGAGCCGTTCATAAGCTGGGGACCCTGGGAGCTTTCCCTAGTCTACACCAGAACAGCACTCTGAGAGAGAGGAGCTGCTGACGTCTGGTAGCAAAATCTCCTATTCTGAAGAGAAACATTTCGTTGTAAGTGGGTTCCATCAACCTTGCCCTATTTTCTTAGCTGGCTATGATGGACGGCAGCCAGTCAGTTGGCAGACTCACCTGAGGCCCTGCTTCCCAGACTGTGATAGTCTCAGACCTCTCGCCTGCTTCAGCCCAAAGGGACGGCTTACCTTAAGGTAAAAACCATGTGTTGCAAAGCTCCTGCCTAAGCCACGCACAAGCACAAGCATATTGGTCATAGGACAAAGAATTTCCCCACAACTTGAACATGTTTGCTCCCATCTAGCCTCCGAAGGCCGAGTTTACCTAGCTAGGAATCACACTTCAGGAAAGGTACTCAGGCTGCCTGTGACTGCAAGTTGTTTCACCAGGCAGCCGAAATCGAGTACACCATTTGCATTTTCCAGGGGCAGAGCAAATGATGTCAACTTACACGCCTCCAGCCTGGGAGGGGCAACATACACTTTCTGAAAGGGAAAGAAGCCCATGCCTTCAGTGTGAAAGGCCGCTATGCCTCTTTGCTTTGGCTGCCCAGGGATAGCGTCAGCTCTAAAAGGCTTCCAAAGGAGCAGAGTCAGAGAACCTTTGAACCACAGAGCAGGTGCAGCCCAGAACAAGGACTGCTCTTGGCCTGAGAACAGCCACTGCCCAGCGCTTCTTTTGGGTACACACGTGTAGAGGGAGGGTGTTGAATTCTGCTGCGTGATAACTTCTCCGGCCCACGAAGTGTGAGGGCAAGGAGAGTGGCCCTGCATCTCATCCAAGTTTCATGGGTCAGTTGTATAAGGCAAACTCCCTGCTTGAATCCCTCTGTGGGCAACGTAACCTTCAGAGAAAGATGGATGATTGGAACCCAGGGCTGGAATCTAGGTTAATGTTCTGTGCATCAACTTCGCAGCTGTTCTCTCTAAGCGGGTCCCAAAGGCTTTTGGAAGGGTTTCCTTAGAGGGTCAGAAACAGGAAATTAACCGACAGGCTCACGGGGATGCCAGTTCTCTCCAGCAACAACGCTACCAGCCTCAGACTATTGGGTTCTCTCTGGTAAATGGAAGAACACTATGCTTGGAAGCTTCTTCCATCCAGTTTGAGAGTCACACTTCCACTGCATCCTAGGATTCCAGGTGTTGCCATGCCCTCACAATTTCCAGTTCTTAGGCCTATGACGGCAGTGTCTGGCAGTTCTGAAAGAGACCTTAGGAATGCAGGCGTTTTGGCTCCTTCCACCGAGAAACCAGCTCCTCCAGATCCTCTGTCGTTAGGTATTTCATGGCAGAATATCTCTCGGCGCCCTCTTTCCTCCTCCACGAGGTAAGACACTAACGGAATTGCCCTAAAGGGAAGAAGCCTTCTGAGTCCGGCAGAGAGGCAGCCTCTCCCACTCAGCATTCCCCCACGGCTGAGCCCAGGGTATGGGACCGTGAGAGGGAGAAAGAGAGCCGTAACCCCGAGCTTTTCCACAATGTAGTATAGGCCTCACCCTCAAGCTCACGTCCACTTCATAGAGAAAACACCAGGCCTCGGTGTGCTTTCCTGTGGCAAGGAAACTTTGCTTTCATAGTTAGGTGGCACATTGGCTCAGGACTGCCCTACCCGAAGGGCTCCCGGTGTGCGGCCCTATTTGTTGAGATCAGCCCCTCTGTCTCTGTCTCGGATGAAACCAACTGGGCAAAGAGCCGTTCATAAGCTGGGGACCCTGGGAGCTTTCCCTAGTCTACACCAGAACAGCACTCTGAGAGAGAGGAGCTGCTGACGTCTGGTAGCAAAATCTCCTATTCTGAAGAGAAACATTTCGTTGTAAGTGGGTTCCATCAACCTTGCCCTATTTTCTTAGCTGGCTATGATGGACGGCAGGCAGTCAGTTGGCAGACTCACCTGAGGCCCTGCTTCCCAGACTGTGATAGTCTCAGACCACTCGCCTGCTTCAGCCCAAAGGGACGGCTTACCTTAAGGTAAAAACCATGTGTTGCAAAGCTCCTGCCTAAGCCACGCACAAGCACAAGCATATTGGTCATAGGACAAAGACTTTCCCCACAACTTGAACATGTTTGCTCCCATCTAGCCTCCGAAGGCCGAGTTTACCTAGCTAGGAATCACACTTCAGGAAAGGTACTCAGGCTGCCTGTGACTGCAAGTTGTTTCACCAGGCAGCCGAAATCGAGTACACCATTTGCATTTTCCAGGGGCAGAGCAAATGATGTCAACTTACACGCTTCCAGCCTGGGAGGGGCAACGTACACTTTCTGAAAGGGAAAGAAGCCCATGCCTTCAGTGTGAAAGGCCGCTATGCCTCTTTGCTTTGGCTGCCCAGGGAGAGCGTCAGCTCTAAAAGGCTTCCAAAGGAGCAGAGTCAGAGAACCTTTGAACCACAGAGCAGGTGCAGCCCAGAACAAGGACTGCTCTTGGCCTGAGAACAGCCACTGCCCAGCGCTTCTTTTGGGTACACACGTGTAGAGGGAGGGTGTTGAATTCTGCTGCGTGATAACTTCTCCGGCCCACGAAGTGTGAGGGCAAGGAGAGTGGCCCTGCATCTCATCCAAGTTTCATGGGTCAGTTGTATAAGGCAAACTCCCTGCTTGAATCCCTCTGTGGGCAACGTAACCTTCAGAGAAAGATGGATGATTGGAACCCAGGGCTGGAATCTAGGTTAATGTTCTGTGCATCAACTTCGCAGCTGTTCTCTCTAAGCGGGTCCCAAAGGCTTTTGGAAGGGTTTCCTTAGAGGGTCAGAAACAGGAAATTAACCGACAGGCTCACGGGGATGCCAGTTCTCTCCAGCAACAACGCTACCAGCCTCAGACTATTGGGTTCTCTCTGGTAAATGGAAGAACACTATGCTTGGAAGCTTCTTCCATCCAGTTTGAGAGTCACACTTCCACTGCATCCTAGGATTCCAGGTGTTGCCATGCCCTCACAATTTCCAGTTCTTAGGCCTATGACGGCAGTGTCTGGCAGTTCTGAAAGAGACCTTAGGAATGCAGGCGTTTTGGCTCCTTCCACCGAGAAACCAGCTCCTCCAGATCCTCTGTCGTTAGGTATTTCATGGCAGAATATCTCTCGGCGCCCTCTTTCCTCCTCCACGAGGTAAGACACTAACGGAATTGCCCTAAAGGGAAGAAGCCTTCTGAGTCCGGCAGAGAGGCAGCCTCTCCCACTCAGCATTCCCCCACGGCTGAGCCCAGGGTATGGGACCGTGAGAGGGAGAAAGAGAGCCGTAACCCCGAGCTTTTCCACAATGTAGTATAGGCCTCACCCTCAAGCTCACGTCCACTTCATAGAGAAAACACCAGGCCTCGGTGTGCTTTCCTGTGGCAAGGAAACTTTGCTTTCATAGTTAGGTGGCACATTGGCTCAGGACTGCCCTACCCGAAGGGCTCCCGGTGTGCGGTCCTATTTGTTGAGATCAGCCCCTCTGTCTCTGTCTCGGATGAAACCAACTGGGCAAAGAGCCGTTCATAAGCTGGGGACCCTGGGAGCTTTCCCTAGTCTACACCAGAACAGCACTCTGAGAGAGAGGAGCTGCTGACGTCTGGTAGCAAAATCTCCTATTCTGAAGAGAAACATTTCGTTGTAAGTGGGTTCCATCAACCTTGCCCTATTTTCTTAGCTGGCTATGATGGACGGCAGCCAGTCAGTTGGCAGACTCACCTGAGGCCCTGCTTCCCAGACTGTGATAGTCTCAGACCACTCGCCTGCTTCAGCCCAAAGGGACGGCTTACCTTAAGGTAAAAACCATGTGTTGCAAAGCTCCTGCCTAAGCCACGCACAAGCACAAGCATATTGGTCATAGGACAAAGACTTTCCCCACAACTTGAACATGTTTGCTCCCATCTAGCCTCCGAAGGCCGAGTTTACCTAGCTAGGAATCACACTTCAGGAAAGGTACTCAGGCTGCCTGTGACTGCAAGTTGTTTCACCAGGCAGCCGAAATCGAGTACACCATTTGCATTTTCCAGGGGCAGAGCAAATGATGTCAACTTACACGCCTCCAGCCTGGGAGGGGCAACATACACTTTCTGAAAGGGAAAGAAGCCCATGCCTTCAGTGTGAAAGGCCGCTATGCCTCTTTGCTTTGGCTGCCCAGGGATAGCGTCAGCTCTAAAAGGCTTCCAAAGGAGCAGAGTCAGAGAACCTTTGAACCACAGAGCAGGTGCAGCCCAGAACAAGGACTGCTCTTGGCCTGAGAACAGCCACTGCCCAGCGCTTCTTTTGGGTACACACGTGTAGAGGGAGGGTGTTGAATTCTGCTGCGTGATAACTTCTCCGGCCCACGAAGTGTGAGGGCAAGGAGAGTGGCCCTGCATCTCATCCAAGTTTCATGGGTCAGTTGTATAAGGCAAACTCCCTGCTTGAATCCCTCTGTGGGCAACGTAACCTTCAGAGAAAGATGGATGATTGGAACCCAGGGCTGGAATCTAGGTTAATGTTCTGTGCATCAACTTCGCAGCTGTTCTCTCTAAGCGGGTCCCAAAGGCTTTTGGAAGGGTTTCCTTAGAGGGTCAGAAACAGGAAATTAACCGACAGGCTCACGGGGATGCCAGTTCTCTCCAGCAACAACGCTACCAGCCTCAGACTATTGGGTTCTCTCTGGTAAATGGAAGAACACTATGCTTGGAAGCTTCTTCCATCCAGTTTGAGAGTCACACTTCCACTGCATCCTAGGATTCCAGGTGTTGCCATGCCCTCACAATTTCCAGTTCTTAGGCCTATGACGGCAGTGTCTGGCAGTTCTGAAAGAGACCTTAGGAATGCAGGCGTTTTGGCTCCTTCCACCGAGAAACCAGCTCCTCCAGATCCTCTGTCGTTAGGTATTTCATGGCAGAATATCTCTCGGCGCCCTCTTTCCTCCTCCACGAGGTAAGACACTAACGGAATTGCCCTAAAGGGAAGAAGCCTTCTGAGTCCGGCAGAGAGGCAGCCTCTCCCACTCAGCATTCCCCCACGGCTGAGCCCAGGGTATGGGACCGTGAGAGGGAGAAAGAGAGCCGTAACCCCGAGCTTTTCCACAATGTAGTATAGGCCTCACCCTCAAGCTCACGTCCACTTCATAGAGAAAACACCAGGCCTCGGTGTGCTTTCCTGTGGCAAGGAAACTTTGCTTTCATAGTTAGGTGGCACATTGGCTCAGGACTGCCCTACCCGAAGGGCTCCCGGTGTGCGGCCCTATTTGTTGAGATCAGCCCCTCTGTCTCTGTCTCGGATGAAACCAACTGGGCAAAGAGCCGTTCATAAGCTGGGGACCCTGGGAGCTTTCCCTAGTCTACACCAGAACAGCACTCTGAGAGAGAGGAGCTGCTGACGTCTGGTAGCAAAATCTCCTATTCTGAAGAGAAACATTTCGTTGTAAGTGGGTTCCATCAACCTTGCCCTATTTTCTTAGCTGGCTATGATGGACGGCAGGCAGTCAGTTGGCAGACTCACCTGAGGCCCTGCTTCCCAGACTGTGATAGTCTCAGACCACTCGCCTGCTTCAGCCCAAAGGGACGGCTTACCTTAAGGTAAAAACCATGTGTTGCAAAGCTCCTGCCTAAGCCACGCACAAGCACAAGCATATTGGTCATAGGACAAAGACTTTCCCCACAACTTGAACATGTTTGCTCCCATCTAGCCTCCGAAGGCCGAGTTTACCTAGCTAGGAATCACACTTCAGGAAAGGTACTCAGGCTGCCTGTGACTGCAAGTTGTTTCACCAGGCAGCCGAAATCGAGTACACCATTTGCATTTTCCAGGGGCAGAGCAAATGATGTCAACTTACACGCTTCCAGCCTGGGAGGGGCAACGTACACTTTCTGAAAGGGAAAGAAGCCCATGCCTTCAGTGTGAAAGGCCGCTATGCCTCTTTGCTTTGGCTGCCCAGGGAGAGCGTCAGCTCTAAAAGGCTTCCAAAGGAGCAGAGTCAGAGAACCTTTGAACCACAGAGCAGGTGCAGCCCAGAACAAGGACTGCTCTTGGCCTGAGAACAGCCACTGCCCAGCGCTTCTTTTGGGTACACACGTGTAGAGGGAGGGTGTTGAATTCTGCTGCGTGATAACTTCTCCGGCCCACGAAGTGTGAGGGCAAGGAGAGTGGCCCTGCATCTCATCCAAGTTTCATGGGTCAGTTGTATAAGGCAAACTCCCTGCTTGAATCCCTCTGTGGGCAACGTAACCTTCAGAGAAAGATGGATGATTGGAACCCAGGGCTGGAATCTAGGTTAATGTTCTGTGCATCAACTTCGCAGCTGTTCTCTCTAAGCGGGTCCCAAAGGCTTTTGGAAGGGTTTCCTTAGAGGGTCAGAAACAGGAAATTAACCGACAGGCTCACGGGGATGCCAGTTCTCTCCAGCAACAACGCTACCAGCCTCAGACTATTGGGTTCTCTCTGGTAAATGGAAGAACACTATGCTTGGAAGCTTCTTCCATCCAGTTTGAGAGTCACACTTCCACTGCATCCTAGGATTCCAGGTGTTGCCATGCCCTCACAATTTCCAGTTCTTAGGCCTATGACGGCAGTGTCTGGCAGTTCTGAAAGAGACCTTAGGAATGCAGGCGTTTTGGCTCCTTCCACCGAGAAACCAGCTCCTCCAGATCCTCTGTCGTTAGGTATTTCATGGCAGAATATCTCTCGGCGCCCTCTTTCCTCCTCCACGAGGTAAGACACTAACGGAATTGCCCTAAAGGGAAGAAGCCTTCTGAGTCCGGCAGAGAGGCAGCCTCTCCCACTCAGCATTCCCCCACGGCTGAGCCCAGGGTATGGGACCGTGAGAGGGAGAAAGAGAGCCGTAACCCCGAGCTTTTCCACAATGTAGTATAGGCCTCACCCTCAAGCTCACGTCCACTTCATAGAGAAAACACCAGGCCTCGGTGTGCTTTCCTGTGGCAAGGAAACTTTGCTTTCATAGTTAGGTGGCACATTGGCTCAGGACTGCCCTACCCGAAGGGCTCCCGGTGTGCGGCCCTATTTGTTGAGATCAGCCCCTCTGTCTCTGTCTCGGATGAAACCAACTGGGCAAAGAGCCGTTCATAAGCTGGGGACCCTGGGAGCTTTCCCTAGTCTACACCAGAACAGCACTCTGAGAGAGAGGAGCTGCTGACGTCTGGTAGCAAAATCTCCTATTCTGAAGAGAAACATTTCGTTGTAAGTGGGTTCCATCAACCTTGCCCTATTTTCTTAGCTGGCTATGATGGACGGCAGGCAGTCAGTTGGCAGACTCACCTGAGGCCCTGCTTCCCAGACTGTGATAGTCTCAGACCACTCGCCTGCTTCAGCCCAAAGGGACGGCTTACCTTAAGGTAAAAACCATGTGTTGCAAAGCTCCTGCCTAAGCCACGCACAAGCACAAGCATATTGGTCATAGGACAAAGACTTTCCCCACAACTTGAACATGTTTGCTCCCATCTAGCCTCCGAAGGCCGAGTTTACCTAGCTAGGAATCACACTTCAGGAAAGGTACTCAGGCTGCCTGTGACTGCAAGTTGTTTCACCAGGCAGCCGAAATCGAGTACACCATTTGCATTTTCCAGGGGCAGAGCAAATGATGTCAACTTACACGCCTCCAGCCTGGGAGGGGCAACATACACTTTCTGAAAGGGAAAGAAGCCCATGCCTTCAGTGTGAAAGGCCGCTATGCCTCTTTGCTTTGGCTGCCCAGGGATAGCGTCAGCTCTAAAAGGCTTCCAAAGGAGCAGAGTCAGAGAACCTTTGAACCACAGAGCAGGTGCAGCCCAGAACAAGGACTGCTCTTGGCCTGAGAACAGCCACTGCCCAGCGCTTCTTTTGGGTACACACGTGTAGAGGGAGGGTGTTGAATTCTGCTGCGTGATAACTTCTCCGGCCCACGAAGTGTGAGGGCAAGGAGAGTGGCCCTGCATCTCATCCAAGTTTCATGGGTCAGTTGTATAAGGCAAACTCCCTGCTTGAATCCCTCTGTGGGCAACGTAACCTTCAGAGAAAGATGGATGATTGGAACCCAGGGCTGGAATCTAGGTTAATGTTCTGTGCATCAACTTCGCAGCTGTTCTCTCTAAGCGGGTCCCAAAGGCTTTTGGAAGGGTTTCCTTAGAGGGTCAGAAACAGGAAATTAACCGACAGGCTCACGGGGATGCCAGTTCTCTCCAGCAACAACGCTACCAGCCTCAGACTATTGGGTTCTCTCTGGTAAATGGAAGAACACTATGCTTGGAAGCTTCTTCCATCCAGTTTGAGAGTCACACTTCCACTGCATCCTAGGATTCCAGGTGTTGCCATGCCCTCACAATTTCCAGTTCTTAGGCCTATGACGGCAGTGTCTGGCAGTTCTGAAAGAGACCTTAGGAATGCAGGCGTTTTGGCTCCTTCCACCGAGAAACCAGCTCCTCCAGATCCTCTGTCGTTAGGTATTTCATGGCAGAATATCTCTCGGCGCCCTCTTTCCTCCTCCACGAGGTAAGACACTAACGGAATTGCCCTAAAGGGAAGAAGCCTTCTGAGTCCGGCAGAGAGGCAGCCTCTCCCACTCAGCATTCCCCCACGGCTGAGCCCAGGGTATGGGACCGTGAGAGGGAGAAAGAGAGCCGTAACCCCGAGCTTTTCCACAATGTAGTATAGGCCTCACCCTCAAGCTCACGTCCACTTCATAGAGAAAACACCAGGCCTCGGTGTGCTTTCCTGTGGCAAGGAAACTTTGCTTTCATAGTTAGGTGGCACATTGGCTCAGGACTGCCCTACCCGAAGGGCTCCCGGTGTGCGGCCCTATTTGTTGAGATCAGCCCCTCTGTCTCTGTCTCGGATGAAACCAACTGGGCAAAGAGCCGTTCATAAGCTGGGGACCCTGGGAGCTTTCCCTAGTCTACACCAGAACAGCACTCTGAGAGAGAGGAGCTGCTGACGTCTGGTAGCAAAATCTCCTATTCTGAAGAGAAACATTTCGTTGTAAGTGGGTTCCATCAACCTTGCCCTATTTTCTTAGCTGGCTATGATGGACGGCAGGCAGTCAGTTGGCAGACTCACCTGAGGCCCTGCTTCCCAGACTGTGATAGTCTCAGACCACTCGCCTGCTTCAGCCCAAAGGGACGGCTTACCTTAAGGTAAAAACCATGTGTTGCAAAGCTCCTGCCTAAGCCACGCACAAGCACAAGCATATTGGTCATAGGACAAAGACTTTCCCCACAACTTGAACATGTTTGCTCCCATCTAGCCTCCGAAGGCCGAGTTTACCTAGCTAGGAATCACACTTCAGGAAAGGTACTCAGGCTGCCTGTGACTGCAAGTTGTTTCACCAGGCAGCCGAAATCGAGTACACCATTTGCATTTTCCAGGGGCAGAGCAAATGATGTCAACTTACACGCTTCCAGCCTGGGAGGGGCAACGTACACTTTCTGAAAGGGAAAGAAGCCCATGCCTTCAGTGTGAAAGGCCGCTATGCCTCTTTGCTTTGGCTGCCCAGGGAGAGCGTCAGCTCTAAAAGGCTTCCAAAGGAGCAGAGTCAGAGAACCTTTGAACCACAGAGCAGGTGCAGCCCAGAACAAGGACTGCTCTTGGCCTGAGAACAGCCACTGCCCAGCGCTTCTTTTGGGTACACACGTGTAGAGGGAGGGTGTTGAATTCTGCTGCGTGATAACTTCTCCGGCCCACGAAGTGTGAGGGCAAGGAGAGTGGCCCTGCATCTCATCCAAGTTTCATGGGTCAGTTGTATAAGGCAAACTCCCTGCTTGAATCCCTCTGTGGGCAACGTAACCTTCAGAGAAAGATGGATGATTGGAACCCAGGGCTGGAATCTAGGTTAATGTTCTGTGCATCAACTTCGCAGCTGTTCTCTCTAAGCGGGTCCCAAAGGCTTTTGGAAGGGTTTCCTTAGAGGGTCAGAAACAGGAAATTAACCGACAGGCTCACGGGGATGCCAGTTCTCTCCAGCAACAACGCTACCAGCCTCAGACTATTGGGTTCTCTCTGGTAAATGGAAGAACACTATGCTTGGAAGCTTCTTCCATCCAGTTTGAGAGTCACACTTCCACTGCATCCTAGGATTCCAGGTGTTGCCATGCCCTCACAATTTCCAGTTCTTAGGCCTATGACGGCAGTGTCTGGCAGTTCTGAAAGAGACCTTAGGAATGCAGGCGTTTTGGCTCCTTCCACCGAGAAACCAGCTCCTCCAGATCCTCTGTCGTTAGGTATTTCATGGCAGAATATCTCTCGGCGCCCTCTTTCCTCCTCCACGAGGTAAGACACTAACGGAATTGCCCTAAAGGGAAGAAGCCTTCTGAGTCCGGCAGAGAGGCAGCCTCTCCCACTCAGCATTCCCCCACGGCTGAGCCCAGGGTATGGGACCGTGAGAGGGAGAAAGAGAGCCGTAACCCCGAGCTTTTCCACAATGTAGTATAGTCCTCACCCTCAAGCTCACGTCCACTTCATAGAGAAAACACCAGGCCTCGGTGTGCTTTCCTGTGGCAAGGAAACTTTGCTTTCATAGTTAGGTGGCACATTGGCTCAGGACTGCCCTACCCGAAGGGCTCCCGGTGTGCGGCCCTATTTGTTGAGATCAGCCCCTCTGTCTCTGTCTCGGATGAAACCAACTGGGCAAAGAGCCGTTCATAAGCTGGGGACCCTGGGAGCTTTCCCTAGTCTACACCAGAACAGCACTCTGAGGGAGAGGAGCTGCTGACGTCTGGTAGCAAAATCTCCTATTCTGAAGAGAAACATTTCGTTGTAAGTGGGTTCCATCAACCTTGCCCTATTTTCTTAGCTGGCTATGATGGACGGCAGGCAGTCAGTTGGCAGACTCACCTGAGGCCCTGCTTCCCAGACTGTGATAGTCTCAGACCACTCGCCTGCTTCAGCCCAAAGGGACGGCTTACCTTAAGGTAAAAACCATGTGTTGCAAAGCTCCTGCCTAAGCCACGCACAAGCACAAGCATATTGGTCATAGGACAAAGACTTTCCCCACAACTTGAACATGTTTGCTCCCATCTAGCCTCCGAAGGCCGAGTTTACCTAGCTAGGAATCACACTTCAGGAAAGGTACTCAGGCTGCCTGTGACTGCAAGTTGTTTCACCAGGCAGCCGAAATCGAGTACACCATTTGCATTTTCCAGGGGCAGAGCAAATGATGTCAACTTACACGCCTCCAGCCTGGGAGGGGCAACGTACACTTTCTGAAAGGGAAAGAAGCCCATGCCTTCAGTGTGAAAGGCCGCTATGCCTCTTTGCTTTGGCTGCCCAGGGATAGCGTCAGCTCTAAAAGGCTTCCAAAGGAGCAGAGTCAGAGAACCTTTGAACCACAGAGCAGGTGCAGCCCAGAACAAGGACTGCTCTTGGCCTGAGAACAGCCACTGCCCAGCGCTTCTTTTGGGTACACACGTGTAGAGGGAGGGTGTTGAATTCTGCTGCGTGATAACTTCTCCGGCCCACGAAGTGTGAGGGCAAGGAGAGTGGCCCTGCATCTCATCCAAGTTTCATGGGTCAGTTGTATAAGGCAAACTCCCTGCTTGAATCCCTCTGTGGGCAACGTAACCTTCAGAGAAAGATGGATGTTTGGAATCCAGGGCTGGAATCTAGGTTAATGTTCTGTGCATCAACTTCGCAGCTGTTCTCTCTAAGCGGGTCCCAAAGGCTTTTGGAAGGGTTTCCTTAGAGGGTCAGAAACAGGAAATTAACCGACAGGCTCACGGGGATGCCAGTTCTCTCCAGCAACAACGCTACCAGCCTCAGACTATTGGGTTCTCTCTGGTAAATGGAAGAACACTATGCTTGGAAGCTTCTTCCATCCAGTTTGAGAGTCACACTTCCACTGCATCCTAGGATTCCAGGTGTTGCCATGCCCTCACAATTTCCAGTTCTTAGGCCTATGACGGCAGTGTCTGGCAGTTCTGAAAGAGACCTTAGGAATGCAGGCGTTTTGGCTCCTTCCACCGAGAAACCAGCTCCTCCAGATCCTCTGTCGTTAGGTATTTCATGGCAGAATATCTCTCGGCGCCCTCTTTCCTCCTCCACGAGGTAAGACACTAACGGAATTGCCCTAAAGGGAAGAAGCCTTCTGAGTCCGGCAGAGAGGCAGCCTCTCCCACTCAGCATTCCCCCACGGCTGAGCCCAGGGTATGGGACCGTGAGAGGGAGAAAGAGAGCCGTAACCCCGAGCTTTTCCACAATGTAGTATAGGCCTCACCCTCAAGCTCACGTCCACTTCATAGAGAAAACACCAGGCCTCGGTGTGCTTTCCTGTGGCAAGGAAACTTTGCTTTCATAGTTAGGTGGCACATTGGCTCAGGACTGCCCTACCCGAAGGGCTCCCGGTGTGCGGCCCTATTTGTTGAGATCAGGCCCTCTGTCTCTGTCTCGGATGAAACCAACTGGGCAAAGAGCCGTTCATAAGCTGGGGACCCTGGGAGCTTTCCCTAGTCTACACCAGAACAGCACTCTGAGAGAGAGGAGCTGCTGACGTCTGGTAGCAAAATCTCCTATTCTGAAGAGAAACATTTCGTTGTAAGTGGGTTCCATCAACCTTGCCCTATTTTCTTAGCTGGCTATGATGGACGGCAGGCAGTCAGTTGGCAGACTCACCTGAGGCCCTGCTTCCCAGACTGTGATAGTCTCAGACCACTCGCCTGCTTCAGCCCAAAGGGACGGCTTACCTTAAGGTAAAAACCATGTGTTGCAAAGCTCCTGCCTAAGCCACGCACAAGCACAAGCATATTGGTCATAGGACAAAGACTTTCCCCACAACTTGAACATGTTTGCTCCCATCTAGCCTCCGAAGGCCGAGTTTACCTAGCTAGGAATCACACTTCAGGAAAGGTACTCAGGCTGCCTGTGACTGCAAGTTGTTTCACCAGGCAGCCGAAATCGAGTACACCATTTGCATTTTCCAGGGGCAGAGCAAATGATGTCAACTTACACGCTTCCAGCCTGGGAGGGGCAACGTACACTTTCTGAAAGGGAAAGAAGCCCATGCCTTCAGTGTGAAAGGCCGCTATGCCTCTTTGCTTTGGCTGCCCAGGGAGAGCGTCAGCTCTAAAAGGCTTCCAAAGGAGCAGAGTCAGAGAACCTTTGAACCACAGAGCAGGTGCAGCCCAGAACAAGGACTGCTCTTGGCCTGAGAACAGCCACTGCCCAGCGCTTCTTTTGGGTACACACGTGTAGAGGGAGGGTGTTGAATTCTGCTGCGTGATAACTTCTCCGGCCCACGAAGTGTGAGGGCAAGGAGAGTGGCCCTGCATCTCAACCAAGTTTCATGGGTCAGTTGTATAAGGCAAACTCCCTGCTTGAATCCCTCTGTGGGCAACGTAACCTTCAGAGAAAGATGGATGATTGGAACCCAGGGCTGGAATCTAGGTTAATGTTCTGTGCATCAACTTCGCAGCTGTTCTCTCTAAGCGGGTCCCAAAGGCTTTTGGAAGGGTTTCCTTAGAGGGTCAGAAACAGGAAATTAACCGACAGGCTCACGGGGATGCCAGTTCTCTCCAGCAACAACGCTACCAGCCTCAGACTATTGGGTTCTCTCTGGTAAATGGAAGAACACTATGCTTGGAAGCTTCTTCCATCCAGTTTGAGAGTCACACTTCCACTGCATCCTAGGATTCCAGGTGTTGCCATGCCCTCACAATTTCCAGTTCTTAGGCCTATGACGGCAGTGTCTGGCAGTTCTGAAAGAGACCTTAGGAATGCAGGCGTTTTGGCTCCTTCCACCGAGAAACCAGCTCCTCCAGATCCTCTGTCGTTAGGTATTTCATGGCAGAATATCTCTCGGCGCCCTCTTTCCTCCTCCACGAGGTAAGACACTAACGGAATTGCCCTAAAGGGAAGAAGCCTTCTGAGTCCGGCAGAGAGGCAGCCTCTCCCACTCAGCATTCCCCCACGGCTGAGCCCAGGGTATGGGACCGTGAGAGGGAGAAAGAGAGCCGTAACCCCGAGCTTTTCCACAATGTAGTATAGTCCTGACCCTCAAGATCACGTCCACTTCATAGAGAAAATACCAGGCCTCGGTGTGCTTTCCTGTGGGAAGGAAACTTTGCTTTCATAGTTAGGTGGCACATTGGCTCAGGACTGCCCTACCCGAAGGGCTCCCGGTGTGCGGCCCTATTTGTTGAGATCAGCCCCTCTGTCTCTGTCTCGGATGAAACCAACTGGGCAAAGAGCCGTTCATAAGCTGGGGACCCTGGGAGCTTTCCCTAGTCTACACCAGAACAGCACTCTGAGGGAGAGGAGCTGCTGACGTCTGGTAGCAAAATCTCCTATTCTGAAGAGAAACATTTCGTTGTAAGTGGGTTCCATCAACCTTGCCCTATTTTCTTAGCTGGCTATGATGGACGGCAGGCAGTCAGTTGGCAGACTCACCTGAGGCCCTGCTTCCCAGACTGTGATAGTCTCAGACCACTCGCCTGCTTCAGCCCAAAGGGACGGCTTACCTTAAGGTAAAAACCATGTGTTGCAAAGCTCCTGCCTAAGCCACGCACAAGCACAAGCATATTGGTCATAGGACAAAGACTTTCCCCACAACTTGAACATGTTTGCTCCCATCTAGCCTCCGAAGGCCGAGTTTACCTAGCTAGGAATCACACTTCAGGAAAGGTACTCAGGCTGCCTGTGACTGCAAGTTTATTCACCAAGCAGCCGAAATCGAGTACACCATTTGCATTTTCCAGGGGCAGAGCAAATGATGTCAACTTACACGCCTCCAGCCTGGGAGGGGCAACGTACACTTTCTGAAAGGGAAAGAAGCCCATGCCTTCAGTGTGAAAGGCCGCTATGCCTCTTTGCTTTGGCTGCCCAGGGATAGCGTCAGCTCTAAAAGGCTTCCAAAGGAGCAGAGTCAGAGAACCTTTGAACCACAGAGCAGGTGCAGCCCAGAACAAGGACTGCTCTTGGCCTGAGAACAGCCACTGCCCAGCGCTTCTCTTGAGTACACACGTGTAGAGGAAGGGTGTTGAATTCTGCTGCGTGATAACTTCTCCGGCCCACGAAGTGTGAGGGCAAGGAGAGTGGCCCTGCATCTCATCCAAGTTTCATGGGTCAGTTGTATAAGGCAAACTCCCTGCTTGAATCCCTCTGTGGGCAACGTAACCTTCAGAGAAAGATGGATGATTGGAACCCAGGGCTGGAATCTAGGTTAATGTTCTGTGCATCAACTTCGCAGCTGTTCTCTCTAAGCGGGTCCCAAAGGCTTTTGGAAGGGTTTCTTTAGAGGGTCAGAAACAGGAAATTAACCGACAGGCTCACGGGGATGCCAGTTCTCTCCAGCAACAACGCTACCAGCCTCAGACTATTGGGTTCTCTCTGGTAAATGGAAGAACACTATGCTTGGAAGCTTCTTCCATCCAGTTTGAGAGTCACACTTCCACTGCATCCTAGGATTCCAGGTGTTGCCATGCCCTCACAATTTCCAGTTCTTAGGCCTATGACGGCAGTGTCTGGCAGTTCTGAAAGAGACCTTAGGAATGCAGGCGTTTTGGCTCCTTCCACCGAGAAACCAGCTCCTCCAGATCCTCTGTCGTTAGGTATTTCATGGCAGAATATCTCTCGGCGCCCTCTTTCCTCCTCCACGAGGTAAGACACTAACGGAATTGCCCTAAAGGGAAGAAGCCTTCTGAGTCCGGCAGAGAGGCAGCCTCTCCCACTCAGCATTCCCCCACGGCTGAGCCCAGGGTATGGGACCGTGAGAGGGAGAAAGAGAGCCGTAACCCCGAGCTTTTCCACAATGTAGTATAGTCCTCACCCTCAAGCTCACGTCCACTTCATAGAGAAAACACCAGGCCTCGGTGTGCTTTCCTGTGGCAAGGAAACTTTGCTTTCATAGTTAGGTGGCACATTGGCTCAGGACTGCCCTACCCGAAGGGCTCCCGGTGTGCGGCCCTATTTGTTGAGATCAGCCCCTCTGTCTCTGTCTCGGATGAAACCAACTGGGCAAAGAGCCGTTCATAAGCTGGGGACCCTGGGAGCTTTCCCTAGTCTACACCAGAACAGCACTCTGAGGGAGAGGAGCTGCTGACGTCTGGTAGCAAAATCTCCTATTCTGAAGAGAAACATTTCGTTGTAAGTGGGTTCCATCAACCTTGCCCTATTTTCTTAGCTGGCTATGATGGACGGCAGGCAGTCAGTTGGCAGACTCACCTGAGGCCCTGCTTCCCAGACTGTGATAGTCTCAGACCACTCGCCTGCTTCAGCCCAAAGGGACGGCTTACCTTAAGGTAAAAACCATGTGTTGCAAAGCTCCTGCCTAAGCCACGCACAAGCACAAGCATATTGGTCATAGGACAAAGACTTTCCCCACAACTTGAACATGTTTGCTCCCATCTAGCCTCCGAAGGCCGAGTTTACCTAGCTAGGAATCACACTTCAGGAAAGGTACTCAGGCTGCCTGTGACTGCAAGTTGTTTCACCAGGCAGCCGAAATCGAGTACACCATTTGCATTTTCCAGGGGCAGAGCAAATGATGTCAACTTACACGCCTCCAGCCTGGGAGGGGCAACATACACTTTCTGAAAGGGAAAGAAGCCCATGCCTTCAGTGTGAAAGGCCGCTCTGCCTCTTTGCTTTGGCTGCCCAGGGATAGCGTCAGCTCTAAAAGGCTTCCAAAGGAGCAGAGTCAGAGAACCTTTGAACCACAGAGCAGGTGCAGCCCAGAACAAGGACTGCTCTTGTCCTGAGAACACCCACTGCCCAGCGCTTCTTTTGGGTACACACGTGTAGAGGGAGGGTGTTGAATTCTGCTGCGTGATAACTTCTCCGGCCCACGAAGTGTGAGGGCAAGGAGAGTGGTCCTGCATCTCGTCCAAGTTTCATGGGTCAGTTGTATAAGGCAAACTCCCTGCTTGAATCCCTCTGTGGGCAAAGTAACCTTCAGAGAAAGATGGATGATTGGAACCCAGGGCTGGAATCTAGGTTAATGTTCTGTGCATCAACTTCGCAGCTGTTCTCTCTAAGCGGGTCCCAAAGGCTTTTGGAAGGGTTTCCTTAGAGGGTCAGAAACAGGAAATTAACCGACAGGCTCACGGGGATGCCAGTTCTCTCCAGCAACAACGCTACCAGCCTCAGACTATTGGGTTCTCTCTGGTAAATGGAAGAACACTATGCTTGGAAGCTTCTTCCATCCAGTTTGAGAGTCACACTTCCACTGCATCCTAGGATTCCAGGTGTTGCCATGCCCTCACAATTTCCAGTTCTTAGGCCTATGACGGCAGTGTCTGGCAGTTCTGAAAGAGACCTTAGGAATGCAGGCGTTTTGGCTCCTTCCACCGAGAAACCAGCTCCTCCAGATCCTCTGTCGTTAGGTATTTCATGGCAGAATATCTCTCGGCGCCCTCTTTCCTCCTCCACGAGGTAAGACACTAACGGAATTGCCCTAAAGGGAAGAAGCCTTCTGAGTCCGGCAGAGAGGCAGCCTCTCCCACTCAGCATTCCCCCACGGCTGAGCCCAGGGTATGGGACCGTGAGAGGGAGAAAGAGAGCCGTAACCCCGAGCTTTTCCACAATGTAGTATAGTCCTCACCCTCAAGCTCACGTCCACTTCATAGAGAAAACACCAGGCCTCGGTGTGCTTTCCTGTGGCAAGGAAACTTTGCTTTCATAGTTAGGTGGCACATTGGCTCAGGACTGCCCTACCCGAAGGGCTCCCGGTGTGCGGCCCTATTTGTTGAGATCAGCCCCTCTGTCTCTGTCTCGGATGAAACCAACTGGGCAAAGAGCCGTTCATAAGCTGGGGACCCTGGGAGCTTTCCCTAGTCTACACCAGAACAGCACTCTGAGGGAGAGGAGCTGCTGACGTCTGGTAGCAAAATCTCCTATTCTGAAGAGAAACATTTCGTTGTAAGTGGGTTCCATCAACCTTGCCCTATTTTCTTAGCTGGCTATGATGGACGGCAGGCAGTCAGTTGGCAGACTCACCTGAGGCCCTGCTTCCCAGACTGTGATAGTCTCAGACCACTCGCCTGCTTCAGCCCAAAGGGACGGCTTACCTTAAGGTAAAAACCATGTGTTGCAAAGCTCCTGCCTAAGCCACGCACAAGCACAAGCATATTGGTCATAGGACAAAGACTTTCCCCACAACTTGAACATGTTTGCTCCCATCTAGCCTCCGAAGGCCGAGTTTACCTAGCTAGGAATCACACTTCAGGAAAGGTACTCAGGCTGCCTGTGACTGCAAGTTGTTTCACCAGGCAGCCGAAATCGAGTACACCATTTGCATTTTCCAGGGGCAGAGCAAATGATGTCAACTTACACGCCTCCAGCCTGGGAGGGGCAACATACACTTTCTGAAAGGGAAAGAAGCCCATGCCTTCAGTGTGAAAGGCCGCTCTGCCTCTTTGCTTTGGCTGCCCAGGGATAGCGTCAGCTCTAAAAGGCTTCCAAAGGAGCAGAGTCAGAGAACCTTTGAACCACAGAGCAGGTGCAGCCCAGAACAAGGACTGCTCTTGTCCTGAGAACACCCACTGCCCAGCGCTTCTTTTGGGTACACACGTGTAGAGGGAGGGTGTTGAATTCTGCTGCGTGATAACTTCTCCGGCCCACGAAGTGTGAGGGCAAGGAGAGTGGTCCTGCATCTCGTCCAAGTTTCATGGGTCAGTTGTATAAGGCAAACTCCCTGCTTGAATCCCTCTGTGGGCAAAGTAACCTTCAGAGAAAGATGGATGATTGGAACCCAGGGCTGGAATCTAGGTTAATGTTCTGTGCATCAACTTCGCAGCTGTTCTCTCTAAGCGGGTCCCAAAGGCTTTTGGAAGGGTTTCCTTAGAGGGTCAGAAACAGGAAATTAACCGACAGGCTCACGGGGATGCCAGTTCTCTCCAGCAACAACGCTACCAGCCTCAGACTATTGGGTTCTCTCTGGTAAATGGAAGAACACTATGCTTGGAAGCTTCTTCCATCCAGTTTGAGAGTCACACTTCCACTGCATCCTAGGATTCCAGGTGTTGCCATGCCCTCACAATTTCCAGTTCTTAGGCCTATGACGGCAGTGTCTGGCAGTTCTGAAAGAGACCTTAGGAATGCAGGCGTTTTGGCTCCTTCCACCGAGAAACCAGCTCCTCCAGATCCTCTGTCGTTAGGTATTTCATGGCAGAATATCTCTCGGCGCCCTCTTTCCTCCTCCACGAGGTAAGACACTAACGGAATTGCCCTAAAGGGAAGAAGCCTTCTGAGTCCGGCAGAGAGGCAGCCTCTCCCACTCAGCATTCCCCCACGGCTGAGCCCAGGGTATGGGACCGTGAGAGGGAGAAAGAGAGCCGTAACCCCGAGCTTTTCCACAATGTAGTATAGTCCTCACCCTCAAGCTCACGTCCACTTCATAGAGAAAACACCAGGCCTCGGTGTGCTTTCCTGTGGCAAGGAAACTTTGCTTTCATAGTTAGGTGGCACATTGGCTCAGGACTGCCCTACCCGAAGGGCTCCCGGTGTGCGGCCCTATTTGTTGAGATCAGCCCCTCTGTCTCTGTCTCGGATGAAACCAACTGGGCAAAGAGCCGTTCATAAGCTGGGGACCCTGGGAGCTTTCCCTAGTCTACACCAGAACAGCACTCTGAGGGAGAGGAGCTGCTGACGTCTGGTAGCAAAATCTCCTATTCTGAAGAGAAACATTTCGTTGTAAGTGGGTTCCATCAACCTTGCCCTATTTTCTTAGCTGGCTATGATGGACGGCAGGCAGTCAGTTGGCAGACTCACCTGAGGCCCTGCTTCCCAGACTGTGATAGTCTCAGACCACTCGCCTGCTTCAGCCCAAAGGGACGGCTTACCTTAAGGTAAAAACCATGTGTTGCAAAGCTCCTGCCTAAGCCACGCACAAGCACAAGCATATTGGTCATAGGACAAAGACTTTCCCCACAACTTGAACATGTTTGCTCCCATCTAGCCTCCGAAGGCCGAGTTTACCTAGCTAGGAATCACACTTCAGGAAAGGTACTCAGGCTGCCTGTGACTGCAAGTTGTTTCACCAGGCAGCCGAAATCGAGTACACCATTTGCATTTTCCAGGGGCAGAGCAAATGATGTCAACTTACACGCCTCCAGCCTGGGAGGGGCAACATACACTTTCTGAAAGGGAAAGAAGCCCATGCCTTCAGTGTGAAAGGCCGCTCTGCCTCTTTGCTTTGGCTGCCCAGGGATAGCGTCAGCTCTAAAAGGCTTCCAAAGGAGCAGAGTCAGAGAACCTTTGAACCACAGAGCAGGTGCAGCCCAGAACAAGGACTGCTCTTGTCCTGAGAACACCCACTGCCCAGCGCTTCTCTTGGGTACACACGTGTAGAGGGAGGGTGTTGAATTCTGCTGCGTGATAACTTCTCCGGCCCACGAAGTGTGAGGGCAAGGAGAGTGGTCCTGCATCTCGTCCAAGTTTCATGGGTCAGTTGTATAAGGCAAACTCCCTGCTTGAATCCCTCTGTGGGCAAAGTAACCTTCAGAGAAAGATGGATGATTGGAACCCAGGGCTGGAATCTAGGTTAATGTTCTGTGCATCAACTTCGCAGCTGTTCTCTCTAAGCGGGTCCCAAAGGCTTTTGGAAGGGTTTCCTTAGAGGGTCAGAAACAGGAAATTAACCGACAGGCTCACGGGGATGCCAGTTCTCTCCAGCAACAACGCTACCAGCCTCAGACTATTGGGTTCTCTCTGGTAAATGGAAGAACACTATGCTTGGAAGCTTCTTCCATCCAGTTTGAGAGTCACACTTCCACTGCATCCTAGGATTCCAGGTGTTGCCATGCCCTCACAATTTCCAGTTCTTAGGCCTATGACGGCAGTGTCTGGCAGTTCTGAAAGAGACCTTAGGAGTGCAGGCGTTTTGGCTCCTTCCACCGAGAAACCAGCTCCTCCAGATCCTCTGTCGTTAGGTATTTCATGGCAGAATATCTCTCGGCGCCCTCTTTCCTCCTCCACGAGGTAAGACACTAACGGAATTGCCCTAAAGGGAAGAAGCCTTCTGAGTCCGGCAGAGAGGCAGCCTCTCCCACTCAGCATTCCCCCACGGCTGAGCCCAGGGTATGGGACCGTGAGAGGGAGAAAGAGAGCCGTAACCCCGAGCTTTTCCACAATGTAGTATAGTCCTCACCCTCAAGCTCACGTCCACTTCATAGAGAAAACACCAGGCCTCGGTGTGCTTTCCTGTGGCAAGGAAACTTTGCTTTCATAGTTAGGTGGCACATTGGCTCAGGACTGCCCTACCCGAAGGGCTCCCGGTGTGCGGCCCTATTTGTTGAGATCAGCCCCTCTGTCTCTGTCTCGGATGAAACCAACTGGGCAAAGAGCCGTTCATAAGCTGGGGACCCTGGGAGCTTTCCCTAGTCTACACCAGAACAGCACTCTGAGGGAGAGGAGCTGCTGACGTCTGGTAGCAAAATCTCCTATTCTGAAGAGAAACATTTCGTTGTAAGTGGGTTCCATCAACCTTGCCCTATTTTCTTAGCTGGCTATGATGGACGGCAGGCAGTCAGTTGGCAGACTCACCTGAGGCCCTGCTTCCCAGACTGTGATAGTCTCAGACCACTCGCCTGCTTCAGCCCAAAGGGACGGCTTACCTTAAGGTAAAAACCATGTGTTGCAAAGCTCCTGCCTAAGCCACGCACAAGCACAAGCATATTGGTCATAGGACAAAGACTTTCCCCACAACTTGAACATGTTTGCTCCCATCTAGCCTCCGAAGGCCGAGTTTACCTAGCTAGGAATCACACTTCAGGAAAGGTACTCAGGCTGCCTGTGACTGCAAGTTGTTTCACCAGGCAGCCGAAATCGAGTACACCATTTGCATTTTCCAGGGGCAGAGCAAATGATGTCAACTTACACGCCTCCAGCCTGGGAGGGGCAACATACACTTTCTGAAAGGGAAAGAAGCCCATGCCTTCAGTGTGAAAGGCCGCTCTGCCTCTTTGCTTTGGCTGCCCAGGGATAGCGTCAGCTCTAAAAGGCTTCCAAAGGAGCAGAGTCAGAGAACCTTTGAACCACAGAGCAGGTGCAGCCCAGAACAAGGACTGCTCTTGTCCTGAGAACACCCACTGCCCAGCGCTTCTCTTGGGTACACACGTGTAGAGGGAGGGTGTTGAATTCTGCTGCGTGATAACTTCTCCGGCCCACGAAGTGTGAGGGCAAGGAGAGTGGTCCTGCATCTCGTCCAAGTTTCATGGGTCAGTTGTATAAGGCAAACTCCCTGCTTGAATCCCTCTGTGGGCAAAGTAACCTTCAGAGAAAGATGGATGATTGGAACCCAGGGCTGGAATCTAGGTTAATGTTCTGTGCATCAACTTCGCAGCTGTTCTCTCTAAGCGGGTCCCAAAGGCTTTTGGAAGGGTTTCCTTAGAGGGTCAGAAACAGGAAATTAACCGACAGGCTCACGGGGATGCCAGTTCTCTCCAGCAACAACGCTACCAGCCTCAGACTATTGGGTTCTCTCTGGTAAATGGAAGAACACTATGCTTGGAAGCTTCTTCCATCCAGTTTGAGAGTCACACTTCCACTGCATCCTAGGATTCCAGGTGTTGCCATGCCCTCACAATTTCCAGTTCTTAGGCCTATGACGGCAGTGTCTGGCAGTTCTGAAAGAGACCTTAGGAGTGCAGGCGTTTTGGCTCCTTCCACCGAGAAACCAGCTCCTCCAGATCCTCTGTCGTTAGGTATTTCATGGCAGAATATCTCTCGGCGCCCTCTTTCCTCCTCCACGAGGTAAGACACTAACGGAATTGCCCTAAAGGGAAGAAGCCTTCTGAGTCCGGCAGAGAGGCAGCCTCTCCCACTCAGCATTCCCCCACGGCTGAGCCCAGGGTATGGGACCGTGAGAGGGAGAAAGAGAGCCGTAACCCCGAGCTTTTCCACAATGTAGTATAGTCCTCACCCTCAAGCTCACGTCCACTTCATAGAGAAAACACCAGGCCTCGGTGTGCTTTCCTGTGGCAAGGAAACTTTGCTTTCATAGTTAGGTGGCACATTGGCTCAGGACTGCCCTACCCGAAGGGCTCCCGGTGTGCGGCCCTATTTGTTGAGATCAGCCCCTCTGTCTCTGTCTCGGATGAAACCAACTGGGCAAAGAGCCGTTCATAAGCTGGGGACCCTGGGAGCTTTCCCTAGTCTACACCAGAACAGCACTCTGAGGGAGAGGAGCTGCTGACGTCTGGTAGCAAAATCTCCTATTCTGAAGAGAAACATTTCGTTGTAAGTGGGTTCCATCAACCTTGCCCTATTTTCTTAGCTGGCTATGATGGACGGCAGGCAGTCAGTTGGCAGACTCACCTGAGGCCCTGCTTCCCAGACTGTGATAGTCTCAGACCACTCGCCTGCTTCAGCCCAAAGGGACGGCTTACCTTAAGGTAAAAACCATGTGTTGCAAAGCTCCTGCCTAAGCCACGCACAAGCACAAGCATATTGGTCATAGGACAAAGACTTTCCCCACAACTTGAACATGTTTGCTCCCATCTAGCCTCCGAAGGCCGAGTTTACCTAGCTAGGAATCACACTTCAGGAAAGGTACTCAGGCTGCCTGTGACTGCAAGTTGTTTCACCAGGCAGCCGAAATCGAGTACACCATTTGCATTTTCCAGGGGCAGAGCAAATGATGTCAACTTACACGCCTCCAGCCTGGGAGGGGCAACATACACTTTCTGAAAGGGAAAGAAGCCCATGCCTTCAGTGTGAAAGGCCGCTCTGCCTCTTTGCTTTGGCTGCCCAGGGATAGCGTCAGCTCTAAAAGGCTTCCAAAGGAGCAGAGTCAGAGAACCTTTGAACCACAGAGCAGGTGCAGCCCAGAACAAGGACTGCTCTTGTCCTGAGAACACCCACTGCCCAGCGCTTCTTTTGGGTACACACGTGTAGAGGGAGGGTGTTGAATTCTGCTGCGTGATAACTTCTCCGGCCCACGAAGTGTGAGGGCAAGGAGAGTGGTCCTGCATCTCGTCCAAGTTTCATGGGTCAGTTGTATAAGGCAAACTCCCTGCTTGAATCCCTCTGTGGGCAAAGTAACCTTCAGAGAAAGATGGATGATTGGAACCCAGGGCTGGAATCTAGGTTAATGTTCTGTGCATCAACTTCGCAGCTGTTCTCTCTAAGCGGGTCCCAAAGGCTTTTGGAAGGGTTTCCTTAGAGGGTCAGAAACAGGAAATTAACCGACAGGCTCACGGGGATGCCAGTTCTCTCCAGCAACAACGCTACCAGCCTCAGACTATTGGGTTCTCTCTGGTAAATGGAAGAACACTATGCTTGGAAGCTTCTTCCATCCAGTTTGAGAGTCACACTTCCACTGCATCCTAGGATTCCAGGTGTTGCCATGCCCTCACAATTTCCAGTTCTTAGGCCTATGACGGCAGTGTCTGGCAGTTCTGAAAGAGACCTTAGGAGTGCAGGCGTTTTGGCTCCTTCCACCGAGAAACCAGCTCCTCCAGATCCTCTGTCGTTAGGTATTTCATGGCAGAATATCTCTCGGCGCCCTCTTTCCTCCTCCACGAGGTAAGACACTAACGGAATTGCCCTAAAGGGAAGAAGCCTTCTGAGTCCGGCAGAGAGGCAGCCTCTCCCACTCAGCATTCCCCCACGGCTGAGCCCAGGGTATGGGACCGTGAGAGGGAGAAAGAGAGCCGTAACCCCGAGCTTTTCCACAATGTAGTATAGTCCTCACCCTCAAGCTCACGTCCACTTCATAGAGAAAACACCAGGCCTCGGTGTGCTTTCCTGTGGCAAGGAAACTTTGCTTTCATAGTTAGGTGGCACATTGGCTCAGGACTGCCCTAACCGAAGGGCTCCCGGTGTGCGGCCCTATTTGTTGAGATCAGCCCCTCTGTCTCTGTCTCGGATGAAACCAACTGGGCAAAGAGCCGTTCATAAGCTGGGGACCCTGGGAGCTTTCCCTACTCTACACCAGAACAGCACTCTGAGGGAGAGGAGCTGCTGACGTCTGGTAGCAAAATCTCCTATTCTGAAGAGAAACATTTCGTTGTAAGTGGGTTCCATCAACCTTGCCCTATTTTCTTAGCTGGCTATGATGGACGGCAGGCAGTCAGTTGGCAGACTCACCTGAGGCCCTGCTTCCCAGACTGTGATAGTCTCAGACCACTCGCCTGCTTCAGCCCAAAGGGACGGCTTACCTTAAGGTAAAAACCATGTGTTGCAAAGCTCCTGCCTAAGCCACGCACAAGCACAAGCATATTGGTCATAGGACAAAGACTTTCCCCACAACTTGAACATGTTTGCTCCCATCTAGCCTCCGAAGGCCGAGTTTACCTAGCTAGGAATCACACTTCAGGAAAGGTACTCAGGCTGCCTGTGACTGCAAGTTGTTTCACCAGGCAGCCGAAATCGAGTACACCATTTGCATTTTCCAGGGGCAGAGCAAATGATGTCAACTTACACGCCTCCAGCCTGGGAGGGGCAACATACACTTTCTGAAAGGGAAAGAAGCCCATGCCTTCAGTGTGAAAGGCCGCTCTGCCTCTTTGCTTTGGCTGCCCAGGGATAGCGTCAGCTCTAAAAGGCTTCCAAAGGAGCAGAGTCAGAGAACCTTTGAACCACAGAGCAGGTGCAGCCCAGAACAAGGACTGCTCTTGTCCTGAGAACACCCACTGCCCAGCGCTTCTTTTGGGTACACACGTGTAGAGGGAGGGTGTTGAATTCTGCTGCGTGATAACTTCTCCGGCCCACGAAGTGTGAGGGCAAGGAGAGTGGTCCTGCATCTCGTCCAAGTTTCATGGGTCAGTTGTATAAGGCAAACTCCCTGCTTGAATCCCTCTGTGGGCAAAGTAACCTTCAGAGAAAGATGGATGATTGGAACCCAGGGCTGGAATCTAGGTTAATGTTCTGTGCATCAACTTCGCAGCTGTTCTCTCTAAGCGGGTCCCAAAGGCTTTTGGAAGGGTTTCCTTAGAGGGTCAGAAACAGGAAATTAACCGACAGGCTCACGGGGATGCCAGTTCTCTCCAGCAACAACGCTACCAGCCTCAGACTATTGGGTTCTCTCTGGTAAATGGAAGAACACTATGCTTGGAAGCTTCTTCCATCCAGTTTGAGAGTCACACTTCCACTGCATCCTAGGATTCCAGGTGTTGCCATGCCCTCACAATTTCCAGTTCTTAGGCCTATGACGGCAGTGTCTGGCAGTTCTGAAAGAGACCTTAGGAATGCAGGCGTTTTGGCTCCTTCCACCGAGAAACCAGCTCCTCCAGATCCTCTGTCGTTAGGTATTTCATGGCAGAATATCTCTCGGCGCCCTCTTTCCTCCTCCACGAGGTAAGACACTAACGGAATTGCCCTAAAGGGAAGAAGCCTTCTGAGTCCGGCAGAGAGGCAGCCTCTCCCACTCAGCATTCCCCCACGGCTGAGCCCAGGGTATGGGACCGTGAGAGGGAGAAAGAGAGCCGTAACCCCGAGCTTTTCCACAATGTAGTATAGTCCTCACCCTCAAGCTCACGTCCACTTCATAGAGAAAACACCAGGCCTCGGTGTGCTTTCCTGTGGCAAGGAAACTTTGCTTTCATAGTTAGGTGGCACATTGGCTCAGGACTGCCCTACCCGAAGGGCTCCCGGTGTGCGGCCCTATTTGTTGAGATCAGCCCCTCTGTCTCTGTCTCGGATGAAACCAACTGGGCAAAGAGCCGTTCATAAGCTGGGGACCCTGGGAGCTTTCCCTAGTCTACACCAGAACAGCACTCTGAGGGAGAGGAGCTGCTGACGTCTGGTAGCAAAATCTCCTATTCTGAAGAGAAACATTTCGTTGTAAGTGGGTTCCATCAACCTTGCCCTATTTTCTTAGCTGGCTATGATGGACGGCAGGCAGTCAGTTGGCAGACTCACCTGAGGCCCTGCTTCCCAGACTGTGATAGTCTCAGACCACTCGCCTGCTTCAGCCCAAAGGGACGGCTTACCTTAAGGTAAAAACCATGTGTTGCAAAGCTCCTGCCTAAGCCACGCACAAGCACAAGCATATTGGTCATAGGACAAAGACTTTCCCCACAACTTGAACATGTTTGCTCCCATCTAGCCTCCGAAGGCCGAGTTTACCTAGCTAGGAATCACACTTCAGGAAAGGTACTCAGGCTGCCTGTGACTGCAAGTTGTTTCACCAGGCAGCCGAAATCGAGTACACCATTTGCATTTTCCAGGGGCAGAGCAAATGATGTCAACTTACACGCCTCCAGCCTGGGAGGGGCAACATACACTTTCTGAAAGGGAAAGAAGCCCATGCCTTCAGTGTGAAAGGCCGCTCTGCCTCTTTGCTTTGGCTGCCCAGGGATAGCGTCAGCTCTAAAAGGCTTCCAAAGGAGCAGAGTCAGAGAACCTTTGAACCACAGAGCAGGTGCAGCCCAGAACAAGGACTGCTCTTGTCCTGAGAACACCCACTGCCCAGCGCTTCTTTTGGGTACACACGTGTAGAGGGAGGGTGTTGAATTCTGCTGCGTGATAACTTCTCCGGCCCACGAAGTGTGAGGGCAAGGAGAGTGGTCCTGCATCTCGTCCAAGTTTCATGGGTCAGTTGTATAAGGCAAACTCCCTGCTTGAATCCCTCTGTGGGCAAAGTAACCTTCAGAGAAAGATGGATGATTGGAACCCAGGGCTGGAATCTAGGTTAATGTTCTGTGCATCAACTTCGCAGCTGTTCTCTCTAAGCGGGTCCCAAAGGCTTTTGGAAGGGTTTCCTTAGAGGGTCAGAAACAGGAAATTAACCGACAGGCTCACGGGGATGCCAGTTCTCTCCAGCAACAACGCTACCAGCCTCAGACTATTGGGTTCTCTCTGGTAAATGGAAGAACACTATGCTTGGAAGCTTCTTCCATCCAGTTTGAGAGTCACACTTCCACTGCATCCTAGGATTCCAGGTGTTGCCATGCCCTCACAATTTCCAGTTCTTAGGCCTATGACGGCAGTGTCTGGCAGTTCTGAAAGAGACCTTAGGAGTGCAGGCGTTTTGGCTCCTTCCACCGAGAAACCAGCTCCTCCAGATCCTCTGTCGTTAGGTATTTCATGGCAGAATATCTCTCGGCGCCCTCTTTCCTCCTCCACGAGGTAAGACACTAACGGAATTGCCCTAAAGGGAAGAAGCCTTCTGAGTCCGGCAGAGAGGCAGCCTCTCCCACTCAGCATTCCCCCACGGCTGAGCCCAGGGTATGGGACCGTGAGAGGGAGAAAGAGAGCCGTAACCCCGAGCTTTTCCACAATGTAGTATAGTCCTCACCCTCAAGCTCACGTCCACTTCATAGAGAAAACACCAGGCCTCGGTGTGCTTTCCTGTGGCAAGGAAACTTTGCTTTCATAGTTAGGTGGCACATTGGCTCAGGACTGCCCTACCCGAAGGGCTCCCGGTGTGCGGCCCTATTTGTTGAGATCAGCCCCTCTGTCTCTGTCTCGGATGAAACCAACTGGGCAAAGAGCCGTTCATAAGCTGGGGACCCTGGGAGCTTTCCCTAGTCTACACCAGAACAGCACTCTGAGGGAGAGGAGCTGCTGACGTCTGGTAGCAAAATCTCCTATTCTGAAGAGAAACATTTCGTTGTAAGTGGGTTCCATCAACCTTGCCCTATCTTCTTAGCTGGCTATGATGGACGGCAGGCAGTCAGTTGGCAGACTCACCTGAGGCCCTGCTTCCCAGACTGTGATAGTCTCAGACCACTCGCCTGCTTCAGCCCAAAGGGACGGCTTACCTTAAGGTAAAAACCATGTGTTGCAAAGCTCCTGCCTAAGCCACGCACAAGCACAAGCATATTGGTCATAGGACAAAGACTTTCCCCACAACTTGAACATGTTTGCTCCCATCTAGCCTCCGAAGGCCGAGTTTACCTAGCTAGGAATCACACTTCAGGAAAGGTACTCAGGCTGCCTGTGACTGCAAGTTGTTTCACCAGGCAGCCGAAATCGAGTACACCATTTGCATTTTCCAGGGGCAGAGCAAATGATGTCAACTTACACGCCTCCAGCCTGGGAGGGGCAACATACACTTTCTGAAAGGGAAAGAAGCCCATGCCTTCAGTGTGAAAGGCCGCTCTGCCTCTTTGCTTTGGCTGCCCAGGGATAGCGTCAGCTCTAAAAGGCTTCCAAAGGAGCAGAGTCAGAGAACCTTTGAACCACAGAGCAGGTGCAGCCCAGAACAAGGACTGCTCTTGTCCTGAGAACACCCACTGCCCAGCGCTTCTTTTGGGTACACACGTGTAGAGGGAGGGTGTTGAATTCTGCTGCGTGATAACTTCTCCGGCCCACGAAGTGTGAGGGCAAGGAGAGTGGTCCTGCATCTCGTCCAAGTTTCATGGGTCAGTTGTATAAGGCAAACTCCCTGCTTGAATCCCTCTGTGGGCAAAGTAACCTTCAGAGAAAGATGGATGATTGGAACCCAGGGCTGGAATCTAGGTTAATGTTCTGTGCATCAACTTCGCAGCTGTTCTCTCTAAGCGGGTCCCAAAGGCTTTTGGAAGGGTTTCCTTAGAGGGTCAGAAACAGGAAATTAACCGACAGGCTCACGGGGATGCCAGTTCTCTCCAGCAACAACGCTACCAGCCTCAGACTATTGGGTTCTCTCTGGTAAATGGAAGAACACTATGCTTGGAAGCTTCTTCCATCCAGTTTGAGAGTCACACTTCCACTGCATCCTAGGATTCCAGGTGTTGCCATGCCCTCACAATTTCCAGTTCTTAGGCCTATGACGGCAGTGTCTGGCAGTTCTGAAAGAGACCTTAGGAATGCAGGCGTTTTGGCTCCTTCCACCGAGAAACCAGCTCCTCCAGATCCTCTGTCGTTAGGTATTTCATGGCAGAATATCTCTCGGCGCCCTCTTTCCTCCTCCACGAGGTAAGACACTAACGGAATTGCCCTAAAGGGAAGAAGCCTTCTGAGTCCGGCAGAGAGGCAGCCTCTCCCACTCAGCATTCCCCCACGGCTGAGCCCAGGGTATGGGACCGTGAGAGGGAGAAAGAGAGCCGTAACCCCGAGCTTTTCCACAATGTAGTATAGTCCTCACCCTCAAGCTCACGTCCACTTCATAGAGAAAACACCAGGCCTCGGTGTGCTTTCCTGTGGGAAGGAAACTTTGCTTTCATAGTTAGGTGGCACATTGGCTCAGGACTGCCCTACCCGAAGGGCTCCCGGTGTGCGGCCCTATTTGTTGAGATCAGCCCCTCTGGCTCTGTCTCGGATGAAACCAACTGGGCAAAGAGCCGTTCATAAGCTGGGGACCCTGGGAGCTTTCCCTAGTCTACACCAGAACAGCACTCTGAGGGAGAGGAGCTGCTGACGTCTGGTAGCAAAATCTCCTATTCTGAAGAGAAACATTTCGTTGTAAGTGGGTTCCATCAACCTTGCCCTATTTTCTTAGCTGGCTATGATGGACGGCAGCCAGTCAGTTGGCAGACTCACCTGAGGCCCTGCTTCCCAGACTGTGATAGTCTCAGACCACTCGCCTGCTTCAGCCCAAAGGGACGGCTTACCTTAAGGTAAAAACCATGTGTTGCAAAGCTCCTGCCTAAGCCACGCACAAGCACAAGCATATTGGTCATAGGACAAAGACTTTCCCCACAACTTGAACATGTTTGCTCCCATCTAGCCTCCGAAGGCCGAGTTTACCTAGCTAGGAATCACACTTCAGGAAAGGTACTCAGGCTGCCTGTGACTGCAAGTTGTTTCACCAGGCAGCCGAAATCGAGTACACCATTTGCATTTTCCAGGGGCAGAGCAAATGATGTCAACTTACACGCCTCCAGCCTGGGAGGGGCAACGTACACTTTCTGAAAGGGAAAGAAGCCCATGCCTTCAGTGTGAAAGGCCGCTCTGCCTCTTTGCTTTGGCTGCCCAGGGATAGCGTCAGCTCTAAAAGGCTTCCAAAGGAGCAGAGTCAGAGAACCTTTGAACCACAGAGCAGGTGCAGCCCAGAACAAGGACTGCTCTTGGCCTGAGAACACCCACTGCCCAGCGCTTCTTTTGGGTACACACGTGTAGAGGAAGGGTGTTGAATTCTGCTGCGTGATAACTTCTCCGGCCCACGAAGTGTGAGGGCAAGGAGAGTGGCCCTGCATCTCATCCAAGTTTCATGGGTCAGTTGTATAAGGCAAACTCCCTGCTTGAATCCCTCTGTGGGCAACGTAACCTTCAGAGAAAGATGGATGATTGGAACCCAGGGCTGGAATCTAGGTTAATGTTCTGTGCATCAACTTCGCAGCTGTTCTCTCTAAGCGGGTCCCAAAGGCTTTTGGAAGGGTTTCCTTAGAGGGTCAGAAACAGGTAATTAACCGACAGGCTCACGGGGATGCCAGTTCTCTCCAGCAACAACGCTACCAGCCTCAGACTATTGGGTTCTCTCTGGTAAATGGAAGAACACTATGCTTGGAAGCTTCTTCCATCCAGTTTGAGAGTCACACTTCCACTGCATCCTAGGATTCCAGGTGTTGCCATGCCCTCACAATTTCCAGTTCTTAGGCCTATGACGGCAGTGTCTGGCAGTTCTGAAAGAGACCTTAGGAATGCAGGCGTTTTGGCTCCTTCCACCGAGAAACCAGCTCCTCCAGATCCTCTGTCGTTAGGTATTTCATGGCAGAATATCTCTCGGCGCCCTCTTTCCTCCTCCACGAGGTAAGACACTAACGGAATTGCCCTAAAGGGAAGAAGCCTTCTGAGTCCGGCAGAGAGGCAGCCTCTCCCACTCAGCATTCCCCCACGGCTGAGCCCAGGGTATGGGACCGTGAGAGGGAGAAAGAGAGCCGTAACCCCGAGCTTTTCCACAATGTAGTATAGTCCTCACCCTCAAGCTCACGTCCACTTCATAGAGAAAACACCAGGCCTCGGTGTGCTTTCCTGTGGCAAGGAAACTTTGCTTTCATAGTTAGGTGGCACATTGGCTCAGGACTGCCCTACCCGAAGGGCTCCCGGTGTGCGGCCCTATTTGTTGAGATCAGCCCCTCTGGCTCTGTCTCGGATGAAACCAACTGGGCAAAGAGCCGTTCATAAGCTGGGGACCCTGGGAGCTTTCCCTAGTCTACACCAGAACAGCACTCTGAGGGAGAGGAGCTGCTGACGTCTGGTAGCAAAATCTCCTATTCTGAAGAGAAACATTTCGTTGTAAGTGGGTTCCATCAACCTTGCCCTATTTTCTTAGCTGGCTATGATGGACGGCAGGCAGTCAGTTGGCAGACTCACCTGAGGCCCTGCTTCCCAGACTGTGATAGTCTCAGACCACTCGCCTGCTTCAGCCCAAAGGGACGGCTTACCTTAAGGTAAAAACCATGTGTTGCAAAGCTCCTGCCTAAGCCACGCACAAGCACAAGCATATTGGTCATAGGACAAAGACTTTCCCCACAACTTGAACATGTTTGCTCCCATCTAGCCTCCGAAGGCCGAGTTTACCTAGCTAGGAATCACACTTCAGGAAAGGTACTCAGGCTGCCTGTGACTGCAAGTTGTTTCACCAGGCAGCCGAAATCGAGTACACCATTTGCATTTTCCAGGGGCAGAGCAAATGATGTCAACTTACACGCCTCCAGCCTGGGAGGGGCAACATACACTTTCTGAAAGGGAAAGAAGCCCATGCCTTCAGTGTGAAAGGCCGCTCTGCCTCTTTGCTTTGGCTGCCCAGGGATAGCGTCAGCTCTAAAAGGCTTCCAAAGGAGCAGAGTCAGAGAACCTTTGAACCACAGAGCAGGTGCAGCCCAGAACAAGGACTGCTCTTGTCCTGAGAACACCCACTGCCCAGCGCTTCTTTTGGGTACACACGTGTAGAGGGAGGGTGTTGAATTCTGCTGCGTGATAACTTCTCCGGCCCACGAAGTGTGAGGGCAAGGAGAGTGGTCCTGCATCTCGTCCAAGTTTCATGGGTCAGTTGTATAAGGCAAACTCCCTGCTTGAATCCCTCTGTGGGCAACGTAACCTTCAGAGAAAGATGGATGATTGGAACCCAGGGCTGGAATCTAGGTTAATGTTCTGTGCATCAACTTCGCAGCTGTTCTCTCTAAGCGGGTCCCAAAGGCTTTTGGAAGGGTTTCCTTAGAGGGTCAGAAACAGGAAATTAACCGACAGGCTCACGGGGATGCCAGTTCTCTCCAGCAACAACGCTACCAGCCTCAGACTATTGGGTTCTCTCTGGTAAATGGAAGAACACTATGCTTGGAAGCTTCTTCCATCCAGTTTGAGAGTCACACTTCCACTGCATCCTAGGATTCCAGGTGTTGCCATGCCCTCACAATTTCCAGTTCTTAGGCCTATGACGGCAGTGTCTGGCAGTTCTGAAAGAGACCTTAGGAGTGCAGGCGTTTTGGCTCCTTCCACCGAGAAACCAGCTCCTCCAGATCCTCTGTCGTTAGGTATTTCATGGCAGAATATCTCTCGGCGCCCTCTTTCCTCCTCCACGAGGTAAGACACTAACGGAATTGCCCTAAAGGGAAGAAGCCTTCTGAGTCCGGCAGAGAGGCAGCCTCTCCCACTCAGCATTCCCCCACGGCTGAGCCCAGGGTATGGGACCGTGAGAGGGAGAAAGAGAGCCGTAACCCCGAGCTTTTCCACAATGTAGTATAGTCCTCACCCTCAAGCTCACGTCCACTTCATAGAGAAAACACCAGGCCTCGGTGTGCTTTCCTGTGGCAAGGAAACTTTGCTTTCATAGTTAGGTGGCACATTGGCTCAGGACTGCCCTACCCGAAGGGCTCCCGGTGTGCGGCCCTATTTGTTGAGATCAGCCCCTCTGGCTCTGTCTCGGATGAAACCAACTGGGCAAAGAGCCGTTCATAAGCTGGGGACCCTGGGAGCTTTCCCTAGTCTACACCAGAACAGCACTCTGAGGGAGAGGAGCTGCTGACGTCTGGTAGCAAAATCTCCTATTCTGAAGAGAAACATTTCGTTGTAAGTGGGTTCCATCAACCTTGCCCTATTTTCTTAGCTGGCTATGATGGACGGCAGGCAGTCAGTTGGCAGACTCACCTGAGGCCCTGCTTCCCAGACTGTGATAGTCTCAGACCACTCGCCTGCTTCAGCCCAAAGGGACGGCTTACCTTAAGGTAAAAACCATGTGTTGCAAAGCTCCTGCCTAAGCCACGCACAAGCACAAGCATATTGGTCATAGGACAAAGACTTTCCCCACAACTTGAACATGTTTGCTCCCATCTAGCCTCCGAAGGCCGAGTTTACCTAGCTAGGAATCACACTTCAGGAAAGGTACTCAGGCTGCCTGTGACTGCAAGTTGTTTCACCAGGCAGCCGAAATCGAGTACACCATTTGCATTTTCCAGGGGCAGAGCAAATGATGTCAACTTACACGCCTCCAGCCTGGGAGGGGCAACGTACACTTTCTGAAAGGGAAAGAAGCCCATGCTTTCAGTGTGAAAGGCCGCTATGCCTCTTTGCTTTGGCTGCCCAGGGAGAGCGTCAGCTCTAAAAGGCTTCCAAAGGAGCAGAGTCAGAGAACCTTTGAACCACAGAGCAGGTGCAGCCCAGAACAAGGACTGCTCTTGGCCTGAGAACACCCACTGCCCAGCGCTTCTTTTGGGTACACACGTGTAGAGGGAGGGTGTTGAATTCTGCTGCGTGATAACTTCTCCGGCCCACGAAGTGTGAGGGCAAGGAGAGTGGCCCTGCATCTCATCCAAGTTTCATGGGTCAGTTGTATAAGGCAAACTCCCTGCTTGAATCCCTCTGTGGGCAACGTAACCTTCAGAGAAAGATGGATGATTGGAACCCAGGGCTGGAATCTAGGTTAATGTTCTGTGCATCAACTTCGCAGCTGTTCTCTCTAAGCGGGTCCCAAAGGCTTTTGGAAGGGTTTCCTTAGAGGGTCAGAAACAGGTAATTAACCGACAGGCTCACGGGGATGCCAGTTCTCTCCAGCAACAACGCTACCAGCCTCAGACTATTGGGTTCTCTCTGGTAAATGGAAGAACACTATGCTTGGAAGCTTCTTCCATCCAGTTTGAGAGTCACACTTCCACTGCATCCTAGGATTCCAGGTGTTGCCATGCCCTCACAATTTCCAGTTCTTAGGCCTATGACGGCAGTGTCTGGCAGTTCTGAAAGAGACCTTAGGAGTGCAGGCGTTTTGGCTCCTTCCACCGAGAAACCAGCTCCTCCAGATCCTCTGTCGTTAGGTATTTCATGGCAGAATATCTCTCGGCGCCCTCTTTCCTCCTCCACGAGGTAAGACACTAACGGAATTGCCCTAAAGGGAAGAAGCCTTCTGAGTCCGGCAGAGAGGCAGCCTCTCCCACTCAGCATTCCCCCACGGCTGAGCCCAGGGTATGGGACCGTGAGAGGGAGAAAGAGAGCCGTAACCCCGAGCTTTTCCACAATGTAGTATAGTCCTCACCCTCAAGCTCACGTCCACTTCATAGAGAAAACACCAGGCCTCGGTGTGCTTTCCTGTGGCAAGGAAACTTTGCTTTCATAGTTAGGTGGCACATTGGCTCAGGACTGCCCTACCCGAAGGGCTCCCGGTGTGCGGCCCTATTTGTTGAGATCAGCCCCTCTGGCTCTGTCTCGGATGAAACCAACTGGGCAAAGAGCCGTTCATAAGCTGGGGACCCTGGGAGCTTTCCCTAGTCTACACCAGAACAGCACTCTGAGGGAGAGGAGCTGCTGACGTCTGGTAGCAAAATCTCCTATTCTGAAGAGAAACATTTCGTTGTAAGTGGGTTCCATCAACCTTGCCCTATTTTCTTAGCTGGCTATGATGGACGGCAGGCAGTCAGTTGGCAGACTCACCTGAGGCCCTGCTTCCCAGACTGTGATAGTCTCAGACCACTCGCCTGCTTCAGCCCAAAGGGACGGCTTACCTTAAGGTAAAAACCATGTGTTGCAAAGCTCCTGCCTAAGCCACGCACAAGCACAAGCATATTGGTCATAGGACAAAGACTTTCCCCACAACTTGAACATGTTTGCTCCCATCTAGCCTCCGAAGGCCGAGTTTACCTAGCTAGGAATCACACTTCAGGAAAGGTACTCAGGCTGCCTGTGACTGCAAGTTGTTTCACCAGGCAGCCGAAATCGAGTACACCATTTGCATTTTCCAGGGGCAGAGCAAATGATGTCAACTTACACGCCTCCAGCCTGGGAGGGGCAACGTACACTTTCTGAAAGGGAAAGAAGCCCATGCCTTCAGTGTGAAAGGCCGCTATGCCTCTTTGCTTTGGCTGCCCAGGGATAGCGTCAGCTCTAAAAGGCTTCCAAAGGAGCAGAGTCAGAGAACCTTTGAACCACAGAGCAGGTGCAGCCCAGAACAAGGACTGCTCTTGTCCTGAGAACACCCACTGCCCAGCGCTTCTTTTGGGTACACACGTGTAGAGGGAGGGTGTTGAATTCTGCTGCGTGATAACTTCTCCGGCCCACGAAGTGTGAGGGCAAGGAGAGTGGCCCTGCATCTCGTCCAAGTTTCATGGGTCAGTTGTATAAGGCAAACTCCCTGCTTGAATCCCTCTGTGGGCAACGTAACCTTCAGAGAAAGATGGATGATTGGAACCCAGGGCTGGAATCTAGGTTAATGTTCTGTGCATCAACTTCGCAGCTGTTCTCTCTAAGCGGGTCCCAAAGGCTTTTGGAAGGGTTTCCTTAGAGGGTCAGAAACAGGAAATTAACCGACAGGCTCACGGGGATGCCAGTTCTCTCCAGCAACAACGCTACCAGCCTCAGACTATTGGGTTCTCTCTGGTAAATGGAAGAACACTATGCTTGGAAGCTTCTTCCATCCAGTTTGAGAGTCACACTTCCACTGCATCCTAGGATTCCAGGTGTTGCCATGCCCTCACAATTTCCAGTTCTTAGGCCTATGACGGCAGTGTCTGGCAGTTCTGAAAGAGACCTTAGGAGTGCAGGCGTTTTGGCTCCTTCCACCGAGAAACCAGCTCCTCCAGATCCTCTGTCGTTAGGTATTTCATGGCAGAATATCTCTCGGCGCCCTCTTTCCTCCTCCACGAGGTAAGACACTAACGGAATTGCCCTAAAGGGAAGAAGCCTTCTGAGTCCGGCAGAGAGGCAGCCTCTCCCACTCAGCATTCCCCCACGGCTGAGCCCAGGGTATGGGACCGTGAGAGGGAGAAAGAGAGCCGTAACCCCGAGCTTTTCCACAATGTAGTATAGTCCTCACCCTCAAGCTCACGTCCACTTCATAGAGAAAACACCAGGCCTCGGTGTTCTTTCCTGTGGCAAGCAAACTTTGCTTTCATAGTTAGGTGGCACATTGGCTCAGGACTGCCCTACCCGAAGGGCTCCCGGTGTGCGGCCCTATTTGTTGAGATCAGCCCCTCTGTCTCTGTCTCGGATGAAACCAACTGGGCAAAGAGCCGTTCATAAGCTGGGGACCCTGGGAGCTTTCCCTAGTCTACACCAGAACAGCACTCTGAGGGAGAGGAGCTGCTGACGTCTGGTAGCAAAATCTCCTATTCTGAAGAGAAACATTTCGTTGTAAGTGGGTTCCATCAACCTTGCCCTATTTTCTTAGCTGGCTATGATGGACGGCAGGCAGTCAGTTGGCAGACTCACCTGAGGCCCTGCTTCCCAGACTGTGATAGTCTCAGACCACTCGCCTGCTTCAGCCCAAAGGGACGGCTTACCTTAAGGTAAAAACCATGTGTTGCAAAGCTCCTGCCTAAGCCACGCACAAGCACAAGCATATTGGTCATAGGACAAAGACTTTCCCCACAACTTGAACATGTTTGCTCCCATCTAGCCTCCGAAGGCCGAGTTTACCTAGCTAGGAATCACACTTCAGGAAAGGTACTCAGGCTGCCTGTGACTGCAAGTTGTTTCACCAGGCAGCCGAAATCGAGTACACCATTTGCATTTTCCAGGGGCAGAGCAAATGATGTCAACTTACACGCTTCCAGCCTGGGAGGGGCAACGTACACTTTCTGAAAGGGAAAGAAGCCCATGCCTTCAGTGTGAAAGGCCGCTATGCCTCTTTGCTTTGGCTGCCCAGGGATAGCGTCAGCTCTAAAAGGCTTCCAAAGGAGCAGAGTCAGAGAACCTTTGAACCACAGAGCAGGTGCAGCCCAGAACAAGGACTGCTCTTGGCCTGAGAACAGCCACTGCCCAGCGCTTCTTTTGAGTACACACGTGTAGAGGAAGGGTGTTGAATTCTGCTGCGTGATAACTTCTCCGGCCCACGAAGTGTGAGGGCAAGGAGAGTGGCCCTGCATCTCATCCAAGTTTCATGGGTCAGTTGTATAAGGCAAACTCCCTGCTTCAATCCCTCTGTGGGCAACGTAACCTTCAGAGAAAGATGGATGATTGGAACCCAGGGCTGGAATCTAGGTTAATGTTCTGTGCATCAACTTCGCAGCTGTTCTCTCTAAGCGGGTCCCAAAGGCTTTTGGAAGGGTTTCCTTAGAGGGTCAGAAACAGGAAATTAACCGACAGGCTCACGGGGATGCCAGTTCTCTCCAGCAACAACGCTACCAGCCTCAGACTATTGGGTTCTCTCTGGTAAATGGAAGAACACTATGCTTGGAAGCTTCTTCCATCCAGTTTGAGAGTCACACTTCCACTGCATCCTAGGATTCCAGGTGTTGCCATGCCCTCACAATTTCCAGTTCTTAGGCCTATGACGGCAGTGTCTGGCAGTTCTGAAAGAGACCTTAGGAATGCAGGCGTTTTGGCTCCTTCCACCGAGAAACCAGCTCCTCCAGATCCTCTGTCGTTAGGTATTTCATGGCAGAATATCTCTCGGCGCCCTCTTTCCTCCTCCACGAGGTAAGACACTAACGGAATTGCCCTAAAGGGAAGAAGCCTTCTGAGTCCGGCAGAGAGGCAGCCTCTCCCACTCAGCATTCCCCCACGGCTGAGCCCAGGGTATGGGACCGTGAGAGGGAGAAAGAGAGCCGTAACCCCGAGCTTTTCCACAATGTAGTATAGTCCTCACCCTCAAGCTCACGTCCACTTCATAGAGAAAACACCAGGCCTCGGTGTGCTTTCCTGTGGCAAGGAAACTTTGCTTTCATAGTTAGGTGGCACATTGGCTCAGGACTGCCCTACCCGAAGGGCTCCCGGTGTGCGGCCCTATTTGTTGAGATCAGCCCCTCTGTCTCTGTCTCGGATGAAACCAACTGGGCAAAGAGCCGTTCATAAGCTGGGGACCCTGGGAGCTTTCCCTAGTCTACACCAGAACAGCACTCTGAGGGAGAGGAGCTGCTGACGTCTGGTAGCAAAATCTCCTATTCTGAAGAGAAACATTTCGTTGTAAGTGGGTTCCATCAACCTTGCCCTATCTTCTTAGCTGGCTATGATGGACGGCAGGCAGTCAGTTGGCAGACTCACCTGAGGCCCTGCTTCCCAGACTGTGATAGTCTCAGACCACTCGCCTGCTTCAGCCCAAAGGGACGGCTTACCTTAAGGTAAAAACCATGTGTTGCAAAGCTCCTGCCTAAGCCACGCACAAGCACAAGCATATTGGTCATAGGACAAAGACTTTCCCCACAACTTGAACATGTTTGCTCCCATCTAGCCTCCGAAGGCCGAGTTTACCTAGCTAGGAATCACACTTCAGGAAAGGTACTCAGGCTGCCTGTGACTGCAAGTTGTTTCACCAGGCAGCCGAAATCGAGTACACCATTTGCATTTTCCAGGGGCAGAGCAAATGATGTCAACTTACACGCTTCCAGCCTGGGAGGGGCAACGTACACTTTCTGAAAGGGAAAGAAGCCCATGCCTTCAGTGTGAAAGGCCGCTATGCCTCTTTGCTTTGGCTGCCCAGGGATAGCGTCAGCTCTAAAAGGCTTCCAAAGGAGCAGAGTCAGAGAACCTTTGAACCACAGAGCAGGTGCAGCCCAGAACAAGGACTGCTCTTGGCCTGAGAACAGCCACTGCCCAGCGCTTCTTTTGGGTACACACGTGTAGAGGGAGGGTGTTGAATTCTGCTGCGTGATAACTTCTCCGGCCCACGAAGTGTGAGGGCAAGGAGAGTGGCCCTGCATCTCGTCCAAGTTTCATGGGTCAGTTGTATAAGGCAAACTCCCTGCTTCAATCCCTCTGTGGGCAACGTAACCTTCAGAGAAAGATGGATGATTGGAACCCAGGGCTGGAATCTAGGTTAATGTTCTGTGCATCAACTTCGCAGCTGTTCTCTCTAAGCGGGTCCCAAAGGCTTTTGGAAGGGTTTCCTTAGAGGGTCAGAAACAGGAAATTAACCGACAGGCTCACGGGGATGCCAGTTCTCTCCAGCAACAACGCTACCAGCCTCAGACTATTGGGTTCTCTCTGGTAAATGGAAGAACACTATGCTTGGAAGCTTCTTCCATCCAGTTTGAGAGTCACACTTCCACTGCATCCTAGGATTCCAGGTGTTGCCATGCCCTCACAATTTCCAGTTCTTAGGCCTATGACGGCAGTGTCTGGCAGTTCTGAAAGAGACCTTAGGAGTGCAGGCGTTTTGGCTCCTTCCACCGAGAAACCAGCTCCTCCAGATCCTCTGTCGTTAGGTATTTCATGGCAGAATATCTCTCGGCGCCCTCTTTCCTCCTCCACGAGGTAAGACACTAACGGAATTGCCCTAAAGGGAAGAAGCCTTCTGAGTCCGGCAGAGAGGCAGCCTCTCCCACTCAGCATTCCCCCACGGCTGAGCCCAGGGTATGGGACCGTGAGAGGGAGAAAGAGAGCCGTAACCCCGAGCTTTTCCACAATGTAGTATAGTCCTCACCCTCAAGCTCACGTCCACTTCATAGAGAAAACACCAGGCCTCGGTGTGCTTTCCTGTGGCAAGGAAACTTTGCTTTCATAGTTAGGTGGCACATTGGCTCAGGACTGCCCTACCCGAAGGGCTCCCGGTGTGCGGCCCTATTTGTTGAGATCAGCCCCTCTGTCTCTGTCTCGGATGAAACCAACTGGGCAAAGAGCCGTTCATAAGCTGGGGACCCTGGGAGCTTTCCCTAGTCTACACCAGAACAGCACTCTGAGGGAGAGGAGCTGCTGACGTCTGGTAGCAAAATCTCCTATTCTGAAGAGAAACATTTCGTTGTAAGTGGGTTCCATCAACCTTGCCCTATCTTCTTAGCTGGCTATGATGGACGGCAGGCAGTCAGTTGGCAGACTCACCTGAGGCCCTGCTTCCCAGACTGTGATAGTCTCAGACCACTCGCCTGCTTCAGCCCAAAGGGACGGCTTACCTTAAGGTAAAAACCATGTGTTGCAAAGCTCCTGCCTAAGCCACGCACAAGCACAAGCATATTGGTCATAGGACAAAGACTTTCCCCACAACTTGAACATGTTTGCTCCCATCTAGCCTCCGAAGGCCGAGTTTACCTAGCTAGGAATCACACTTCAGGAAAGGTACTCAGGCTGCCTGTGACTGCAAGTTGTTTCACCAGGCAGCCGAAATCGAGTACACCATTTGCATTTTCCAGGGGCAGAGCAAATGATGTCAACTTACACGCTTCCAGCCTGGGAGGGGCAACGTACACTTTCTGAAAGGGAAAGAAGCCCATGCCTTCAGTGTGAAAGGCCGCTATGCCTCTTTGCTTTGGCTGCCCAGGGATAGCGTCAGCTCTAAAAGGCTTCCAAAGGAGCAGAGTCAGAGAACCTTTGAACCACAGAGCAGGTGCAGCCCAGAACAAGGACTGCTCTTGGCCTGAGAACAGCCACTGCCCAGCGCTTCTTTTGGGTACACACGTGTAGAGGAAGGGTGTTGAATTCTGCTGCGTGATAACTTCTCTGGCCCACGAAGTGTGAGGGCAAGGAGAGTGGCCCTGCATCTCATCCAAGTTTCATGGGTCAGTTGTATAAGGCAAACTCCCTGCTTGAATCCCTCTGTGGGCAACGTAACCTTCAGAGAAAGATGGATGATTGGAACCCAGGGCTGGAATCTAGGTTAATGTTCTGTGCATCAACTTCGCAGCTGTTCTCTCTAAGCGGGTCCCAAAGGCTTTTGGAAGGGTTTCCTTAGAGGGTCAGAAACAGGAAATTAACCGACAGGCTCACGGGGATGCCAGTTCTCTCCAGCAACAACGCTACCAGCCTCAGACTATTGGGTTCTCTCTGGTAAATGGAAGAACACTATGCTTGGAAGCTTCTTCCATCCAGTTTGAGAGTCACACTTCCACTGCATCCTAGGATTCCAGGTGTTGCCATGCCCTCACAATTTCCAGTTCTTAGGCCTATGACGGCAGTGTCTGGCAGTTCTGAAAGAGACCTTAGGAGTGCAGGCGTTTTGGCTCCTTCCACCGAGAAACCAGCTCCTCCAGATCCTCTGTCGTTAGGTATTTCATGGCAGAATATCTCTCGGCGCCCTCTTTCCTCCTCCACGAGGTAAGACACTAACGGAATTGCCCTAAAGGGAAGAAGCCTTCTGAGTCCGGCAGAGAGGCAGCCTCTCCCACTCAGCATTCCCCCACGGCTGAGCCCAGGGTATGGGACCGTGAGAGGGAGAAAGAGAGCCGTAACCCCGAGCTTTTCCACAATGTAGTATAGTCCTCACCCTCAAGCTCACGTCCACTTCATAGAGAAAACACCAGGCCTCGGTGTGCTTTCCTGTGGCAAGGAAACTTTGCTTTCATAGTTAGGTGGCACATTGGCTCAGGACTGCCCTACCCGAAGGGCTCCCGGTGTGCGGCCCTATTTGTTGAGATCAGCCCCTCTGTCTCTGTCTCGGATGAAACCAACTGGGCAAAGAGCCGTTCATAAGCTGGGGACCCTGGGAGCTTTCCCTAGTCTACACCAGAACAGCACTCTGAGGGAGAGGAGCTGCTGACGTCTGGTAGCAAAATCTCCTATTCTGAAGAGAAACATTTCGTTGTAAGTGGGTTCCATCAACCTTGCCCTATCTTCTTAGCTGGCTATGATGGACGGCAGGCAGTCAGTTGGCAGACTCACCTGAGGCCCTGCTTCCCAGACTGTGATAGTCTCAGACCACTCGCCTGCTTCAGCCCAAAGGGACGGCTTACCTTAAGGTAAAAACCATGTGTTGCAAAGCTCCTGCCTAAGCCACGCACAAGCACAAGCATATTGGTCATAGGACAAAGACTTTCCCCACAACTTGAACATGTTTGCTCCCATCTAGCCTCCGAAGGCCGAGTTTACCTAGCTAGGAATCACACTTCAGGAAAGGTACTCAGGCTGCCTGTGACTGCAAGTTGTTTCACCAGGCAGCCGAAATCGAGTACACCATTTGCATTTTCCAGGGGCAGAGCAAATGATGTCAACTTACACGCTTCCAGCCTGGGAGGGGCAACGTACACTTTCTGAAAGGGAAAGAAGCCCATGCCTTCAGTGTGAAAGGCCGCTATGCCTCTTTGCTTTGGCTGCCCAGGGATAGCGTCAGCTCTAAAAGGCTTCCAAAGGAGCAGAGTCAGAGAACCTTTGAACCACAGAGCAGGTGCAGCCCAGAACAAGGACTGCTCTTGGCCTGAGAACAGCCACTGCCCAGCGCTTCTTTTGGGTACACACGTGTAGAGGAAGGGTGTTGAATTCTGCTGCGTGATAACTTCTCTGGCCCACGAAGTGTGAGGGCAAGGAGAGTGGCCCTGCATCTCATCCAAGTTTCATGGGTCAGTTCTATAAGGCAAACTCCCTGCTTCAATCCCTCTGTGGGCAACGTAACCTTCAGAGAAAGATGGATGATTGGAACCCAGGGCTGGAATCTAGGTTAATGTTCTGTGCATCAACTTCGCAGCTGTTCTCTCTAAGCGGGTCCCAAAGGCTTTTGGAAGGGTTTCCTTAGAGGGTCAGAAACAGGAAATTAACCGACAGGCTCACGGGGATGCCAGTTCTCTCCAGCAACAACGCTACCAGCCTCAGACTATTGGGTTCTCTCTGGTAAATGGAAGAACACTATGCTTGGAAGCTTCTTCCATCCAGTTTGAGAGTCACACTTCCACTGCATCCTAGGATTCCAGGTGTTGCCATGCCCTCACAATTTCCAGTTCTTAGGCCTATGACGGCAGTGTCTGGCAGTTCTGAAAGAGACCTTAGGAATGCAGGCGTTTTGGCTCCTTCCACCGAGAAACCAGCTCCTCCAGATCCTCTGTCGTTAGGTATTTCATGGCAGAATATCTCTCGGCGCCCTCTTTCCTCCTCCACGAGGTAAGACACTAACGGAATTGCCCTAAAGGGAAGAAGCCTTCTGAGTCCGGCAGAGAGGCAGCCTCTCCCACTCAGCATTCCCCCACGGCTGAGCCCAGGGTATGGGACCGTGAGAGGGAGAAAGAGAGCCGTAACCCCGAGCTTTTCCACAATGTAGTATAGTCCTCACCCTCAAGCTCACGTCCACTTCATAGAGAAAACACCAGGCCTCGGTGTGCTTTCCTGTGGCAAGGAAACTTTGCTTTCATAGTTAGGTGGCACATTGGCTCAGGACTGCCCTACCCGAAGGGCTCCCGGTGTGCGGCCCTATTTGTTGAGATCAGCCCCTCTGGCTCTGTCTCGGATGAAACCAACTGGGCAAAGAGCCGTTCATAAGCTGGGGACCCTGGGAGCTTTCCCTAGTCTACACCAGAACAGCACTCTGAGGGAGAGGAGCTGCTGACGTCTGGTAGCAAAATCTCCTATTCTGAAGAGAAACATTTCGTTGTAAGTGGGTTCCATCAACCTTGCCCTATCTTCTTAGCTGGCTATGATGGACGGCAGGCAGTCAGTTGGCAGACTCACCTGAGGCCCTGCTTCCCAGACTGTGATAGTCTCAGACCACTCGCCTGCTTCAGCCCAAAGGGACGGCTTACCTTAAGGTAAAAACCATGTGTTGCAAAGCTCCTGCCTAAGCCACGCACAAGCACAAGCATATTGGTCATAGGACAAAGACTTTCCCCACAACTTGAACATGTTTGCTCCCATCTAGCCTCCGAAGGCCGAGTTTACCTAGCTAGGAATCACACTTCAGGAAAGGTACTCAGGCTGCCTGTGACTGCAAGTTGTTTCACCAGGCAGCCGAAATCGAGTACACCATTTGCATTTTCCAGGGGCAGAGCAAATGATGTCAACTTACACGCTTCCAGCCTGGGAGGGGCAACGTACACTTTCTGAAAGGGAAAGAAGCCCATGCCTTCAGTGTGAAAGGCCGCTATGCCTCTTTGCTTTGGCTGCCCAGGGAGAGCGTCAGCTCTAAAAGGCTTCCAAAGGAGCAGAGTCAGAGAACCTTTGAACCACAGAGCAGGTGCAGCCCAGAACAAGGACTGCTCTTGGCCTGAGAACAGCCACTGCCCAGCGCTTCTTTTGGGTACACACGTGTAGAGGGAGGGTGTTGAATTCTGCTGCGTGATAACTTCTCCGGCCCACGAAGTGTGAGGGCAAGGAGAGTGGCCCTGCATCTCGTCCAAGTTTCATGGGTCAGTTGTATAAGGCAAACTCCCTGCTTGAATCCCTCTGTGGGCAACGTAACCTTCAGAGAAAGATGGATGATTGGAACCCAGGGCTGGAATCTAGGTTAATGTTCTGTGCATCAACTTCGCAGCTGTTCTCTCTAAGCGGGTCCCAAAGGCTTTTGGAAGGGTTTCCTTAGAGGGTCAGAAACAGGAAATTAACCGACAGGCTCACGGGGATGCCAGTTCTCTCCAGCAACAACGCTACCAGCCTCAGACTATTGGGTTCTCTCTGGTAAATGGAAGAACACTATGCTTGGAAGCTTCTTCCATCCAGTTTGAGAGTCACACTTCCACTGCATCCTAGGATTCCAGGTGTTGCCATGCCCTCACAATTTCCAGTTCTTAGGCCTATGACGGCAGTGTCTGGCAGTTCTGAAAGAGACCTTAGGAGTGCAGGCGTTTTGGCTCCTTCCACCGAGAAACCAGCTCCTCCAGATCCTCTGTCGTTAGGTATTTCATGGCAGAATATCTCTCGGCGCCCTCTTTCCTCCTCCACGAGGTAAGACACTAACGGAATTGCCCTAAAGGGAAGAAGCCTTCTGAGTCCGGCAGAGAGGCAGCCTCTCCCACTCAGCATTCCCCCACGGCTGAGCCCAGGGTATGGGACCGTGAGAGGGAGAAAGAGAGCCGTAACCCCGAGCTTTTCCACAATGTAGTATAGTCCTCACCCTCAAGCTCACGTCCACTTCATAGAGAAAACACCAGGCCTCGGTGTGCTTTCCTGTGGCAAGGAAACTTTGCTTTCATAGTTAGGTGGCACATTGGCTCAGGACTGCCCTACCCGAAGGGCTCCCGGTGTGCGGCCCTATTTGTTGAGATCAGCCCCTCTGTCTCTGTCTCGGATGAAACCAACTGGGCAAAGAGCCGTTCATAAGCTGGGGACCCTGGGAGCTTTCCCTAGTCTACACCAGAACAGCACTCTGAGGGAGAGGAGCTGCTGACGTCTGGTAGCAAAATCTCCTATTCTGAAGAGAAACATTTCGTTGTAAGTGGGTTCCATCAACCTTGCCCTATTTTCTTACCTGGCTATGATGGACGGCAGGCAGTCAGTTGGCAGACTCACCTGAGGCCCTGCTTCCCAGACTGTGATAGTCTCAGACCACTCGCCTGCTTCAGCCCAAAGGGACGGCTTACCTTAAGGTAAAAACCATGTGTTGCAAAGCTCCTGCCTAAGCCACGCACAAGCACAAGCATATTGGTCATAGGACAAAGACTTTCCCCACAACTTGAACATGTTTGCTCCCATCTAGCCTCCGAAGGCCGAGTTTACCTAGCTAGGAATCACACTTCAGGAAAGGTACTCAGGCTGCCTGTGACTGCAAGTTGTTTCACCAGGCAGCCGAAATCGAGTACACCATTTGCATTTTCCAGGGGCAGAGCAAATGATGTCAACTTACACGCTTCCAGCCTGGGAGGGGCAACGTACACTTTCTGAAAGGGAAAGAAGCCCATGCCTTCAGTGTGAAAGGCCGCTATGCCTCTTTGCTTTGGCTGCCCAGGGATAGCGTCAGCTCTAAAAGGCTTCCAAAGGAGCAGAGTCAGAGAACCTTTGAACCACAGAGCAGGTGCAGCCCAGAACAAGGACTGCTCTTGGCCTGAGAACAGCCACTGCCCAGCGCTTCTTTTGGGTACACACGTGTAGAGGAAGGGTGTTGAATTCTGCTGCGTGATAACTTCTCTGGCCCACGAAGTGTGAGGGCAAGGAGAGTGGCCCTGCATCTCATCCAAGTTTCATGGGTCAGTTGTATAAGGCAAACTCCCTGCTTCAATCCCTCTGTGGGCAACGTAACCTTCAGAGAAAGATGGATGATTGGAACCCAGGGCTGGAATCTAGGTTAATGTTCTGTGCATCAACTTCGCAGCTGTTCTCTCTAAGCGGGTCCCAAAGGCTTTTGGAAGGGTTTCCTTAGAGGGTCAGAAACAGGAAATTAACCGACAGGCTCACGGGGATGCCAGTTCTCTCCAGCAACAACGCTACCAGCCTCAGACTATTGGGTTCTCTCTGGTAAATGGAAGAACACTATGCTTGGAAGCTTCTTCCATCCAGTTTGAGAGTCACACTTCCACTGCATCCTAGGATTCCAGGTGTTGCCATGCCCTCACAATTTCCAGTTCTTAGGCCTATGACGGCAGTGTCTGGCAGTTCTGAAAGAGACCTTAGGAATGCAGGCGTTTTGGCTCCTTCCACCGAGAAACCAGCTCCTCCAGATCCTCTGTCGTTAGGTATTTCATGGCAGAATATCTCTCGGCGCCCTCTTTCCTCCTCCACGAGGTAAGACACTAACGGAATTGCCCTAAAGGGAAGAAGCCTTCTGAGTCCGGCAGAGAGGCAGCCTCTCCCACTCAGCATTCCCCCACGGCTGAGCCCAGGGTATGGGACCGTGAGAGGGAGAAAGAGAGCCGTAACCCCGAGCTTTTCCACAATGTAGTATAGTCCTCACCCTCAAGCTCACGTCCACTTCATAGAGAAAACACCAGGCCTCGGTGTGCTTTCCTGTGGCAAGGAAACTTTGCTTTCATAGTTAGGTGGCACATTGGCTCAGGACTGCCCTACCCGAAGGGCTCCCGGTGTGCGGCCCTATTTGTTGAGATCAGCCCCTCTGGCTCTGTCTCGGATGAAACCAACTGGGCAAAGAGCCGTTCATAAGCTGGGGACCCTGGGAGCTTTCCCTAGTCTACACCAGAACAGCACTCTGAGGGAGAGGAGCTGCTGACGTCTGGTAGCAAAATCTCCTATTCTGAAGAGAAACATTTCGTTGTAAGTGGGTTCCATCAACCTTGCCCTATCTTCTTAGCTGGCTATGATGGACGGCAGGCAGTCAGTTGGCAGACTCACCTGAGGCCCTGCTTCCCAGACTGTGATAGTCTCAGACCACTCGCCTGCTTCAGCCCAAAGGGACGGCTTACCTTAAGGTAAAAACCATGTGTTGCAAAGCTCCTGCCTAAGCCACGCACAAGCACAAGCATATTGGTCATAGGACAAAGACTTTCCCCACAACTTGAACATGTTTGCTCCCATCTAGCCTCCGAAGGCCGAGTTTACCTAGCTAGGAATCACACTTCAGGAAAGGTACTCAGGCTGCCTGTGACTGCAAGTTGTTTCACCAGGCAGCCGAAATCGAGTACACCATTTGCATTTTCCAGGGGCAGAGCAAATGATGTCAACTTACACGCTTCCAGCCTGGGAGGGGCAACGTACACTTTCTGAAAGGGAAAGAAGCCCATGCCTTCAGTGTGAAAGGCCGCTATGCCTCTTTGCTTTGGCTGCCCAGGGATAGCGTCAGCTCTAAAAGGCTTCCAAAGGAGCAGAGTCAGAGAACCTTTGAACCACAGAGCAGGTGCAGCCCAGAACAAGGACTGCTCTTGGCCTGAGAACAGCCACTGCCCAGCGCTTCTTTTGGGTACACACGTGTAGAGGGAGGGTGTTGAATTCTGCTGCGTGATAACTTCTCCGGCCCACGAAGTGTGAGGGCAAGGAGAGTGGCCCTGCATCTCGTCCAAGTTTCATGGGTCAGTTGTATAAGGCAAACTCCCTGCTTGAATCCCTCTGTGGGCAACGTAACCTTCAGAGAAAGATGGATGATTGGAACCCAGGGCTGGAATCTAGGTTAATGTTCTGTGCATCAACTTCGCAGCTGTTCTCTCTAAGCGGGTCCCAAAGGCTTTTGGAAGGGTTTCCTTAGAGGGTCAGAAACAGGAAATTAACCGACAGGCTCACGGGGATGCCAGTTCTCTCCAGCAACAACGCTACCAGCCTCAGACTATTGGGTTCTCTCTGGTAAATGGAAGAACACTATGCTTGGAAGCTTCTTCCATCCAGTTTGAGAGTCACACTTCCACTGCATCCTAGGATTCCAGGTGTTGCCATGCCCTCACAATTTCCAGTTCTTAGGCCTATGACGGCAGTGTCTGGCAGTTCTGAAAGAGACCTTAGGAGTGCAGGCGTTTTGGCTCCTTCCACCGAGAAACCAGCTCCTCCAGATCCTCTGTCGTTAGGTATTTCATGGCAGAATATCTCTCGGCGCCCTCTTTCCTCCTCCACGAGGTAAGACACTAACGGAATTGCCCTAAAGGGAAGAAGCCTTCTGAGTCCGGCAGAGAGGCAGCCTCTCCCACTCAGCATTCCCCCACGGCTGAGCCCAGGGTATGGGACCGTGAGAGGGAGAAAGAGAGCCGTAACCCCGAGCTTTTCCACAATGTAGTATAGTCCTCACCCTCAAGCTCACGTCCACTTCATAGAGAAAACACCAGGCCTCGGTGTGCTTTCCTGTGGCAAGGAAACTTTGCTTTCATAGTTAGGTGGCACATTGGCTCAGGACTGCCCTACCCGAAGGGCTCCCGGTGTGCGGCCCGATTTGTTGAGATCAGCCCCTCTGTCTCTGTCTCGGATGAAACCAACTGGGCAAAGAGCCGTTCATAAGCTGGGGACCCTGGGAGCTTTCCCTAGTCTACACCAGAACAGCACTCTGAGGGAGAGGAGCTGCTGACGTCTGGTAGCAAAATCTCCTATTCTGAAGAGAAACATTTCGTTGTAAGTGGGTTCCATCAACCTTGCCCTATCTTCTTAGCTGGCTATGATGGACGGCAGGCAGTCAGTTGGCAGACTCACCTGAGGCCCTGCTTCCCAGACTGTGATAGTCTCAGACCACTCGCCTGCTTCAGCCCAAAGGGACGGCTTACCTTAAGGTAAAAACCATGTGTTGCAAAGCTCCTGCCTAAGCCACGCACAAGCACAAGCATATTGGTCATAGGACAAAGACTTTCCCCACAACTTGAACATGTTTGCTCCCATCTAGCCTCCGAAGGCCGAGTTTACCTAGCTAGGAATCACACTTCAGGAAAGGTACTCAGGCTGCCTGTGACTGCAAGTTGTTTCACCAGGCAGCCGAAATCGAGTACACCATTTGCATTTTCCAGGGGCAGAGCAAATGATGTCAACTTACACGCTTCCAGCCTGGGAGGGGCAACGTACACTTTCTGAAAGGGAAAGAAGCCCATGCCTTCAGTGTGAAAGGCCGCTATGCCTCTTTGCTTTGGCTGCCCAGGGATAGCGTCAGCTCTAAAAGGCTTCCAAAGGAGCAGAGTCAGAGAACCTTTGAACCACAGAGCAGGTGCAGCCCAGAACAAGGACTGCTCTTGGCCTGAGAACAGCCACTGCCCAGCGCTTCTTTTGGGTACACACGTGTAGAGGAAGGGTGTTGAATTCTGCTGCGTGATAACTTCTCCGGCCCACGAAGTGTGAGGGCAAGGAGAGTGGCCCTGCATCTCATCCAAGTTTCATGGGTCAGTTGTATAAGGCAAACTCCCTGCTTGAATCCCTCTGTGGGCAACGTAACCTTCAGAGAAAGATGGATGATTGGAACCCAGGGCTGGAATCTAGGTTAATGTTCTGTGCATCAACTTCGCAGCTGTTCTCTCTAAGCGGGTCCCAAAGGCTTTTGGAAGGGTTTCCTTAGAGGGTCAGAAACAGGAAATTAACCGACAGGCTCACGGGGATGCCAGTTCTCTCCAGCAACAACGCTACCAGCCTCAGACTATTGGGTTCTCTCTGGTAAATGGAAGAACACTATGCTTGGAAGCTTCTTCCATCCAGTTTGAGAGTCACACTTCCACTGCATCCTAGGATTCCAGGTGTTGCCATGCCCTCACAATTTCCAGTTCTTAGGCCTATGACGGCAGTGTCTGGCAGTTCTGAAAGAGACCTTAGGAGTGCAGGCGTTTTGGCTCCTTCCACCGAGAAACCAGCTCCTCCAGATCCTCTGTCGTTAGGTATTTCATGGCAGAATATCTCTCGGCGCCCTCTTTCCTCCTCCACGAGGTAAGACACTAACGGAATTGCCCTAAAGGGAAGAAGCCTTCTGAGTCCGGCAGAGAGGCAGCCTCTCCCACTCAGCATTCCCCCACGGCTGAGCCCAGGGTATGGGACCGTGAGAGGGAGAAAGAGAGCCGTAACCCCGAGCTTTTCCACAATGTAGTATAGTCCTCACCCTCAAGCTCACGTCCACTTCATAGAGAAAACACCAGGCCTCGGTGTGCTTTCCTGTGGCAAGGAAACTTTGCTTTCATAGTTAGGTGGCACATTGGCTCAGGACTGCCCTACCCGAAGGGCTCCCGGTGTGCGGCCCGATTTGTTGAGATCAGCCCCTCTGTCTCTGTCTCGGATGAAACCAACTGGGCAAAGAGCCGTTCATAAGCTGGGGACCCTGGGAGCTTTCCCTAGTCTACACCAGAACAGCACTCTGAGGGAGAGGAGCTGCTGACGTCTGGTAGCAAAATCTCCTATTCTGAAGAGAAACATTTCGTTGTAAGTGGGTTCCATCAACCTTGCCCTATTTTCTTAGCTGGCTATGATGGACGGCAGGCAGTCAGTTGGCAGACTCACCTGAGGCCCTGCTTCCCAGACTGTGATAGTCTCAGACCACTCGCCTGCTTCAGCCCAAAGGGACGGCTTACCTTAAGGTAAAAACCATGTGTTGCAAAGCTCCTGCCTAAGCCACGCACAAGCACAAGCATATTGGTCATAGGACAAAGACTTTCCCCACAACTTGAACATGTTTGCTCCCATCTAGCCTCCGAAGGCCGAGTTTACCTAGCTAGGAATCACACTTCAGGAAAGGTACTCAGGCTGCCTGTGACTGCAAGTTGTTTCACCAGGCAGCCGAAATCGAGTACACCATTTGCATTTTCCAGGGGCAGAGCAAATGATGTCAACTTACACGCTTCCAGCCTGGGAGGGGCAACGTACACTTTCTGAAAGGGAAAGAAGCCCATGCCTTCAGTGTGAAAGGCCGCTATGCCTCTTTGCTTTGGCTGCCCAGGGATAGCGTCAGCTCTAAAAGGCTTCCAAAGGAGCAGAGTCAGAGAACCTTTGAACCACAGAGCAGGTGCAGCCCAGAACAAGGACTGCTCTTGGCCTGAGAACAGCCACTGCCCAGCGCTTCTTTTGGGTACACACGTGTAGAGGAAGGGTGTTGAATTCTGCTGCGTGATAACTTCTCCGGCCCACGAAGTGTGAGGGCAAGGAGAGTGGCCCTGCATCTCATCCAAGTTTCATGGGTCAGTTGTATAAGGCAAACTCCCTGCTTGAATCCCTCTGTGGGCAACGTAACCTTCAGAGAAAGATGGATGATTGGAACCCAGGGCTGGAATCTAGGTTAATGTTCTGTGCATCAACTTCGCAGCTGTTCTCTCTAAGCGGGTCCCAAAGGCTTTTGGAAGGGTTTCCTTAGAGGGTCAGAAACAGGAAATTAACCGACAGGCTCACGGGGATGCCAGTTCTCTCCAGCAACAACGCTACCAGCCTCAGACTATTGGGTTCTCTCTGGTAAATGGAAGAACACTATGCTTGGAAGCTTCTTCCATCCAGTTTGAGAGTCACACTTCCACTGCATCCTAGGATTCCAGGTGTTGCCATGCCCTCACAATTTCCAGTTCTTAGGCCTATGACGGCAGTGTCTGGCAGTTCTGAAAGAGACCTTAGGAATGCAGGCGTTTTGGCTCCTTCCACCGAGAAACCAGCTCCTCCAGATCCTCTGTCGTTAGGTATTTCATGGCAGAATATCTCTCGGCGCCCTCTTTCCTCCTCCACGAGGTAAGACACTAACGGAATTGCCCTAAAGGGAAGAAGCCTTCTGAGTCCGGCAGAGAGGCAGCCTCTCCCACTCAGCATTCCCCCACGGCTGAGCCCAGGGTATGGGACCGTGAGAGGGAGAAAGAGAGCCGTAACCCCGAGCTTTTCCACAATGTAGTATAGTCCTCACCCTCAAGCTCACGTCCACTTCATAGAGAAAACACCAGGCCTCGGTGTGCTTTCCTGTGGCAAGGAAACTTTGCTTCCATAGTTAGGTGGCACATTGGCTCAGGACTGCCCTACCCGAAGGGCTCCCGGTGTGCGGCCCGATTTGTTGAGATCAGCCCCTCTGTCTCTGTCTCGGATGAAACCAACTGGGCAAAGAGCCGTTCATAAGCTGGGGACCCTGGGAGCTTTCCCTAGTCTACACCAGAACAGCACTCTGAGGGAGAGGAGCTGCTGACGTCTGGTAGCAAAATCTCCTATTCTGAAGAGAAACATTTCGTTGTAAGTGGGTTCCATCAACCTTGCCCTATTTTCTTAGCTGGCTATGATGGACGGCAGGCAGTCAGTTGGCAGACTCACCTGAGGCCCTGCTTCCCAGACTGTGATAGTCTCAGACCACTCGCCTGCTTCAGCCCAAAGGGACGGCTTACCTTAAGGTAAAAACCATGTGTTGCAAAGCTCCTGCCTAAGCCACGCACAAGCACAAGCATATTGGTCATAGGACAAAGACTTTCCCCACAACTTGAACATGTTTGCTCCCATCTAGCCTCCGAAGGCCGAGTTTACCTAGCTAGGAATCACACTTCAGGAAAGGTACTCAGGCTGCCTGTGACTGCAAGTTGTTTCACCAGGCAGCCGAAATCGAGTACACCATTTGCATTTTCCAGGGGCAGAGCAAATGATGTCAACTTACACGCTTCCAGCCTGGGAGGGGCAACGTACACTTTCTGAAAGGGAAAGAAGCCCATGCCTTCAGTGTGAAAGGCCGCTATGCCTCTTTGCTTTGGCTGCCCAGGGATAGCGTCAGCTCTAAAAGGCTTCCAAAGGAGCAGAGTCAGAGAACCTTTGAACCACAGAGCAGGTGCAGCCCAGAACAAGGACTGCTCTTGGCCTGAGAACAGCCACTGCCCAGCGCTTCTTTTGGGTACACACGTGTAGAGGAAGGGTGTTGAATTCTGCTGCGTGATAACTTCTCCGGCCCACGAAGTGTGAGGGCAAGGAGAGTGGCCCTGCATCTCATCCAAGTTTCATGGGTCAGTTGTATAAGGCAAACTCCCTGCTTGAATCCCTCTGTGGGCAACGTAACCTTCAGAGAAAGATGGATGATTGGAACCCAGGGCTGGAATCTAGGTTAATGTTCTGTGCATCAACTTCGCAGCTGTTCTCTCTAAGCGGGTCCCAAAGGCTTTTGGAAGGGTTTCCTTAGAGGGTCAGAAACAGGAAATTAACCGACAGGCTCACGGGGATGCCAGTTCTCTCCAGCAACAACGCTACCAGCCTCAGACTATTGGGTTCTCTCTGGTAAATGGAAGAACACTATGCTTGGAAGCTTCTTCCATCCAGTTTGAGAGTCACACTTCCACTGCATCCTAGGATTCCAGGTGTTGCCATGCCCTCACAATTTCCAGTTCTTAGGCCTATGACGGCAGTGTCTGGCAGTTCTGAAAGAGACCTTAGGAATGCAGGCGTTTTGGCTCCTTCCACCGAGAAACCAGCTCCTCCAGATCCTCTGTCGTTAGGTATTTCATGGCAGAATATCTCTCGGCGCCCTCTTTCCTCCTCCACGAGGTAAGACACTAACGGAATTGCCCTAAAGGGAAGAAGCCTTCTGAGTCCGGCAGAGAGGCAGCCTCTCCCACTCAGCATTCCCCCACGGCTGAGCCCAGGGTATGGGACCGTGAGAGGGAGAAAGAGAGCCGTAACCCCGAGCTTTTCCACAATGTAGTATAGTCCTCACCCTCAAGCTCACGTCCACTTCATAGAGAAAACACCAGGCCTCGGTGTGCTTTCCTGTGGCAAGGAAACTTTGCTTCCATAGTTAGGTGGCACATTGGCTCAGGACTGCCCTACCCGAAGGGCTCCCGGTGTGCGGCCCTATTTGTTGAGATCAGCCCCTCTGTCTCTGTCTCGGATGAAACCAACTGGGCAAAGAGCCGTTCATAAGCTGGGGACCCTGGGAGCTTTCCCTAGTCTACACCAGAACAGCACTCTGAGGGAGAGGAGCTGCTGACGTCTGGTAGCAAAATCTCCTATTCTGAAGAGAAACATTTCGTTGTAAGTGGGTTCCATCAACCTTGCCCTATTTTCTTAGCTGGCTATGATGGACGGCAGGCAGTCAGTTGGCAGACTCACCTGAGGCCCTGCTTCCCAGACTGTGATAGTCTCAGACCACTCGCCTGCTTCAGCCCAAAGGGACGGCTTACCTTAAGGTAAAAACCATGTGTTGCAAAGCTCCTGCCTAAGCCACGCACAAGCACAAGCATATTGGTCATAGGACAAAGACTTTCCCCACAACTTGAACATGTTTGCTCCCATCTAGCCTCCGAAGGCCGAGTTTACCTAGCTAGGAATCACACTTCAGGAAAGGTACTCAGGCTGCCTGTGACTGCAAGTTGTTTCACCAGGCAGCCGAAATCGAGTACACCATTTGCATTTTCCAGGGGCAGAGCAAATGATGTCAACTTACACGCCTCCAGCCTGGGAGGGGCAACATACACTTTCTGAAAGGGAAAGAAGCCCATGCCTTCAGTGTGAAAGGCCGCTATGCCTCTTTGCTTTGGCTGCCCAGGGATAGCGTCAGCTCTAAAAGGCTTCCAAAGGAGCAGAGTCAGAGAACCTTTGAACCACAGAGCAGGTGCAGCCCAGAACAAGGACTGCTCTTGGCCTGAGAACAGCCACTGCCCAGCGCTTCTTTTGGGTACACACGTGTAGAGGGAGGGTGTTGAATTCTGCTGCGTGATAACTTCTCCGGCCCACGAAGTGTGAGGGCAAGGAGAGTGGCCCTGCATCTCGTCCAAGTTTCATGGGTCAGTTGTATAAGGCAAACTCCCTGCTTGAATCCCTCTGTGGGCAACGTAACCTTCAGAGAAAGATGGATGATTGGAACCCAGGGCTGGAATCTAGGTTAATGTTCTGTGCATCAACTTCGCAGCTGTTCTCTCTAAGCGGGTCCCAAAGGCTTTTGGAAGGGTTTCCTTAGAGGGTCAGAAACAGGAAATTAACCGACAGGCTCACGGGGATGCCAGTTCTCTCCAGCAACAACGCTACCAGCCTCAGACTATTGGGTTCTCTCTGGTAAATGGAAGAACACTATGCTTGGAAGCTTCTTCCATCCAGTTTGAGAGTCACACTTCCACTGCATCCTAGGATTCCAGGTGTTGCCATGCCCTCACAATTTCCAGTTCTTAGGCCTATGACGGCAGTGTCTGGCAGTTCTGAAAGAGACCTTAGGAATGCAGGCGTTTTGGCTCCTTCCACCGAGAAACCAGCTCCTCCAGATCCTCTGTCGTTAGGTATTTCATGGCAGAATATCTCTCGGCGCCCTCTTTCCTCCTCCACGAGGTAAGACACTAACGGAATTGCCCTAAAGGGAAGAAGCCTTCTGAGTCCGGCAGAGAGGCAGCCTCTCCCACTCAGCATTCCCCCACGGCTGAGCCCAGGGTATGGGACCGTGAGAGGGAGAAAGAGAGCCGTAACCCCGAGCTTTTCCACAATGTAGTATAGTCCTCACCCTCAAGATCACGTCCACTTCATAGAGAAAACACCAGGCCTCGGTGTGCTTTCCTGTGGGAAGGAAACTTTGCTTTCATAGTTAGGTGGCACATTGGCTCAGGACTGCCCTACCCGAAGGGCTCCCGGTGTGCGGCCCTATTTGTTGAGATCAGCCCCTCTGTCTCTGTCTCGGATGAAACCAACTGGGCAAAGAGCCGTTCATAAGCTGGGGACCCTGGGAGCTTTCCCTAGTCTACACCAGAACAGCACTCTGAGGGAGAGGAGCTGCTGACGTCTGGTAGCAAAATCTCCTATTCTGAAGAGAAACATTTCGTTGTAAGTGGGTTCCATCAACCTTGCCCTATTTTCTTAGCTGGCTATGATGGACGGCAGGCAGTCAGTTGGCAGACTCACCTGAGGCCCTGCTTCCCAGACTGTGATAGTCTCAGACCACTCGCCTGCTTCAGCCCAAAGGGACGGCTTACCTTAAGGTAAAAACCATGTGTTGCAAAGCCCCTGCCTAAGCCACGCACAAGCACAAGCATATTGGTCATAGGACAAAGACTTTCCCCACAACTTGAACATGTTTCCTCCCATCTAGCCTCCGAAGGCCGAGTTTACCTAGCTAGGAATCACACTTCAGGAAAGGTACTCAGGCTGCCTGTGACTGCAAGTTGTTTCACCAGGCAGCCGAAATCGAGTACACCATTTGCATTTTCCAGGGGCAGAGCAAATGATGTCAACTTACACGCCTCCAGCCTGGGAGGGGCAACATACACTTTCTGAAAGGGAAAGAAGCCCATGCCTTCAGTGTGAAAGGCCGCTATGCCTCTTTGCTTTGGCTGCCCAGGGATAGCGTCAGCTCTAAAAGGCTTCCAAAGGAGCAGAGTCAGAGAACCTTTGAACCACAGAGCAGGTGCAGCCCAGAACAAGGACTGCTCTTGGCCTGAGAACACCCACTGCCCAGCGCTTCTTTTGGGTACACACGTGTAGAGGGAGGGTGTTGAATTCTGCTGCGTGATAACTTCTCCGGCCCACGAAGTGTGAGGGCAAGGAGAGTGGCCCTGCATCTCGTCCAAGTTTCATGGGTCAGTTGTATAAGGCAAACTCCCTGCTTGAATCCCTCTGTGGGCAACGTAACCTTCAGAGAAAGATGGATGATTGGAACCCAGGGCTGGAATCTAGGTTAATGTTCTGTGCATCAACTTCGCAGCTGTTCTCTCTAAGCGGGTCCCAAAGGCTTTTGGAAGGGTTTCCTTAGAGGGTCAGAAACAGGAAATTAACCGACAGGCTCACGGGGATGCCAGTTCTCTCCAGCAACAACGCTACCAGCCTCAGACTATTGGGTTCTCTCTGGTAAATGGAAGAACACTATGCTTGGAAGCTTCTTCCATCCAGTTTGAGAGTCACACTTCCACTGCATCCTAGGATTCCAGGTGTTGCCATGCCCTCACAATTTCCAGTTCTTAGGCCTATGACGGCAGTGTCTGGCAGTTCTGAAAGAGACCTTAGGAATGCAGGCGTTTTGGCTCCTTCCACCGAGAAACCAGCTCCTCCAGATCCTCTGTCGTTAGGTATTTCATGGCAGAATATCTCTCGGCGCCCTCTTTCCTCCTCCACGAGGTAAGACACTAACGGAATTGCCCTAAAGGGAAGAAGCCTTCTGAGTCCGGCAGAGAGGCAGCCTCTCCCACTCAGCATTCCCCCACGGCTGAGCCCAGGGTATGGGACCGTGAGAGGGAGAAAGAGAGCCGTAACCCCGAGCTTTTCCACAATGTAGTATAGTCCTCACCCTCAAGCTCACGTCCACTTCATAGAGAAAACACCAGGCCTCGGTGTGCTTTCCTGTGGCAAGGAAACTTTGCTTTCATAGTTAGGTGGCACATTGGCTCAGGACTGCCCTACCCGAAGGGCTCCCGGTGTGCGGCCCTATTTGTTGAGATCAGCCCCTCTGTCTCTGTCTCGGATGAAACCAACTGGGCAAAGAGCCGTTCATAAGCTGGGGACCCTGGGAGCTTTCCCTAGTCTACACCAGAACAGCACTCTGAGGGAGAGGAGCTGCTGACGTCTGGTAGCAAAATCTCCTATTCTGAAGAGAAACATTTCGTTGTAAGTGGGTTCCATCAACCTTGCCCTATTTTCTTAGCTGGCTATGATGGACGGCAGGCAGTCAGTTGGCAGACTCACCTGAGGCCCTGCTTCCCAGACTGTGATAGTCTCAGACCACTCGCCTGCTTCAGCCCAAAGGGACGGCTTACCTTAAGGTAAAAACCATGTGTTGCAAAGCTCCTGCCTAAGCCACGCACAAGCACAAGCATATTGGTCATAGGACAAAGACTTTCCCCACAACTTGAACATGTTTGCTCCCATCTAGCCTCCGAAGGCCGAGTTTACCTAGCTAGGAATCACACTTCAGGAAAGGTACTCAGGCTGCCTGTGACTGCAAGTTGTTTCACCAGGCAGCCGAAATCGAGTACACCATTTGCATTTTCCAGGGGCAGAGCAAATGATGTCAACTTACACGCCTCCAGCCTGGGAGGGGCAACATACACTTTCTGAAAGGGAAAGAAGCCCATGCCTTCAGTGTGAAAGGCCGCTATGCCTCTTTGCTTTGGCTGCCCAGGGATAGCGTCAGCTCTAAAAGGCTTCCAAAGGAGCAGAGTCAGAGAACCTTTGAACCACAGAGCAGGTGCAGCCCAGAACAAGGACTGCTCTTGGCCTGAGAACAGCCACTGCCCAGCGCTTCTTTTGGGTACACACGTGTAGAGGAAGGGTGTTGAATTCTGCTGCGTGATAACTTCTCCGGCCCACGAAGTGTGAGGGCAAGGAGAGTGGCCCTGCATCTCATCCAAGTTTCATGGGTCAGTTGTATAAGGCAAACTCCCTGCTTGAATCCCTCTGTGGGCAACGTAACCTTCAGAGAAAGATGGATGATTGGAACCCAGGGCTGGAATCTAGGTTAATGTTCTGTGCATCAACTTCGCAGCTGTTCTCTCTAAGCGGGTCCCAAAGGCTTTTGGAAGGGTTTCCTTAGAGGGTCAGAAACAGGAAATTAACCGACAGGCTCACGGGGATGCCAGTTCTCTCCAGCAACAACGCTACCAGCCTCAGACTATTGGGTTCTCTCTGGTAAATGGAAGAACACTATGCTTGGAAGCTTCTTCCATCCAGTTTGAGAGTCACACTTCCACTGCATCCTAGGATTCCAGGTGTTGCCATGCCCTCACAATTTCCAGTTCTTAGGCCTATGACGGCAGTGTCTGGCAGTTCTGAAAGAGACCTTAGGAATGCAGGCGTTTTGGCTCCTTCCACCGAGAAACCAGCTCCTCCAGATCCTCTGTCGTTAGGTATTTCATGGCAGAATATCTCTCGGCGCCCTCTTTCCTCCTCCACGAGGTAAGACACTAACGGAATTGCCCTAAAGGGAAGAAGCCTTCTGAGTCCGGCAGAGAGGCAGCCTCTCCCACTCAGCATTCCCCCACGGCTGAGCCCAGGGTATGGGACCGTGAGAGGGAGAAAGAGAGCCGTAACCCCGAGCTTTTCCACAATGTAGTATAGTCCTCACCCTCAAGATCACGTCCACTTCATAGAGAACACACCAGGCCTCGGTGTGCTTTCCTGTGGGAAGGAAACTTTGCTTTCATAGTTAGGTGGCACATTGGCTCAGGACTGCCCTACCCGAAGGGCTCCCGGTGTGCGGCCCTATTTGTTGAGATCAGCCCCTCTGTCTCTGTCTCGGATGAAACCAACTGGGCAAAGAGCCGTTCATAAGCTGGGGACCCTGGGAGCTTTCCCTAGTCTACACCAGAACAGCACTCTGAGGGAGAGGAGCTGCTGACGTCTGGTAGCAAAATCTCCTATTCTGAAGAGAAACATTTCGTTGTAAGTGGGTTCCATCAACCTTGCCCTATTTTCTTAGCTGGCTATGATGGACGGCAGGCAGTCAGTTGGCAGACTCACCTGAGGCCCTGCTTCCCAGACTGTGATAGTCTCAGACCACTCGCCTGCTTCAGCCCAAAGGGACGGCTTACCTTAAGGTAAAAACCATGTGTTGCAAAGCCCCTGCCTAAGCCACGCACAAGCACAAGCATATTGGTCATAGGACAAAGACTTTCCCCACAACTTGAACATGTTTCCTCCCATCTAGCCTCCGAAGGCCGAGTTTACCTAGCTAGGAATCACACTTCAGGAAAGGTACTCAGGCTGCCTGTGACTGCAAGTTGTTTCACCAGGCAGCCGAAATCGAGTACACCATTTGCATTTTCCAGGGGCAGAGCAAATGATGTCAACTTACACGCCTCCAGCCTGGGAGGGGCAACATACACTTTCTGAAAGGGAAAGAAGCCCATGCCTTCAGTGTGAAAGGCCGCTATGCCTCTTTGCTTTGGCTGCCCAGGGATAGCGTCAGCTCTAAAAGGCTTCCAAAGGAGCAGAGTCAGAGAACCTTTGAACCACAGAGCAGGTGCAGCCCAGAACAAGGACTGCTCTTGGCCTGAGAACACCCACTGCCCAGCGCTTCTTTTGGGTACACACGTGTAGAGGGAGGGTGTTGAATTCTGCTGCGTGATAACTTCTCCGGCCCACGAAGTGTGAGGGCAAGGAGAGTGGCCCTGCATCTCGTCCAAGTTTCATGGGTCAGTTGTATAAGGCAAACTCCCTGCTTGAATCCCTCTGTGGGCAACGTAACCTTCAGAGAAAGATGGATGATTGGAACCCAGGGCTGGAATCTAGGTTAATGTTCTGTGCATCAACTTCGCAGCTGTTCTCTCTAAGCGGGTCCCAAAGGCTTTTGGAAGGGTTTCCTTAGAGGGTCAGAAACAGGAAATTAACCGACAGGCTCACGGGGATGCCAGTTCTCTCCAGCAACAACGCTACCAGCCTCAGACTATTGGGTTCTCTCTGGTAAATGGAAGAACACTATGCTTGGAAGCTTCTTCCATCCAGTTTGAGAGTCACACTTCCACTGCATCCTAGGATTCCAGGTGTTGCCATGCCCTCACAATTTCCAGTTCTTAGGCCTATGACGGCAGTGTCTGGCAGTTCTGAAAGAGACCTTAGGAATGCAGGCGTTTTGGCTCCTTCCACCGAGAAACCAGCTCCTCCAGATCCTCTGTCGTTAGGTATTTCATGGCAGAATATCTCTCGGCGCCCTCTTTCCTCCTCCACGAGGTAAGACACTAACGGAATTGCCCTAAAGGGAAGAAGCCTTCTGAGTCCGGCAGAGAGGCAGCCTCTCCCACTCAGCATTCCCCCACGGCTGAGCCCAGGGTATGGGACCGTGAGAGGGAGAAAGAGAGCCGTAACCCCGAGCTTTTCCACAATGTAGTATAGTCCTCACCCTCAAGCTCACGTCCACTTCATAGAGAAAACACCAGGCCTCGGTGTGCTTTCCTGTGGCAAGGAAACTTTGCTTTCATAGTTAGGTGGCACATTGGCTCAGGACTGCCCTACCCGAAGGGCTCCCGGTGTGCGGCCCTATTTGTTGAGATCAGCCCCTCTGTCTCTGTCTCGGATGAAACCAACTGGGCAAAGAGCCGTTCATAAGCTGGGGACCCTGGGAGCTTTCCCTAGTCTACACCAGAACAGCACTCTGAGGGAGAGGAGCTGCTGACGTCTGGTAGCAAAATCTCCTATTCTGAAGAGAAACATTTCGTTGTAAGTGGGTTCCATCAACCTTGCCCTATTTTCTTAGCTGGCTATGATGGACGGCAGGCAGTCAGTTGGCAGACTCACCTGAGGCCCTGCTTCCCAGACTGTGATAGTCTCAGACCACTCGCCTGCTTCAGCCCAAAGGGACGGCTTACCTTAAGGTAAAAACCATGTGTTGCAAAGCTCCTGCCTAAGCCACGCACAAGCACAAGCATATTGGTCATAGGACAAAGACTTTCCCCACAACTTGAACATGTTTGCTCCCATCTAGCCTCCGAAGGCCGAGTTTACCTAGCTAGGAATCACACTTCAGGAAAGGTACTCAGGCTGCCTGTGACTGCAAGTTGTTTCACCAGGCAGCCGAAATCGAGTACACCATTTGCATTTTCCAGGGGCAGAGCAAATGATGTCAACTTACACGCCTCCAGCCTGGGAGGGGCAACATACACTTTCTGAAAGGGAAAGAAGCCCATGCCTTCAGTGTGAAAGGCCGCTATGCCTCTTTGCTTTGGCTGCCCAGGGATAGCGTCAGCTCTAAAAGGCTTCCAAAGGAGCAGAGTCAGAGAACCTTTGAACCACAGAGCAGGTGCAGCCCAGAACAAGGACTGCTCTTGGCCTGAGAACACCCACTGCCCAGCGCTTCTTTTGGGTACACACGTGTAGAGGGAGGGTGTTGAATTCTGCTGCGTGATAACTTCTCCGGCCCACGAAGTGTGAGGGCAAGGAGAGTGGCCCTGCATCTCGTCCAAGTTTCATGGGTCAGTTGTATAAGGCAAACTCCCTGCTTGAATCCCTCTGTGGGCAACGTAACCTTCAGAGAAAGATGGATGATTGGAACCCAGGGCTGGAATCTAGGTTAATGTTCTGTGCATCAACTTCGCAGCTGTTCTCTCTAAGCGGGTCCCAAAGGCTTTTGGAAGGGTTTCCTTAGAGGGTCAGAAACAGGAAATTAACCGACAGGCTCACGGGGATGCCAGTTCTCTCCAGCAACAACGCTACCAGCCTCAGACTATTGGGTTCTCTCTGGTAAATGGAAGAACACTATGCTTGGAAGCTTCTTCCATCCAGTTTGAGAGTCACACTTCCACTGCATCCTAGGATTCCAGGTGTTGCCATGCCCTCACAATTTCCAGTTCTTAGGCCTATGACGGCAGTGTCTGGCAGTTCTGAAAGAGACCTTAGGAATGCAGGCGTTTTGGCTCCTTCCACCGAGAAACCAGCTCCTCCAGATCCTCTGTCGTTAGGTATTTCATGGCAGAATATCTCTCGGCGCCCTCTTTCCTCCTCCACGAGGTAAGACACTAACGGAATTGCCCTAAAGGGAAGAAGCCTTCTGAGTCCGGCAGAGAGGCAGCCTCTCCCACTCAGCATTCCCCCACGGCTGAGCCCAGGGTATGGGACCGTGAGAGGGAGAAAGAGAGCCGTAACCCCGAGCTTTTCCACAATGTAGTATAGTCCTCACCCTCAAGCTCACGTCCACTTCATAGAGAAAACACCAGGCCTCGGTGTGCTTTCCTGTGGCAAGGAAACTTTGCTTTCATAGTTAGGTGGCACATTGGCTCAGGACTGCCCTACCCGAAGGGCTCCCGGTGTGCGGCCCTATTTGTTGAGATCAGCCCCTCTGTCTCTGTCTCGGATGAAACCAACTGGGCAAAGAGCCGTTCATAAGCTGGGGACCCTGGGAGCTTTCCCTAGTCTACACCAGAACAGCACTCTGAGGGAGAGGAGCTGCTGACGTCTGGTAGCAAAATCTCCTATTCTGAAGAGAAACATTTCGTTGTAAGTGGGTTCCATCAACCTTGCCCTATTTTCTTAGCTGGCTATGATGGACGGCAGGCAGTCAGTTGGCAGACTCACCTGAGGCCCTGCTTCCCAGACTGTGATAGTCTCAGACCACTCGCCTGCTTCAGCCCAAAGGGACGGCTTACCTTAAGGTAAAAACCATGTGTTGCAAAGCTCCTGCCTAAGCCACGCACAAGCACAAGCATATTGGTCATAGGACAAAGACTTTCCCCACAACTTGAACATGTTTGCTCCCATCTAGCCTCCGAAGGCCGAGTTTACCTAGCTAGGAATCACACTTCAGGAAAGGTACTCAGGCTGCCTGTGACTGCAAGTTGTTTCACCAGGCAGCCGAAATCGAGTACACCATTTGCATTTTCCAGGGGCAGAGCAAATGATGTCAACTTACACGCCTCCAGCCTGGGAGGGGCAACATACACTTTCTGAAAGGGAAAGAAGCCCATGCCTTCAGTGTGAAAGGCCGCTATGCCTCTTTGCTTTGGCTGCCCAGGGATAGCGTCAGCTCTAAAAGGCTTCCAAAGGAGCAGAGTCAGAGAACCTTTGAACCACAGAGCAGGTGCAGCCCAGAACAAGGACTGCTCTTGGCCTGAGAACAGCCACTGCCCAGCGCTTCTTTTGGGTACACACGTGTAGAGGAAGGGTGTTGAATTCTGCTGCGTGATAACTTCTCCGGCCCACGAAGTGTGAGGGCAAGGAGAGTGGCCCTGCATCTCATCCAAGTTTCATGGGTCAGTTGTATAAGGCAAACTCCCTGCTTGAATCCCTCTGTGGGCAACGTAACCTTCAGAGAAAGATGGATGATTGGAACCCAGGGCTGGAATCTAGGTTAATGTTCTGTGCATCAACTTCGCAGCTGTTCTCTCTAAGCGGGTCCCAAAGGCTTTTGGAAGGGTTTCCTTAGAGGGTCAGAAACAGGAAATTAACCGACAGGCTCACGGGGATGCCAGTTCTCTCCAGCAACAACGCTACCAGCCTCAGACTATTGGGTTCTCTCTGGTAAATGGAAGAACACTATGCTTGGAAGCTTCTTCCATCCAGTTTGAGAGTCACACTTCCACTGCATCCTAGGATTCCAGGTGTTGCCATGCCCTCACAATTTCCAGTTCTTAGGCCTATGACGGCAGTGTCTGGCAGTTCTGAAAGAGACCTTAGGAATGCAGGCGTTTTGGCTCCTTCCACCGAGAAACCAGCTCCTCCAGATCCTCTGTCGTTAGGTATTTCATGGCAGAATATCTCTCGGCGCCCTCTTTCCTCCTCCACGAGGTAAGACACTAACGGAATTGCCCTAAAGGGAAGAAGCCTTCTGAGTCCGGCAGAGAGGCAGCCTCTCCCACTCAGCATTCCCCCACGGCTGAGCCCAGGGTATGGGACCGTGAGAGGGAGAAAGAGAGCCGTAACCCCGAGCTTTTCCACAATGTAGTATAGTCCTCACCCTCAAGATCACGTCCACTTCATAGAGAACACACCAGGCCTCGGTGTGCTTTCCTGTGGGAAGGAAACTTTGCTTTCATAGTTAGGTGGCACATTGGCTCAGGACTGCCCTACCCGAAGGGCTCCCGGTGTGCGGCCCTATTTGTTGAGATCAGCCCCTCTGTCTCTGTCTCGGATGAAACCAACTGGGCAAAGAGCCGTTCATAAGCTGGGGACCCTGGGAGCTTTCCCTAGTCTACACCAGAACAGCACTCTGAGGGAGAGGAGCTGCTGACGTCTGGTAGCAAAATCTCCTATTCTGAAGAGAAACATTTCGTTGTAAGTGGGTTCCATCAACCTTGCCCTATTTTCTTAGCTGGCTATGATGGACGGCAGGCAGTCAGTTGGCAGACTCACCTGAGGCCCTGCTTCCCAGACTGTGATAGTCTCAGACCACTCGCCTGCTTCAGCCCAAAGGGACGGCTTACCTTAAGGTAAAAACCATGTGTTGCAAAGCCCCTGCCTAAGCCACGCACAAGCACAAGCATATTGGTCATAGGACAAAGACTTTCCCCACAACTTGAACATGTTTCCTCCCATCTAGCCTCCGAAGGCCGAGTTTACCTAGCTAGGAATCACACTTCAGGAAAGGTACTCAGGCTGCCTGTGACTGCAAGTTGTTTCACCAGGCAGCCGAAATCGAGTACACCATTTGCATTTTCCAGGGGCAGAGCAAATGATGTCAACTTACACGCCTCCAGCCTGGGAGGGGCAACATACACTTTCTGAAAGGGAAAGAAGCCCATGCCTTCAGTGTGAAAGGCCGCTATGCCTCTTTGCTTTGGCTGCCCAGGGATAGCGTCAGCTCTAAAAGGCTTCCAAAGGAGCAGAGTCAGAGAACCTTTGAACCACAGAGCAGGTGCAGCCCAGAACAAGGACTGCTCTTGGCCTGAGAACACCCACTGCCCAGCGCTTCTTTTGGGTACACACGTGTAGAGGGAGGGTGTTGAATTCTGCTGCGTGATAACTTCTCCGGCCCACGAAGTGTGAGGGCAAGGAGAGTGGCCCTGCATCTCGTCCAAGTTTCATGGGTCAGTTGTATAAGGCAAACTCCCTGCTTGAATCCCTCTGTGGGCAACGTAACCTTCAGAGAAAGATGGATGATTGGAACCCAGGGCTGGAATCTAGGTTAATGTTCTGTGCATCAACTTCGCAGCTGTTCTCTCTAAGCGGGTCCCAAAGGCTTTTGGAAGGGTTTCCTTAGAGGGTCAGAAACAGGAAATTAACCGACAGGCTCACGGGGATGCCAGTTCTCTCCAGCAACAACGCTACCAGCCTCAGACTATTGGGTTCTCTCTGGTAAATGGAAGAACACTATGCTTGGAAGCTTCTTCCATCCAGTTTGAGAGTCACACTTCCACTGCATCCTAGGATTCCAGGTGTTGCCATGCCCTCACAATTTCCAGTTCTTAGGCCTATGACGGCAGTGTCTGGCAGTTCTGAAAGAGACCTTAGGAATGCAGGCGTTTTGGCTCCTTCCACCGAGAAACCAGCTCCTCCAGATCCTCTGTCGTTAGGTATTTCATGGCAGAATATCTCTCGGCGCCCTCTTTCCTCCTCCACGAGGTAAGACACTAACGGAATTGCCCTAAAGGGAAGAAGCCTTCTGAGTCCGGCAGAGAGGCAGCCTCTCCCACTCAGCATTCCCCCACGGCTGAGCCCAGGGTATGGGACCGTGAGAGGGAGAAAGAGAGCCGTAACCCCGAGCTTTTCCACAATGTAGTATAGTCCTCACCCTCAAGCTCACGTCCACTTCATAGAGAAAACACCAGGCCTCGGTGTGCTTTCCTGTGGCAAGGAAACTTTGCTTTCATAGTTAGGTGGCACATTGGCTCAGGACTGCCCTACCCGAAGGGCTCCCGGTGTGCGGCCCTATTTGTTGAGATCAGCCCCTCTGTCTCTGTCTCGGATGAAACCAACTGGGCAAAGAGCCGTTCATAAGCTGGGGACCCTGGGAGCTTTCCCTAGTCTACACCAGAACAGCACTCTGAGGGAGAGGAGCTGCTGACGTCTGGTAGCAAAATCTCCTATTCTGAAGAGAAACATTTCGTTGTAAGTGGGTTCCATCAACCTTGCCCTATTTTCTTAGCTGGCTATGATGGACGGCAGGCAGTCAGTTGGCAGACTCACCTGAGGCCCTGCTTCCCAGACTGTGATAGTCTCAGACCACTCGCCTGCTTCAGCCCAAAGGGACGGCTTACCTTAAGGTAAAAACCATGTGTTGCAAAGCTCCTGCCTAAGCCACGCACAAGCACAAGCATATTGGTCATAGGACAAAGACTTTCCCCACAACTTGAACATGTTTGCTCCCATCTAGCCTCCGAAGGCCGAGTTTACCTAGCTAGGAATCACACTTCAGGAAAGGTACTCAGGCTGCCTGTGACTGCAAGTTGTTTCACCAGGCAGCCGAAATCGAGTACACCATTTGCATTTTCCAGGGGCAGAGCAAATGATGTCAACTTACACGCCTCCAGCCTGGGAGGGGCAACATACACTTTCTGAAAGGGAAAGAAGCCCATGCCTTCAGTGTGAAAGGCCGCTATGCCTCTTTGCTTTGGCTGCCCAGGGATAGCGTCAGCTCTAAAAGGCTTCCAAAGGAGCAGAGTCAGAGAACCTTTGAACCACAGAGCAGGTGCAGCCCAGAACAAGGACTGCTCTTGGCCTGAGAACACCCACTGCCCAGCGCTTCTTTTGGGTACACACGTGTAGAGGGAGGGTGTTGAATTCTGCTGCGTGATAACTTCTCCGGCCCACGAAGTGTGAGGGCAAGGAGAGTGGCCCTGCATCTCGTCCAAGTTTCATGGGTCAGTTGTATAAGGCAAACTCCCTGCTTGAATCCCTCTGTGGGCAACGTAACCTTCAGAGAAAGATGGATGATTGGAACCCAGGGCTGGAATCTAGGTTAATGTTCTGTGCATCAACTTCGCAGCTGTTCTCTCTAAGCGGGTCCCAAAGGCTTTTGGAAGGGTTTCCTTAGAGGGTCAGAAACAGGAAATTAACCGACAGGCTCACGGGGATGCCAGTTCTCTCCAGCAACAACGCTACCAGCCTCAGACTATTGGGTTCTCTCTGGTAAATGGAAGAACACTATGCTTGGAAGCTTCTTCCATCCAGTTTGAGAGTCACACTTCCACTGCATCCTAGGATTCCAGGTGTTGCCATGCCCTCACAATTTCCAGTTCTTAGGCCTATGACGGCAGTGTCTGGCAGTTCTGAAAGAGACCTTAGGAATGCAGGCGTTTTGGCTCCTTCCACCGAGAAACCAGCTCCTCCAGATCCTCTGTCGTTAGGTATTTCATGGCAGAATATCTCTCGGCGCCCTCTTTCCTCCTCCACGAGGTAAGACACTAACGGAATTGCCCTAAAGGGAAGAAGCCTTCTGAGTCCGGCAGAGAGGCAGCCTCTCCCACTCAGCATTCCCCCACGGCTGAGCCCAGGGTATGGGACCGTGAGAGGGAGAAAGAGAGCCGTAACCCCGAGCTTTTCCACAATGTAGTATAGTCCTCACCCTCAAGATCACGTCCACTTCATAGAGAAAACACCAGGCCTCGGTGTGCTTTCCTGTGGGAAGGAAACTTTGCTTTCATAGTTAGGTGGCACATTGGCTCAGGACTGCCCTACCCGAAGGGCTCCCGGTGTGCGGCCCTATTTGTTGAGATCAGCCCCTCTGTCTCTGTCTCGGATGAAACCAACTGGGCAAAGAGCCGTTCATAAGCTGGGGACCCTGGGAGCTTTCCCTAGTCTACACCAGAACAGCACTCTGAGGGAGAGGAGCTGCTGACGTCTGGTAGCAAAATCTCCTATTCTGAAGAGAAACATTTCGTTGTAAGTGGGTTCCATCAACCTTGCCCTATTTTCTTAGCTGGCTATGATGGACGGCAGGCAGTCAGTTGGCAGACTCACCTGAGGCCCTGCTTCCCAGACTGTGATAGTCTCAGACCACTCGCCTGCTTCAGCCCAAAGGGACGGCTTACCTTAAGGTAAAAACCATGTGTTGCAAAGCTCCTGCCTAAGCCACGCACAAGCACAAGCATATTGGTCATAGGACAAAGACTTTCCCCACAACTTGAACATGTTTCCTCCCATCTAGCCTCCGAAGGCCGAGTTTACCTAGCTAGGAATCACACTTCAGGAAAGGTACTCAGGCTGCCTGTGACTGCAAGTTGTTTCACCAGGCAGCCGAAATCGAGTACACCATTTGCATTTTCCAGGGGCAGAGCAAATGATGTCAACTTACACGCCTCCAGCCTGGGAGGGGCAACATACACTTTCTGAAAGGGAAAGAAGCCCATGCCTTCAGTGTGAAAGGCCGCTATGCCTCTTTGCTTTGGCTGCCCAGGGATAGCGTCAGCTCTAAAAGGCTTCCAAAGGAGCAGAGTCAGAGAACCTTTGAACCACAGAGCAGGTGCAGCCCAGAACAAGGACTGCTCTTGGCCTGAGAACACCCACTGCCCAGCGCTTCTTTTGGGTACACACGTGTAGAGGGAGGGTGTTGAATTCTGCTGCGTGATAACTTCTCCGGCCCACGAAGTGTGAGGGCAAGGAGAGTGGCCCTGCATCTCGTCCAAGTTTCATGGGTCAGTTGTATAAGGCAAACTCCCTGCTTGAATCCCTCTGTGGGCAACGTAACCTTCAGAGAAAGATGGATGATTGGAACCCAGGGCTGGAATCTAGGTTAATGTTCTGTGCATCAACTTCGCAGCTGTTCTCTCTAAGCGGGTCCCAAAGGCTTTTGGAAGGGTTTCCTTAGAGGGTCAGAAACAGGAAATTAACCGACAGGCTCACGGGGATGCCAGTTCTCTCCAGCAACAACGCTACCAGCCTCAGACTATTGGGTTCTCTCTGGTAAATGGAAGAACACTATGCTTGGAAGCTTCTTCCATCCAGTTTGAGAGTCACACTTCCACTGCATCCTAGGATTCCAGGTGTTGCCATGCCCTCACAATTTCCAGTTCTTAGGCCTATGACGGCAGTGTCTGGCAGTTCTGAAAGAGACCTTAGGAATGCAGGCGTTTTGGCTCCTTCCACCGAGAATCCAGCTCCTCCAGATCCTCTGTCGTTAGGTATTTCATGGCAGAATATCTCTCGGCGCCCTCTTTCCTCCTCCACGAGGTAAGACACTAACGGAATTGCCCTAAAGGGAAGAAGCCTTCTGAGTCCGGCAGAGAGGCAGCCTCTCCCACTCAGCATTCCCCCACGGCTGAGCCCAGGGTATGGGACCGTGAGAGGGAGAAAGAGAGCCGTAACCCCGAGCTTTTCCACAATGTAGTATAGTCCTCACCCTCAAGCTCACGTCCACTTCATAGAGAAAACACCAGGCCTCGGTGTGCTTTCCTGTGGCAAGGAAACTTTGCTTTCATAGTTAGGTGGCACATTGGCTCAGGACTGCCCTACCCGAAGGGCTCCCGGTGTGCGGCCCTATTTGTTGAGATCAGCCCCTCTGTCTCTGTCTCGGATGAAACCAACTGGGCAAAGAGCCGTTCATAAGCTGGGGACCCTGGGAGCTTTCCCTAGTCTACACCAGAACAGCACTCTGAGGGAGAGGAGCTGCTGACGTCTGGTAGCAAAATCTCCTATTCTGAAGAGAAACATTTCGTTGTAAGTGGGTTCCATCAACCTTGCCCTATTTTCTTAGCTGGCTATGATGGACGGCAGGCAGTCAGTTGGCAGACTCACCTGAGGCCCTGCTTCCCAGACTGTGATAGTCTCAGACCACTCGCCTGCTTCAGCCCAAAGGGACGGCTTACCTTAAGGTAAAAACCATGTGTTGCAAAGCTCCTGCCTAAGCCACGCACAAGCACAAGCATATTGGTCATAGGACAAAGACTTTCCCCACAACTTGAACATGTTTGCTCTCATCTAGCCTCCGAAGGCCGAGTTTACCTAGCTAGGAATCACACTTCAGGAAAGGTACTCAGGCTGCCTGTGACTGCAAGTTGTTTCACCAGGCAGCCGAAATCGAGTACACCATTTGCATTTTCCAGGGGCAGAGCAAATGATGTCAACTTACACGCCTCCAGCCTGGGAGGGGCAACATACACTTTCTGAAAGGGAAAGAAGCCCATGCCTTCAGTGTGAAAGGCCGCTATGCCTCTTTGCTTTGGCTGCCCAGGGATAGCGTCAGCTCTAAAAGGCTTCCAAAGGAGCAGAGTCAGAGAACCTTTGAACCACAGAGCAGGTGCAGCCCAGAACAAGGACTGCTCTTGGCCTGAGAACAGCCACTGCCCAGCGCTTCTTTTGGGTACACACGTGTAGAGGAAGGGTGTTGAATTCTGGTGCGTGATAACTTCTCCGGCCCACGAAGTGTGAGGGCAAGGAGAGTGGCCCTGCATCTCATCCAAGTTTCATGGGTCAGTTGTATAAGGCAAACTCCCTGCTTGAATCCCTCTGTGGGCAACGTAACCTTCAGAGAAAGATGGATGATTGGAACCCAGGGCTGGAATCTAGGTTAATGTTCTGTGCATCAACTTCGCAGCTGTTCTCTCTAAGCGGGTCCCAAAGGCTTTTGGAAGGGTTTAATTAGAGGGTCAGAAACAGGAAATTAACCGACAGGCTCACGGGGATGCCAGTTCTCTCCAGCAACAACGCTACCAGCCTCAGACTATTGGGTTCTCTCTGGTAAATGGAAGAACACTATGCTTGGAAGCTTCTTCCATCCAGTTTGAGAGTCACACTTCCACTGCATCCTAGGATTCCAGGTGTTGCCATGCCCTCACAATTTCCAGTTCTTAGGCCTATGACGGCAGTGTCTGGCAGTTCTGAAAGAGACCTTAGGAATGCAGGCGTTTTGGCTCCTTCCACCGAGAAACCAGCTCCTCCAGATCCTCTGTCGTTAGGTATTTCATGGCAGAATATCTCTCGGCGCCCTCTTTCCTCCTCCACGAGGTAAGACACTAACGGAATTGCCCTAAAGGGAAGAAGCCTTCTGAGTCCGGCAGAGAGGCAGCCTCTCCCACTCAGCATTCCCCCACGGCTGAGCCCAGGGTATGGGACCGTGAGAGGGAGAAAGAGAGCCGTAACCCCGAGCTTTTCCACAATGTAGTATAGTCCTGACCCTCAAGATCACGTCCACTTCATAGAGAAAATACCAGGCCTCGGTGTGCTTTCCTGTGGGAAGGAAACTTTGCTTTCATAGTTAGGTGGCACATTGGCTCAGGACTGCCCTACCCGAAGGGCTCCCGGTGTGCGGCCCTATTTGTTGAGATCAGCCCCTCTGTCTCTGTCTCGGATGAAACCAACTGGGCAAAGAGCCGTTCATAAGCTGGGGACCCTGGGAGCTTTCCCTAGTCTACACCAGAACAGCACTCTGAGGGAGAGGAGCTGCTGACGTCTGGTAGCAAAATCTCCTATTCTGAAGAGAAACATTTCGTTGTAAGTGGGTTCCATCAACCTTGCCCTATTTTCTTAGCTGGCTATGATGGACGGCAGGCAGTCAGTTGGCAGACTCACCTGAGGCCCTGCTTCCCAGACTGTGATAGTCTCAGACCACTCGCCTGCTTCAGCCCAAAGGGACGGCTTACCTTAAGGTAAAAACCATGTGTTGCAAAGCTCCTGCCTAAGCCACGCACAAGCACAAGCATATTGGTCATAGGACAAAGACTTTCCCCACAACTTGAACATGTTTCCTCCCATCTAGCCTCCGAAGGCCGAGTTTACCTAGCTAGGAATCACACTTCAGGAAAGGTACTCAGGCTGCCTGTGACTGCAAGTTGTTTCACCAGGCAGCCGAAATCGAGTACACCATTTGCATTTCCCAGGGGCAGAGCAAATGATGTCAACTTACACGCCTCCAGCCTGGGAGGGGCAACATACACTTTCTGAAAGGGAAAGAAGCCCATGCCTTCAGTGTGAAAGGCCGCTATGCCTCTTTGCTTTGGCTGCCCAGGGATAGCGTCAGCTCTAAAAGGCTTCCAAAGGAGCAGAGTCAGAGAACCTTTGAACCACAGAGCAGGTGCAGCCCAGAACAAGGACTGCTCTTGGCCTGAGAACAGCCACTGCCCAGCGCTTCTTTTGGGTACACACGTGTAGAGGGAGGGTGTTGAATTCTGCTGCGTGATAACTTCTCCGGCCCACGAAGTGTGAGGGCAAGGAGAGTGGCCCTGCATCTCGTCCAAGTTTCATGGGTCAGTTGTATAAGGCAAACTCCCTGCTTGAATCCCTCTGTGGGCAACGTAACCTTCAGAGAAAGATGGATGATTGGAACCCAGGGCTGGAATCTAGGTTAATGTTCTGTGCATCAACTTCGCAGCTGTTCTCTCTAAGCGGGTCCCAAAGGCTTTTGGAAGGGTTTCCTTAGAGGGTCAGAAACAGGAAATTAACCGACAGGCTCACGGGGATGCCAGTTCTCTCCAGCAACAACGCTACCAGCCTCAGACTATTGGGTTCTCTCTGGTAAATGGAAGAACACTATGCTTGGAAGCTTCTTCCATCCAGTTTGAGAGTCACACTTCCACTGCATCCTAGGATTCCAGGTGTTGCCATGCCCTCACAATTTCCAGTTCTTAGGCCTATGACGGCAGTGTCTGGCAGTTCTGAAAGAGACCTTAGGAATGCAGGCGTTTTGGCTCCTTCCACCGAGAAACCAGCTCCTCCAGATCCTCTGTCGTTAGGTATTTCATGGCAGAATATCTCTCGGCGCCCTCTTTCCTCCTCCACGAGGTAAGACACTAACGGAATTGCCCTAAAGGGAAGAAGCCTTCTGAGTCCGGCAGAGAGGCAGCCTCTCCCACTCAGCATTCCCCCACGGCTGAGCCCAGGGTATGGGACCGTGAGAGGGAGAAAGAGAGCCGTAACCCCGAGCTTTTCCACAATGTAGTATAGTCCTGACCCTCAAGCTCACGTCCACTTCATAGAGAAAACACCAGGCCTCGGTGTGCTTTCCTGTGGGAAGGAAACTTTGCTTTCATAGTTAGGTGGCACATTGGCTCAGGACTGCCCTACCCGAAGGGCTCCCGGTGTGCGGCCCTATTTGTTGAGATCAGCCCCTCTGTCTCTGTCTCGGATGAAACCAACTGGGCAAAGAGCCGTTCATAAGCTGGGGACCCTGGGAGCTTTCCCTAGTCTACACCAGAACAGCACTCTGAGGGAGAGGAGCTGCTGACGTCTGGTAGCAAAATCTCCTATTCTGAAGAGAAACATTTCGTTGTAAGTGGGTTCCATCAACCTTGCCCTATTTTCTTAGCTGGCTATGATGGACGGCAGGCAGTCAGTTGGCAGACTCACCTGAGGCCCTGCTTCCCAGACTGTGATAGTCTCAGACCACTCGCCTGCTTCAGCCCAAAGGGACGGCTTACCTTAAGGTAAAAACCATGTGTTGCAAAGCTCCTGCCTAAGCCACGCACAAGCACAAGCATATTGGTCATAGGACAAAGACTTTCCCCACAACTTGAACATGTTTGCTCTCATCTAGCCTCCGAAGGCCGAGTTTACCTAGCTAGGAATCACACTTCAGGAAAGGTACTCAGGCTGCCTGTGACTGCAAGTTGTTTCACCAGGCAGCCGAAATCGAGTACACCATTTGCATTTTCCAGGGGCAGAGCAAATGATGTCAACTTACACGCCTCCAGCCTGGGAGGGGCAACATACACTTTCTGAAAGGGAAAGAAGCCCATGCCTTCAGTGTGAAAGGCCGCTATGCCTCTTTGCTTTGGCTGCCCAGGGATAGCGTCAGCTCTAAAAGGCTTCCAAAGGAGCAGAGTCAGAGAACCTTTGAACCACAGAGCAGGTGCAGCCCAGAACAAGGACTGCTCTTGGCCTGAGAACAGCCACTGCCCAGCGCTTCTTTTGGGTACACACGTGTAGAGGAAGGGTGTTGAATTCTGCTGCGTGATAACTTCTCCGGCCCACGAAGTGTGAGGGCAAGGAGAGTGGCCCTGCATCTCATCCAAGTTTCATGGGTCAGTTGTATAAGGCAAACTCCCTGCTTGAATCCCTCTGTGGGCAACGTAACCTTCAGAGAAAGATGGATGATTGGAACCCAGGGCTGGAATCTAGGTTAATGTTCTGTGCATCAACTTCGCAGCTGTTCTCTCTAAGCGGGTCCCAAAGGCTTTTGGAAGGGTTTCCTTAGAGGGTCAGAAACAGGAAATTAACCGACAGGCTCACGGGGATGCCAGTTCTCTCCAGCAACAACGCTACCAGCCTCAGACTATTGGGTTCTCTCTGGTAAATGGAAGAACACTATGCTTGGAAGCTTCTTCCATCCAGTTTGAGAGTCACACTTCCACTGCATCCTAGGATTCCAGGTGTTGCCATGCCCTCACAATTTCCAGTTCTTAGGCCTATGACGGCAGTGTCTGGCAGTTCTGAAAGAGACCTTAGGAATGCAGGCGTTTTGGCTCCTTCCACCGAGAAACCAGCTCCTCCAGATCCTCTGTCGTTAGGTATTTCATGGCAGAATATCTCTCGGCGCCCTCTTTCCTCCTCCACGAGGTAAGACACTAACGGAATTGCCCTAAAGGGAAGAAGCCTTCTGAGTCCGGCAGAGAGGCAGCCTCTCCCACTCAGCATTCCCCCACGGCTGAGCCCAGGGTATGGGACCGTGAGAGGGAGAAAGAGAGCCGTAACCCCGAGCTTTTCCACAATGTAGTATAGTCCTCACCCTCAAGCTCACGTCCACTTCATAGAGAAAACACCAGGCCTCGGTGTGCTTTCCTGTGGGAAGGAAACTTTGCTTTCATAGTTAGGTGGCACATTGGCTCAGGACTGCCCTACCCGAAGGGCTCCCGGTGTGCGGCCCTATTTGTTGAGATCAGCCCCTCTGTCTCTGTCTCGGATGAAACCAACTGGGCAAAGAGCCGTTCATAAGCTGGGGACCCTGGGAGCTTTCCCTAGTCTACACCAGAACAGCACTCTGAGGGAGAGGAGCTGCTGACGTCTGGTAGCAAAATCTCCTATTCTGAAGAGAAACATTTCGTTGTAAGTGGGTTCCATCAACCTTGCCCTATTTTCTTAGCTGGCTATGATGGACGGCAGGCAGTCAGTTGGCAGACTCACCTGAGGCCCTGCTTCCCAGACTGTGATAGTCTCAGACCACTCGCCTGCTTCAGCCCAAAGGGACGGCTTACCTTAAGGTAAAAACCATGTGTTGCAAAGCTCCTGCCTAAGCCACGCACAAGCACAAGCATATTGGTCATAGGACAAAGACTTTCCCCACAACTTGAACATGTTTGCTCCCATCTAGCCTCCGAAGGCCGAGTTTACCTAGCTAGGAATCACACTTCAGGAAAGGTACTCAGGCTGCCTGTGACTGCAAGTTGTTTCACCAGGCAGCCGAAATCGAGTACACCATTTGCATTTTCCAGGGGCAGAGCAAATGATGTCAACTTACACGCCTCCAGCCTGGGAGGGGCAACATACACTTTCTGAAAGGGAAAGAAGCCCATGCCTTCAGTGTGAAAGGCCGCTATGCCTCTTTGCTTTGGCTGCCCAGGGATAACGTCAGCTCTAAAAGGCTTCCAAAGGAGCAGAGTCAGAGAACCTTTGAACCACAGAGCAGGTGCAGCCCAGAACAAGGACTGCTCTTGGCCTGAGAACAGCCACTGCCCAGCGCTTCTTTTGGGTACACACGTGTAGAGGGAGGGTGTTGAATTCTGCTGCGTGATAACTTCTCCGGCCCACGAAGTGTGAGGGCAAGGAGAGTGGCCCTGCATCTCGTCCAAGTTTCATGGGTCAGTTGTATAAGGCAAACTCCCTGCTTGAATCCCTCTGTGGGCAACGTAACCTTCAGAGAAAGATGGATGATTGGAACCCAGGGCTGGAATCTAGGTTAATGTTCTGTGCATCAACTTCGCAGCTGTTCTCTCTAAGCGGGTCCCAAAGGCTTTTGGAAGGGTTTCCTTAGAGGGTCAGAAACAGGAAATTAACCGACAGGCTCACGGGGATGCCAGTTCTCTCCAGCAACAACGCTACCAGCCTCAGACTATTGGGTTCTCTCTGGTAAATGGAAGAACACTATGCTTGGAAGCTTCTTCCATCCAGTTTGAGAGTCACACTTCCACTGCATCCTAGGATTCCAGGTGTTGCCATGCCCTCACAATTTCCAGTTCTTAGGCCTATGACGGCAGTGTCTGGCAGTTCTGAAAGAGACCTTAGGAATGCAGGCGTTTTGGCTCCTTCCACCGAGAAACCAGCTCCTCCAGATCCTCTGTCGTTAGGTATTTCATGGCAGAATATCTCTCGGCGCCCTCTTTCCTCCTCCACGAGGTAAGACACTAACGGAATTGCCCTAAAGGGAAGAAGCCTTCTGAGTCCGGCAGAGAGGCAGCCTCTCCCACTCAGCATTCCCCCACGGCTGAGCCCAGGGTATGGGACCGTGAGAGGGAGAAAGAGAGCCGTAACCCCGAGCTTTTCCACAATGTAGTATAGTCCTCACCCTCAAGCTCACGTCCACTTCATAGAGAAAACACCAGGCCTCGGTGTGCTTTCCTGTGGCAAGGAAACTTTGCTTTCATAGTTAGGTGGCACATTGGCTCAGGACTGCCCTACCCGAAGGGCTCCCGGTGTGCGGCCCTATTTGTTGAGATCAGCCCCTCTGGCTCTGTCTCGGATGAAACCAACTGGGCAAAGAGCCGTTCATAAGCTGGGGACCCTGGGAGCTTTCCCTAGTCTACACCAGAACAGCACTCTGAGGGAGAGGAGCTGCTGACGTCTGGTAGCAAAATCTCCTATTCTGAAGAGAAACATTTCGTTGTAAGTGGGTTCCATCAACCTTGCCCTATTTTCTTAGCTGGCTATGATGGACGGCAGGCAGTCAGTTGGCAGACTCGCCTGAGGCCCTGCTTCCCAGACTGTGATAGTCTCAGACCACTCGCCTGCTTCAGCCCAAAGGGACGGCTTACCTTAAGGTAAAAACCATGTGTTGCAAAGCTCCTGCCTAAGCCACGCACAAGCACAAGCATATTGGTCATAGGACAAAGACTTTCCCCACAACTTGAACATGTTTGCTCCCATCTAGCCTCCGAAGGCCGAGTTTACCTAGCTAGGAATCACACTTCAGGAAAGGTACTCAGGCTGCCTGTGACTGCAAGTTGTTTCACCAGGCAGCCGAAATCGAGTACACCATTTGCATTTTCCAGGGGCAGAGCAAATGATGTCAACTTACACGCCTCCAGCCTGGGAGGGGCAACATACACTTTCTGAAAGGGAAAGAAGCCCATGCCTTCAGTGTGAAAGGCCGCTATGCCTCTTTGCTTTGGCTGCCCAGGGATAGCGTCAGCTCTAAAAGGCTTCCAAAGGAGCAGAGTCAGAGAACCTTTGAACCACAGAGCAGGTGCAGCCCAGAACAAGGACTGCTCTTGGCCTGAGAACAGCCACTGCCCAGCGCTTCTTTTGGGTACACACGTGTAGAGGGAGGGTGTTGAATTCTGCTGCGTGATAACTTCTCCGGCCCACGAAGTGTGAGGGCAAGGAGAGTGGCCCTGCATCTCGTCCAAGTTTCATGGGTCAGTTGTATAAGGCAAACTCCCTGCTTGAATCCCTCTGTGGGCAACGTAACCTTCAGAGAAAGATGGATGATTGGAACCCAGGGCTGGAATCTAGGTTAATGTTCTGTGCATCAACTTCGCAGCTGTTCTCTCTAAGCGGGTCCCAAAGGCTTTTGGAAGGGTTTCCTTAGAGGGTCAGAAACAGGAAATTAACCGACAGGCTCACGGGGATGCCAGTTCTCTCCAGCAACAACGCTACCAGCCTCAGACTATTGGGTTCTCTCTGGTAAATGGAAGAACACTATGCTTGGAAGCTTCTTCCATCCAGTTTGAGAGTCACACTTCCACTGCATCCTAGGATTCCAGGTGTTGCCATGCCCTCACAATTTCCAGTTCTTAGGCCTATGACGGCAGTGTCTGGCAGTTCTGAAAGAGACCTTAGGAATGCAGGCGTTTTGGCTCCTTCCACCGAGAAACCAGCTCCTCCAGATCCTCTGTCGTTAGGTATTTCATGGCAGAATATCTCTCGGCGCCCTCTTTCCTCCTCCACGAGGTAAGACACTAACGGAATTGCCCTAAAGGGAAGAAGCCTTCTGAGTCCGGCAGAGAGGCAGCCTCTCCCACTCAGCATTCCCCCACGGCTGAGCCCAGGGTATGGGACCGTGAGAGGGAGAAAGAGAGCCGTAACCCCGAGCTTTTCCACAATGTAGTATAGTCCTGACCCTCAAGATCACGTCCACTTCATAGAGAAAATACCAGGCCTCGGTGTGCTTTCCTGTGGGAAGGAAACTTTGCTTTCATAGTTAGGTGGCACATTGGCTCAGGACTGCCCTACCCGAAGGGCTCCCGGTGTGCGGCCCTATTTGTTGAGATCAGCCCCTCTGTCTCTGTCTCGGATGAAACCAACTGGGCAAAGAGCCGTTCATAAGCTGGGGACCCTGGGAGCTTTCCCTAGTCTACACCAGAACAGCACTCTGAGGGAGAGGAGCTGCTGACGTCTGGTAGCAAAATCTCCTATTCTGAAGAGAAACATTTCGTTGTAAGTGGGTTCCATCAACCTTGCCCTATTTTCTTAGCTGGCTATGATGGACGGCAGGCAGTCAGTTGGCAGACTCGCCTGAGGCCCTGCTTCCCAGACTGTGATAGTCTCAGACCACTCGCCTGCTTCAGCCCAAAGGGACGGCTTACCTTAAGGTAAAAACCATGTGTTGCAAAGCTCCTGCCTAAGCCACGCACAAGCACAAGCATATTGGTCATAGGACAAAGACTTTCCCCACAACTTGAACATGTTTCCTCCCATCTAGCCTCCGAAGGCCGAGTTTACCTAGCTAGGAATCACACTTCAGGAAAGGTACTCAGGCTGCCTGTGACTGCAAGTTGTTTCACCAGGCAGCCGAAATCGAGTACACCATTTGCATTTTCCAGGGGCAGAGCAAATGATGTCAACTTACACGCCTCCAGCCTGGGAGGGGCAACATACACTTTCTGAAAGGGAAAGAAGCCCATGCCTTCAGTGTGAAAGGCCGCTATGCCTCTTTGCTTTGGCTGCCCAGGGATAGCGTCAGCTCTAAAAGGCTTCCAAAGGAGCAGAGTCAGAGAACCTTTGAACCACAGAGCAGGTGCAGCCCAGAACAAGGACTGCTCTTGGCCTGAGAACAGCCACTGCCCAGCGCTTCTTTTGGGTACACACGTGTAGAGGGAGGGTGTTGAATTCTGCTGCGTGATAACTTCTCCGGCCCACGAAGTGTGAGGGCAAGGAGAGTGGCCCTGCATCTCATCCAAGTTTCATGGGTCAGTTGTATAAGGCAAACTCCCTGCTTGAATCCCTCTGTGGGCAACGTAACCTTCAGAGAAAGATGGATGATTGGAACCCAGGGCTGGAATCTAGGTTAATGTTCTGTGCATCAACTTCGCAGCTGTTCTCTCTAAGCGGGTCCCAAAGGCTTTTGGAAGGGTTTCCTTAGAGGGTCAGAAACAGGAAATTAACCGACAGGCTCACGGGGATGCCAGTTCTCTCCAGCAACAACGCTACCAGCCTCAGACTATTGGGTTCTCTCTGGTAAATGGAAGAACACTATGCTTGGAAGCTTCTTCCATCCAGTTTGAGAGTCACACTTCCACTGCATCCTAGGATTCCAGGTGTTGCCATGCCCTCACAATTTCCAGTTCTTAGGCCTATGACGGCAGTGTCTGGCAGTTCTGAAAGAGACCTTAGGAATGCAGGCGTTTTGGCTCCTTCCACCGAGAAACCAGCTCCTCCAGATCCTCTGTCGTTAGGTATTTCATGGCAGAATATCTCTCGGCGCCCTCTTTCCTCCTCCACGAGGTAAGACACTAACGGAATTGCCCTAAAGGGAAGAAGCCTTCTGAGTCCGGCAGAGAGGCAGCCTCTCCCACTCAGCATTCCCCCACGGCTGAGCCCAGGGTATGGGACCGTGAGAGGGAGAAAGAGAGCCGTAACCCCGAGCTTTTCCACAATGTAGTATAGTCCTCACCCTCAAGCTCACGTCCACTTCATAGAGAAAACACCAGGCCTCGGTGTGCTTTCCTGTGGCAAGGAAACTTTGCTTTCATAGTTAGGTGGCACATTGGCTCAGGACTGCCCTACCCGAAGGGCTCCCGGTGTGCGGCCCTATTTGTTGAGATCAGCCCCTCTGTCTCTGTCTCGGATGAAACCAACTGGGCAAAGAGCCGTTCATAAGCTGGGGACCCTGGGAGCTTTCCCTAGTCTACACCAGAACAGCACTCTGAGGGAGAGGAGCTGCTGACGTCTGGTAGCAAAATCTCCTATTCTGAAGAGAAACATTTCGTTGTAAGTGGGTTCCATCAACCTTGCCCTATTTTCTTAGCTGGCTATGATGGACGGCAGGCAGTCAGTTGGCAGACTCACCTGAGGCCCTGCTTCCCAGACTGTGATAGTCTCAGACCACTCGCCTGCTTCAGCCCAAAGGGACGGCTTATCTTAAGGTAAAAACCATGTGTTGCAAAGCCCCTGCCTAAGCCACGCACAAGCACAAGCATATTGGTCATAGGACAAAGACTTTCCCCACAACTTGAACATGTTTCCTCCCATCTAGCCTCCGAAGGCCGAGTTTACCTAGCTAGGAATCACACTTCAGGAAAGGTACTCAGGCTGCCTGTGACTGCAAGTTGTTTCACCAGGCAGCCGAAATCGAGTACACCATTTGCATTTTCCAGGGGCAGAGCAAATGATGTCAACTTACACGCCTCCAGCCTGGGAGGGGCAACATACACTTTCTGAAAGGGAAAGAAGCCCATGCCTTCAGTGTGAAAGGCCGCTATGCCTCTTTGCTTTGGCTGCCCAGGGATAGCGTCAGCTCTAAAAGGCTTCCAAAGGAGCAGAGTCAGAGAACCTTTGAACCACAGAGCAGGTGCAGCCCAGAACAAGGACTGCTCTTGGCCTGAGAACACCCACTGCCCAGCGCTTCTTTTGGGTACACACGTGTAGAGGGAGGGTGTTGAATTCTGCTGCGTGATAACTTCTCCGGCCCACGAAGTGTGAGGGCAAGGAGAGTGGCCCTGCATCTCGTCCAAGTTTCATGGGTCAGTTGTATAAGGCAAACTCCCTGCTTGAATCCCTCTGTGGGCAACGTAACCTTCAGAGAAAGATGGATGATTGGAACCCAGGGCTGGAATCTAGGTTAATGTTCTGTGCATCAACTTCGCAGCTGTTCTCTCTAAGCGGGTCCCAAAGGCTTTTGGAAGGGTTTCCTTAGAGGGTCAGAAACAGGAAATTAACCGACAGGCTCACGGGGATGCCAGTTCTCTCCAGCAACAACGCTACCAGCCTCAGACTATTGGGTTCTCTCTGGTAAATGGAAGAACACTATGCTTGGAAGCTTCTTCCATCCAGTTTGAGAGTCACACTTCCACTGCATCCTAGGATTCCAGGTGTTGCCATGCCCTCACAATTTCCAGTTCTTAGGCCTATGACGGCAGTGTCTGGCAGTTCTGAAAGAGACCTTAGGAATGCAGGCGTTTTGGCTCCTTCCACCGAGAAACCAGCTCCTCCAGATCCTCTGTCGTTAGGTATTTCATGGCAGAATATCTCTCGGCGCCCTCTTTCCTCCTCCACGAGGTAAGACACTAACGGAATTGCCCTAAAGGGAAGAAGCCTTCTGAGTCCGGCAGAGAGGCAGCCTCTCCCACTCAGCATTCCCCCACGGCTGAGCCCAGGGTATGGGACCGTGAGAGGGAGAAAGAGAGCCGTAACCCCGAGCTTTTCCACAATGTAGTATAGTCCTGACCCTCAAGCTCACGTCCACTTCATAGAGAAAACACCAGGCCTCGGTGTGCTTTCCTGTGGGAAGGAAACTTTGCTTTCATAGTTAGGTGGCACATTGGCTCAGGACTGCCCTACCCGAAGGGCTCCCGGTGTGCGGCCCTATTTGTTGAGATCAGCCCCTCTGTCTCTGTCTCGGATGAAACCAACTGGGCAAAGAGCCGTTCATAAGCTGGGGACCCTGGGAGCTTTCCCTAGTCTACACCAGAACAGCACTCTGAGGGAGAGGAGCTGCTGACGTCTGGTAGCAAAATCTCCTATTCTGAAGAGAAACATTTCGTTGTAAGTGGGTTCCATCAACCTTGCCCTATTTTCTTAGCTGGCTATGATGGACGGCAGGCAGTCAGTTGGCAGACTCACCTGAGGCCCTGCTTCCCAGACTGTGATAGTCTCAGACCACTCGCCTGCTTCAGCCCAAAGGGACGGCTTACCTTAAGGTAAAAACCATGTGTTGCAAAGCTCCTGCCTAAGCCACGCACAAGCACAAGCATATTGGTCATAGGACAAAGACTTTCCCCACAACTTGAACATGTTTCCTCCCATCTAGCCTCCGAAGGCCGAGTTTACCTAGCTAGGAATCACACTTCAGGAAAGGTACTCAGGCTGCCTGTGACTGCAAGTTGTTTCACCAGGCAGCCGAAATCGAGTACACCATTTGCATTTTCCAGGGGCAGAGCAAATGATGTCAACTTACACGCCTCCAGCCTGGGAGGGGCAACATACACTTTCTGAAAGGGAAAGAAGCCCATGCCTTCAGTGTGAAAGGCCGCTATGCCTCTTTGCTTTGGCTGCCCAGGGATAGCGTCAGCTCTAAAAGGCTTCCAAAGGAGCAGAGTCAGAGAACCTTTGAACCACAGAGCAGGTGCAGCCCAGAACAAGGACTGCTCTTGGCCTGAGAACAGCCACTGCCCAGCGCTTCTTTTGGGTACACACGTGTAGAGGAAGGGTGTTGAATTCTGCTGCGTGATAACTTCTCCGGCCCACGAAGTGTGAGGGCAAGGAGAGTGGCCCTGCATCTCATCCAAGTTTCATGGGTCAGTTGTATAAGGCAAACTCCCTGCTTGAATCCCTCTGTGGGCAACGTAACCTTCAGAGAAAGATGGATGATTGGAACCCAGGGCTGGAATCTAGGTTAATGTTCTGTGCATCAACTTCGCAGCTGTTCTCTCTAAGCGGGTCCCAAAGGCTTTTGGAAGGGTTTAATTAGAGGGTCAGAAACAGGAAATTAACCGACAGGCTCACGGGGATGCCAGTTCTCTCCAGCAACAACGCTACCAGCCTCAGACTATTGGGTTCTCTCTGGTAAATGGAAGAACACTATGCTTGGAAGCTTCTTCCATCCAGTTTGAGAGTCACACTTCCACTGCATCCTAGGATTCCAGGTGTTGCCATGCCCTCACAATTTCCAGTTCTTAGGCCTATGACGGCAGTGTCTGGCAGTTCTGAAAGAGACCTTAGGAATGCAGGCGTTTTGGCTCCTTCCACCGAGAAACCAGCTCCTCCAGATCCTCTGTCGTTAGGTATTTCATGGCAGAATATCTCTCGGCGCCCTCTTTCCTCCTCCACGAGGTAAGACACTAACGGAATTGCCCTAAAGGGAAGAAGCCTTCTGAGTCCGGCAGAGAGGCAGCCTCTCCCACTCAGCATTCCCCCACGGCTGAGCCCAGGGTATGGGACCGTGAGAGGGAGAAAGAGAGCCGTAACCCCGAGCTTTTCCACAATGTAGTATAGTCCTCACCCTCAAGCTCACGTCCACTTCATAGAGAAAACACCAGGCCTCGGTGTGCTTTCCTGTGGCAAGGAAACTTTGCTTTCATAGTTAGGTGGCACATTGGCTCAGGACTGCCCTACCCGAAGGGCTCCCGGTGTGCGGCCCTATTTGTTGAGATCAGCCCCTCTGTCTCTGTCTCGGATGAAACCAACTGGGCAAAGAGCCGTTCATAAGCTGGGGACCCTGGGAGCTTTCCCTAGTCTACACCAGAACAGCACTCTGAGGGAGAGGAGCTGCTGACGTCTGGTAGCAAAATCTCCTATTCTGAAGAGAAACATTTCGTTGTAAGTGGGTTCCATCAACCTTGCCCTATTTTCTTAGCTGGCTATGATGGACGGCAGGCAGTCAGTTGGCAGACTCACCTGAGGCCCTGCTTCCCAGACTGTGATAGTCTCAGACCACTCGCCTGCTTCAGCCCAAAGGGACGGCTTATCTTAAGGTAAAAACCATGTGTTGCAAAGCCCCTGCCTAAGCCACGCACAAGCACAAGCATATTGGTCATAGGACAAAGACTTTCCCCACAACTTGAACATGTTTCCTCCCATCTAGCCTCCGAAGGCCGAGTTTACCTAGCTAGGAATCACACTTCAGGAAAGGTACTCAGGCTGCCTGTGACTGCAAGTTGTTTCACCAGGCAGCCGAAATCGAGTACACCATTTGCATTTTCCAGGGGCAGAGCAAATGATGTCAACTTACACGCCTCCAGCCTGGGAGGGGCAACATACACTTTCTGAAAGGGAAAGAAGCCCATGCCTTCAGTGTGAAAGGCCGCTATGCCTCTTTGCTTTGGCTGCCCAGGGATAGCGTCAGCTCTAAAAGGCTTCCAAAGGAGCAGAGTCAGAGAACCTTTGAACCACAGAGCAGGTGCAGCCCAGAACAAGGACTGCTCTTGGCCTGAGAACACCCACTGCCCAGCGCTTCTTTTGGGTACACACGTGTAGAGGGAGGGTGATGAATTCTGCTGCGTGATAACTTCTCCGGCCCACGAAGTGTGAGGGCAAGGAGAGTGGCCCTGCATCTCGTCCAAGTTTCATGGGTCAGTTGTATAAGGCAAACTCCCTGCTTGAATCCCTCTGTGGGCAACGTAACCTTCAGAGAAAGATGGATGATTGGAACCCAGGGCTGGAATCTAGGTTAATGTTCTGTGCATCAACTTCGCAGCTGTTCTCTCTAAGCGGGTCCCAAAGGCTTTTGGAAGGGTTTCCTTAGAGGGTCAGAAACAGGAAATTAACCGACAGGCTCACGGGGATGCCAGTTCTCTCCAGCAACAACGCTACCAGCCTCAGACTATTGGGTTCTCTCTGGTAAATGGAAGAACACTATGCTTGGAAGCTTCTTCCATCCAGTTTGAGAGTCACACTTCCACTGCATCCTAGGATTCCAGGTGTTGCCATGCCCTCACAATTTCCAGTTCTTAGGCCTATGACGGCAGTGTCTGGCAGTTCTGAAAGAGACCTTAGGAATGCAGGCGTTTTGGCTCCTTCCACCGAGAAACCAGCTCCTCCAGATCCTCTGTCGTTAGGTATTTCATGGCAGAATATCTCTCGGCGCCCTCTTTCCTCCTCCACGAGGTAAGACACTAACGGAATTGCCCTAAAGGGAAGAAGCCTTCTGAGTCCGGCAGAGAGGCAGCCTCTCCCACTCAGCATTCCCCCACGGCTGAGCCCAGGGTATGGGACCGTGAGAGGGAGAAAGAGAGCCGTAACCCCGAGCTTTTCCACAATGTAGTATAGTCCTGACCCTCAAGCTCACGTCCACTTCATAGAGAAAACACCAGGCCTCGGTGTGCTTTCCTGTGGGAAGGAAACTTTGCTTTCATAGTTAGGTGGCACATTGGCTCAGGACTGCCCTACCCGAAGGGCTCCCGGTGTGCGGCCCTATTTGTTGAGATCAGCCCCTCTGTCTCTGTCTCGGATGAAACCAACTGGGCAAAGAGCCGTTCATAAGCTGGGGACCCTGGGAGCTTTCCCTAGTCTACACCAGAACAGCACTCTGAGGGAGAGGAGCTGCTGACGTCTGGTAGCAAAATCTCCTATTCTGAAGAGAAACATTTCGTTGTAAGTGGGTTCCATCAACCTTGCCCTATTTTCTTAGCTGGCTATGATGGACGGCAGGCAGTCAGTTGGCAGACTCACCTGAGGCCCTGCTTCCCAGACTGTGATAGTCTCAGACCACTCGCCTGCTTCAGCCCAAAGGGACGGCTTACCTTAAGGTAAAAACCATGTGTTGCAAAGCTCCTGCCTAAGCCACGCACAAGCACAAGCATATTGGTCATAGGACAAAGACTTTCCCCACAACTTGAACATGTTTCCTCCCATCTAGCCTCCGAAGGCCGAGTTTACCTAGCTAGGAATCACACTTCAGGAAAGGTACTCAGGCTGCCTGTGACTGCAAGTTGTTTCACCAGGCAGCCGAAATCGAGTACACCATTTGCATTTTCCAGGGGCAGAGCAAATGATGTCAACTTACACGCCTCCAGCCTGGGAGGGGCAACATACACTTTCTGAAAGGGAAAGAAGCCCATGCCTTCAGTGTGAAAGGCCGCTATGCCTCTTTGCTTTGGCTGCCCAGGGATAGCGTCAGCTCTAAAAGGCTTCCAAAGGAGCAGAGTCAGAGAACCTTTGAACCACAGAGCAGGTGCAGCCCAGAACAAGGACTGCTCTTGGCCTGAGAACAGCCACTGCCCAGCGCTTCTTTTGGGTACACACGTGTAGAGGAAGGGTGTTGAATTCTGCTGCGTGATAACTTCTCCGGCCCACGAAGTGTGAGGGCAAGGAGAGTGGCCCTGCATCTCATCCAAGTTTCATGGGTCAGTTGTATAAGGCAAACTCCCTGCTTGAATCCCTCTGTGGGCAACGTAACCTTCAGAGAAAGATGGATGATTGGAACCCAGGGCTGGAATCTAGGTTAATGTTCTGTGCATCAACTTCGCAGCTGTTCTCTCTAAGCGGGTCCCAAAGGCTTTTGGAAGGGTTTAATTAGAGGGTCAGAAACAGGAAATTAACCGACAGGCTCACGGGGATGCCAGTTCTCTCCAGCAACAACGCTACCAGCCTCAGACTATTGGGTTCTCTCTGGTAAATGGAAGAACACTATGCTTGGAAGCTTCTTCCATCCAGTTTGAGAGTCACACTTCCACTGCATCCTAGGATTCCAGGTGTTGCCATGCCCTCACAATTTCCAGTTCTTAGGCCTATGACGGCAGTGTCTGGCAGTTCTGAAAGAGACCTTAGGAATGCAGGCGTTTTGGCTCCTTCCACCGAGAAACCAGCTCCTCCAGATCCTCTGTCGTTAGGTATTTCATGGCAGAATATCTCTCGGCGCCCTCTTTCCTCCTCCACGAGGTAAGACACTAACGGAATTGCCCTAAAGGGAAGAAGCCTTCTGAGTCCGGCAGAGAGGCAGCCTCTCCCACTCAGCATTCCCCCACGGCTGAGCCCAGGGTATGGGACCGTGAGAGGGAGAAAGAGAGCCGTAACCCCGAGCTTTTCCACAATGTAGTATAGTCCTGACCCTCAAGATCACGTCCACTTCATAGAGAAAATACCAGGCCTCGGTGTGCTTTCCTGTGGGAAGGAAACTTTGCTTTCATAGTTAGGTGGCACATTGGCTCAGGACTGCCCTACCCGAAGGGCTCCCGGTGTGCGGCCCTATTTGTTGAGATCAGCCCCTCTGTCTCTGTCTCGGATGAAACCAACTGGGCAAAGAGCCGTTCATAAGCTGGGGACCCTGGGAGCTTTCCCTAGTCTACACCAGAACAGCACTCTGAGGGAGAGGAGCTGCTGACGTCTGGTAGCAAAATCTCCTATTCTGAAGAGAAACATTTCGTTGTAAGTGGGTTCCATCAACCTTGCCCTATTTTCTTAGCTGGCTATGATGGACGGCAGGCAGTCAGTTGGCAGACTCACCTGAGGCCCTGCTTCCCAGACTGTGATAGTCTCAGACCACTCGCCTGCTTCAGCCCAAAGGGACGGCTTACCTTAAGGTAAAAACCATGTGTTGCAAAGCTCCTGCCTAAGCCACGCACAAGCACAAGCATATTGGTCATAGGACAAAGACTTTCCCCACAACTTGAACATGTTTGCTCCCATCTAGCCTCCGAAGGCCGAGTTTACCTAGCTAGGAATCACACTTCAGGAAAGGTACTCAGGCTGCCTGTGACTGCAAGTTGTTTCACCAGGCAGCCGAAATCGAGTACACCATTTGCATTTTCCAGGGGCAGAGCAAATGATGTCAACTTACACGCCTCCAGCCTGGGAGGGGCAACATACACTTTCTGAAAGGGAAAGAAGCCCATGCCTTCAGTGTGAAAGGCCGCTATGCCTCTTTGCTTTGGCTGCCCAGGGATAGCGTCAGCTCTAAAAGGCTTCCAAAGGAGCAGAGTCAGAGAACCTTTGAACCACAGAGCAGGTGCAGCCCAGAACAAGGACTGCTCTTGGCCTGAGAACAGCCACTGCCCAGCGCTTCTTTTGGGTACACACGTGTAGAGGGAGGGTGTTGAATTCTGCTGCGTGATAACTTCTCCGGCCCACGAAGTGTGAGGGCAAGGAGAGTGGCCCTGCATCTCGTCCAAGTTTCATGGGTCAGTTGTATAAGGCAAACTCCCTGCTTGAATCCCTCTGTGGGCAACGTAACCTTCAGAGAAAGATGGATGATTGGAACCCAGGGCTGGAATCTAGGTTAATGTTCTGTGCATCAACTTCGCAGCTGTTCTCTCTAAGCGGGTCCCAAAGGCTTTTGGAAGGGTTTCCTTAGAGGGTCAGAAACAGGAAATTAACCGACAGGCTCACGGGGATGCCAGTTCTCTCCAGCAACAACGCTACCAGCCTCAGACTATTGGGTTCTCTCTGGTAAATGGAAGAACACTATGCTTGGAAGCTTCTTCCATCCAGTTTGAGAGTCACACTTCCACTGCATCCTAGGATTCCAGGTGTTGCCATGCCCTCACAATTTCCAGTTCTTAGGCCTATGACGGCAGTGTCTGGCAGTTCTGAAAGAGACCTTAGGAATGCAGGCGTTTTGGCTCCTTCCACCGAGAAACCAGCTCCTCCAGATCCTCTGTCGTTAGGTATTTCATGGCAGAATATCTCTCGGCGCCCTCTTTCCTCCTCCACGAGGTAAGACACTAACGGAATTGCCCTAAAGGGAAGAAGCCTTCTGAGTCCGGCAGAGAGGCAGCCTCTCCCACTCAGCATTCCCCCACGGCTGAGCCCAGGGTATGGGACCGTGAGAGGGAGAAAGAGAGCCGTAACCCCGAGCTTTTCCACAATGTAGTATAGTCCTGACCCTCAAGATCACGTCCACTTCATAGAGAAAATACCAGGCCTCGGTGTGCTTTCCTGTGGGAAGGAAACTTTGCTTTCATAGTTAGGTGGCACATTGGCTCAGGACTGCCCTACCCGAAGGGCTCCCGGTGTGCGGCCCTATTTGTTGAGATCAGCCCCTCTGTCTCTGTCTCGGATGAAACCAACTGGGCAAAGAGCCGTTCATAAGCTGGGGACCCTGGGAGCTTTCCCTAGTCTACACCAGAACAGCACTCTGAGGGAGAGGAGCTGCTGACGTCTGGTAGCAAAATCTCCTATTCTGAAGAGAAACATTTCGTTGTAAGTGGGTTCCATCAACCTTGCCCTATTTTCTTAGCTGGCTATGATGGACGGCAGGCATTCAGTTGGCAGACTCGCCTGAGGCCCTGCTTCCCAGACTGTGATAGTCTCAGACCACTCGCCTGCTTCAGCCCAAAGGGACGGCTTACCTTAAGGTAAAAACCATGTGTTGCAAAGCTCCTGCCTAAGCCACGCACAAGCACAAGCATATTGGTCATAGGACAAAGACTTTCCCCACAACTTGAACATGTTTCCTCCCATCTAGCCTCCGAAGGCCGAGTTTACCTAGCTAGGAATCACACTTCAGGAAAGGTACTCAGGCTGCCTGTGACTGCAAGTTGTTTCACCAGGCAGCCGAAATCGAGTACACCATTTGCATTTTCCAGGGGCAGAGCAAATGATGTCAACTTACACGCCTCCAGCCTGGGAGGGGCAACATACACTTTCTGAAAGGGAAAGAAGCCCATGCCTTCAGTGTGAAAGGCCGCTATGCCTCTTTGCTTTGGCTGCCCAGGGATAGCGTCAGCTCTAAAAGGCTTCCAAAGGAGCAGAGTCAGAGAACCTTTGAACCACAGAGCAGGTGCAGCCCAGAACAAGGACTGCTCTTGGCCTGAGAACAGCCACTGCCCAGCGCTTCTTTTGGGTACACACGTGTAGAGGGAGGGTGTTGAATTCTGCTGCGTGATAACTTCTCCGGCCCACGAAGTGTGAGGGCAAGGAGAGTGGCCCTGCATCTCATCCAAGTTTCATGGGTCAGTTGTATAAGGCAAACTCCCTGCTTGAATCCCTCTGTGGGCAACGTAACCTTCAGAGAAAGATGGATGATTGGAACCCAGGGCTGGAATCTAGGTTAATGTTCTGTGCATCAACTTCGCAGCTGTTCTCTCTAAGCGGGTCCCAAAGGCTTTTGGAAGGGTTTCCTTAGAGGGTCAGAAACAGGAAATTAACCGACAGGCTCACGGGGATGCCAGTTCTCTCCAGCAACAACGCTACCAGCCTCAGACTATTGGGTTCTCTCTGGTAAATGGAAGAACACTATGCTTGGAAGCTTCTTCCATCCAGTTTGAGAGTCACACTTCCACTGCATCCTAGGATTCCAGGTGTTGCCATGCCCTCACAATTTCCAGTTCTTAGGCCTATGACGGCAGTGTCTGGCAGTTCTGAAAGAGACCTTAGGAATGCAGGCGTTTTGGCTCCTTCCACCGAGAAACCAGCTCCTCCAGATCCTCTGTCGTTAGGTATTTCATGGCAGAATATCTCTCGGCGCCCTCTTTCCTCCTCCACGAGGTAAGACACTAACGGAATTGCCCTAAAGGGAAGAAGCCTTCTGAGTCCGGCAGAGAGGCAGCCTCTCCCACTCAGCATTCCCCCACGGCTGAGCCCAGGGTATGGGACCGTGAGAGGGAGAAAGAGAGCCGTAACCCCGAGCTTTTCCACAATGTAGTATAGTCCTCACCCTCAAGCTCACGTCCACTTCATAGAGAAAACACCAGGCCTCGGTGTGCTTTCCTGTGGCAAGGAAACTTTGCTTTCATAGTTAGGTGGCACATTGGCTCAGGACTGCCCTACCCGAAGGGCTCCCGGTGTGCGGCCCTATTTGTTGAGATCAGCCCCTCTGGCTCTGTCTCGGATGAAACCAACTGGGCAAAGAGCCGTTCATAAGCTGGGGACCCTGGGAGCTTTCCCTAGTCTACACCAGAACAGCACTCTGAGAGAGAGGAGCTGCTGACGTCTGGTAGCAAAATCTCCTATTCTGAAGAGAAACATTTCGTTGTAAGTGGGTTCCATCAACCTTGCCCTATTTTCTTAGCTGGCTATGATGGACGGCAGGCAGTCAGTTGGCAGACTCACCTGAGGCCCTGCTTCCCAGACTGTGATAGTCTCAGACCACTCGCCTGCTTCAGCCCAAAGGGACGGCTTACCTTAAGGTAAAAACCATGTGTTGCAAAGCCCCTGCCTAAGCCACGCACAAGCACAAGCATATTGGTCATAGGACAAAGACTTTCCCCACAACTTGAACATGTTTCCTCCCATCTAGCCTCCGAAGGCCGAGTTTACCTAGCTAGGAATCACACTTCAGGAAAGGTACTCAGGCTGCCTGTGACTGCAAGTTGTTTCACCAGGCAGCCGAAATCGAGTACACCATTTGCATTTTCCAGGGGCAGAGCAAATGATGTCAACTTACACGCCTCCAGCCTGGGAGGGGCAACATACACTTTCTGAAAGGGAAAGAAGCCCATGCCTTCAGTGTGAAAGGCCGCTATGCCTCTTTGCTTTGGCTGCCCAGGGATAGCGTCAGCTCTAAAAGGCTTCCAAAGGAGCAGAGTCAGAGAACCTTTGAACCACAGAGCAGGTGCAGCCCAGAACAAGGACTGCTCTTGGCCTGAGAACACCCACTGCCCAGCGCTTCTTTTGGGTACACACGTGTAGAGGGAGGGTGTTGAATTCTGCTGCGTGATAACTTCTCCGGCCCACGAAGTGTGAGGGCAAGGAGAGTGGCCCTGCATCTCGTCCAAGTTTCATGGGTCAGTTGTATAAGGCAAACTCCCTGCTTGAATCCCTCTGTGGGCAACGTAACCTTCAGAGAAAGATGGATGATTGGAACCCAGGGCTGGAATCTAGGTTAATGTTCTGTGCATCAACTTCGCAGCTGTTCTCTCTAAGCGGGTCCCAAAGGCTTTTGGAAGGGTTTCCTTAGAGGGTCAGAAACAGGAAATTAACCGACAGGCTCACGGGGATGCCAGTTCTCTCCAGCAACAACGCTACCAGCCTCAGACTATTGGGTTCTCTCTGGTAAATGGAAGAACACTATGCTTGGAAGCTTCTTCCATCCAGTTTGAGAGTCACACTTCCACTGCATCCTAGGATTCCAGGTGTTGCCATGCCCTCACAATTTCCAGTTCTTAGGCCTATGACGGCAGTGTCTGGCAGTTCTGAAAGAGACCTTAGGAATGCAGGCGTTTTGGCTCCTTCCACCGAGAAACCAGCTCCTCCAGATCCTCTGTCGTTAGGTATTTCATGGCAGAATATCTCTCGGCGCCCTCTTTCCTCCTCCACGAGGTAAGACACTAACGGAATTGCCCTAAAGGGAAGAAGCCTTCTGAGTCCGGCAGAGAGGCAGCCTCTCCCACTCAGCATTCCCCCACGGCTGAGCCCAGGGTATGGGACCGTGAGAGGGAGAAAGAGAGCCGTAACCCCGAGCTTTTCCACAATGTAGTATAGTCCTCACCCTCAAGCTCACGTCCACTTCATAGAGAAAACACCAGGCCTCGGTGTGCTTTCCTGTGGCAAGGAAACTTTGCTTTCATAGTTAGGTGGCACATTGGCTCAGGACTGCCCTACCCGAAGGGCTCCCGGTGTGCGGCCCTATTTGTTGAGATCAGCCCCTCTGTCTCTGTCTCGGATGAAACCAACTGGGCAAAGAGCCGTTCATAAGCTGGGGACCCTGGGAGCTTTCCCTAGTCTACACCAGAACAGCACTCTGAGGGAGAGGAGCTGCTGACGTCTGGTAGCAAAATCTCCTATTCTGAAGAGAAACATTTCGTTGTAAGTGGGTTCCATCAACCTTGCCCTATTTTCTTAGCTGGCTATGATGGACGGCAGGCAGTCAGTTGGCAGACTCACCTGAGGCCCTGCTTCCCAGACTGTGATAGTCTCAGACCACTCGCCTGCTTCAGCCCAAAGGGACGGCTTATCTTAAGGTAAAAACCATGTGTTGCAAAGCCCCTGCCTAAGCCACGCACAAGCACAAGCATATTGGTCATAGGACAAAGACTTTCCCCACAACTTGAACATGTTTCCTCCCATCTAGCCTCCGAAGGCCGAGTTTACCTAGCTAGGAATCACACTTCAGGAAAGGTACTCAGGCTGCCTGTGACTGCAAGTTGTTTCACCAGGCAGCCGAAATCGAGTACACCATTTGCATTTTCCAGGGGCAGAGCAAATGATGTCAACTTACACGCCTCCAGCCTGGGAGGGGCAACATACACTTTCTGAAAGGGAAAGAAGCCCATGCCTTCAGTGTGAAAGGCCGCTATGCCTCTTTGCTTTGGCTGCCCAGGGATAGCGTCAGCTCTAAAAGGCTTCCAAAGGAGCAGAGTCAGAGAACCTTTGAACCACAGAGCAGGTGCAGCCCAGAACAAGGACTGCTCTTGGCCTGAGAACACCCACTGCCCAGCGCTTCTTTTGGGTACACACGTGTAGAGGGAGGGTGTTGAATTCTGCTGCGTGATAACTTCTCCGGCCCACGAAGTGTGAGGGCAAGGAGAGTGGCCCTGCATCTCGTCCAAGTTTCATGGGTCAGTTGTATAAGGCAAACTCCCTGCTTGAATCCCTCTGTGGGCAACGTAACCTTCAGAGAAAGATGGATGATTGGAACCCAGGGCTGGAATCTAGGTTAATGTTCTGTGCATCAACTTCGCAGCTGTTCTCTCTAAGCGGGTCCCAAAGGCTTTTGGAAGGGTTTCCTTAGAGGGTCAGAAACAGGAAATTAACCGACAGGCTCACGGGGATGCCAGTTCTCTCCAGCAACAACGCTACCAGCCTCAGACTATTGGGTTCTCTCTGGTAAATGGAAGAACACTATGCTTGGAAGCTTCTTCCATCCAGTTTGAGAGTCACACTTCCACTGCATCCTAGGATTCCAGGTGTTGCCATGCCCTCACAATTTCCAGTTCTTAGGCCTATGACGGCAGTGTCTGGCAGTTCTGAAAGAGACCTTAGGAATGCAGGCGTTTTGGCTCCTTCCACCGAGAAACCAGCTCCTCCAGATCCTCTGTCGTTAGGTATTTCATGGCAGAATATCTCTCGGCGCCCTCTTTCCTCCTCCACGAGGTAAGACACTAACGGAATTGCCCTAAAGGGAAGAAGCCTTCTGAGTCCGGCAGAGAGGCAGCCTCTCCCACTCAGCATTCCCCCACGGCTGAGCCCAGGGTATGGGACCGTGAGAGGGAGAAAGAGAGCCGTAACCCCGAGCTTTTCCACAATGTAGTATAGTCCTGACCCTCAAGCTCACGTCCACTTCATAGAGAAAACACCAGGCCTCGGTGTGCTTTCCTGTGGGAAGGAAACTTTGCTTTCATAGTTAGGTGGCACATTGGCTCAGGACTGCCCTACCCGAAGGGCTCCCGGTGTGCGGCCCTATTTGTTGAGATCAGCCCCTCTGTCTCTGTCTCGGATGAAACCAACTGGGCAAAGAGCCGTTCATAAGCTGGGGACCCTGGGAGCTTTCCCTAGTCTACACCAGAACAGCACTCTGAGGGAGAGGAGCTGCTGACGTCTGGTAGCAAAATCTCCTATTCTGAAGAGAAACATTTCGTTGTAAGTGGGTTCCATCAACCTTGCCCTATTTTCTTAGCTGGCTATGATGGACGGCAGGCAGTCAGTTGGCAGACTCACCTGAGGCCCTGCTTCCCAGACTGTGATAGTCTCAGACCACTCGCCTGCTTCAGCCCAAAGGGACGGCTTACCTTAAGGTAAAAACCATGTGTTGCAAAGCTCCTGCCTAAGCCACGCACAAGCACAAGCATATTGGTCATAGGACAAAGACTTTCCCCACAACTTGAACATGTTTCCTCCCATCTAGCCTCCGAAGGCCGAGTTTACCTAGCTAGGAATCACACTTCAGGAAAGGTACTCAGGCTGCCTGTGACTGCAAGTTGTTTCACCAGGCAGCCGAAATCGAGTACACCATTTGCATTTTCCAGGGGCAGAGCAAATGATGTCAACTTACACGCCTCCAGCCTGGGAGGGGCAACATACACTTTCTGAAAGGGAAAGAAGCCCATGCCTTCAGTGTGAAAGGCCGCTATGCCTCTTTGCTTTGGCTGCCCAGGGATAGCGTCAGCTCTAAAAGGCTTCCAAAGGAGCAGAGTCAGAGAACCTTTGAACCACAGAGCAGGTGCAGCCCAGAACAAGGACTGCTCTTGGCCTGAGAACAGCCACTGCCCAGCGCTTCTTTTGGGTACACACGTGTAGAGGAAGGGTGTTGAATTCTGCTGCGTGATAACTTCTCCGGCCCACGAAGTGTGAGGGCAAGGAGAGTGGCCCTGCATCTCATCCAAGTTTCATGGGTCAGTTGTATAAGGCAAACTCCCTGCTTGAATCCCTCTGTGGGCAACGTAACCTTCAGAGAAAGATGGATGATTGGAACCCAGGGCTGGAATCTAGGTTAATGTTCTGTGCATCAACTTCGCAGCTGTTCTCTCTAAGCGGGTCCCAAAGGCTTTTGGAAGGGTTTAATTAGAGGGTCAGAAACAGGAAATTAACCGACAGGCTCACGGGGATGCCAGTTCTCTCCAGCAACAACGCTACCAGCCTCAGACTATTGGGTTCTCTCTGGTAAATGGAAGAACACTATGCTTGGAAGCTTCTTCCATCCAGTTTGAGAGTCACACTTCCACTGCATCCTAGGATTCCAGGTGTTGCCATGCCCTCACAATTTCCAGTTCTTAGGCCTATGACGGCAGTGTCTGGCAGTTCTGAAAGAGACCTTAGGAATGCAGGCGTTTTGGCTCCTTCCACCGAGAAACCAGCTCCTCCAGATCCTCTGTCGTTAGGTATTTCATGGCAGAATATCTCTCGGCGCCCTCTTTCCTCCTCCACGAGGTAAGACACTAACGGAATTGCCCTAAAGGGAAGAAGCCTTCTGAGTCCGGCAGAGAGGCAGCCTCTCCCACTCAGCATTCCCCCACGGCTGAGCCCAGGGTATGGGACCGTGAGAGGGAGAAAGAGAGCCGTAACCCCGAGCTTTTCCACAATGTAGTATAGTCCTGACCCTCAAGATCACGTCCACTTCATAGAGAAAATACCAGGCCTCGGTGTGCTTTCCTGTGGGAAGGAAACTTTGCTTTCATAGTTAGGTGGCACATTGGCTCAGGACTGCCCTACCCGAAGGGCTCCCGGTGTGCGGCCCTATTTGTTGAGATCAGCCCCTCTGTCTCTGTCTCGGATGAAACCAACTGGGCAAAGAGCCGTTCATAAGCTGGGGACCCTGGGAGCTTTCCCTAGTCTACACCAGAACAGCACTCTGAGGTAGAGGAGCTGCTGACGTCTGGTAGCAAAATCTCCTATTCTGAAGAGAAACATTTCGTTGTAAGTGGGTTCCATCAACCTTGCCCTATTTTCTTAGCTGGCTATGATGGACGGCAGGCAGTCAGTTGGCAGACTCACCTGAGGCCCTGCTTCCCAGACTGTGATAGTCTCAGACCACTCGCCTGCTTCAGCCCAAAGGGACGGCTTACCTTAAGGTAAAAACCATGTGTTGCAAAGCTCCTGCCTAAGCCACGCACAAGCACAAGCATATTGGTCATAGGACAAAGACTTTCCCCACAACTTGAACATGTTTGCTCCCATCTAGCCTCCGAAGGCCGAGTTTACCTAGCTAGGAATCACACTTCAGGAAAGGTACTCAGGCTGCCTGTGACTGCAAGTTGTTTCACCAGGCAGCCGAAATCGAGTACACCATTTGCATTTTCCAGGGGCAGAGCAAATGATGTCAACTTACACGCCTCCAGCCTGGGAGGGGCAACATACACTTTCTGAAAGGGAAAGAAGCCCATGCCTTCAGTGTGAAAGGCCGCTATGCCTCTTTGCTTTGGCTGCCCAGGGATAGCGTCAGCTCTAAAAGGCTTCCAAAGGAGCAGAGTCAGAGAACCTTTGAACCACAGAGCAGGTGCAGCCCAGAACAAGGACTGCTCTTGGCCTGAGAACAGCCACTGCCCAGCGCTTCTTTTGGGTACACACGTGTAGAGGGAGGGTGTTGAATTCTGCTGCGTGATAACTTCTCCGGCCCACGAAGTGTGAGGGCAAGGAGAGTGGCCCTGCATCTCATCCAAGTTTCATGGGTCAGTTGTATAAGGCAAACTCCCTGCTTGAATCCCTCTGTGGGCAACGTAACCTTCAGAGAAAGATGGATGATTGGAACCCAGGGCTGGAATCTAGGTTAATGTTCTGTGCATCAACTTCGCAGCTGTTCTCTCTAAGCGGGTCCCAAAGGCTTTTGGAAGGGTTTCCTTAGAGGGTCAGAAACAGGAAATTAACCGACAGGCTCACGGGGATGCCAGTTCTCTCCAGCAACAACGCTACCAGCCTCAGACTATTGGGTTCTCTCTGGTAAATGGAAGAACACTATGCTTGGAAGCTTCTTCCATCCAGTTTGAGAGTCACACTTCCACTGCATCCTAGGATTCCAGGTGTTGCCATGCCCTCACAATTTCCAGTTCTTAGGCCTATGACGGCAGTGTCTGGCAGTTCTGAAAGAGACCTTAGGAATGCAGGCGTTTTGGCTCCTTCCACCGAGAAACCAGCTCCTCCAGATCCTCTGTCGTTAGGTATTTCATGGCAGAATATCTCTCGGCGCCCTCTTTCCTCCTCCACGAGGTAAGACACTAACGGAATTGCCCTAAAGGGAAGAAGCCTTCTGAGTCCGGCAGAGAGGCAGCCTCTCCCACTCAGCATTCCCCCACGGCTGAGCCCAGGGTATGGGACCGTGAGAGGGAGAAAGAGAGCCGTAACCCCGAGCTTTTCCACAATGTAGTATAGTCCTCACCCTCAAGCTCACGTCCACTTCATAGAGAAAACACCAGGCCTCGGTGTGCTTTCCTGTGGGAAGGAAACTTTGCTTTCATAGTTAGGTGGCACATTGGCTCAGGACTGCCCTACCCGAAGGGCTCCCGGTGTGCGGCCCTATTTGTTGAGATCAGCCCCTCTGTCTCTGTCTCGGATGAAACCAACTGGGCAAAGAGCCGTTCATAAGCTGGGGACCCTGGGAGCTTTCCCTAGTCTACACCAGAACAGCACTCTGAGGGAGAGGAGCTGCTGACGTCTGGTAGCAAAATCTCCTATTCTGAAGAGAAACATTTCGTTGTAAGTGGGTTCCATCAACCTTGCCCTATTTTCTTAGCTGGCTATGATGGACGGCAGGCAGTCAGTTGGCAGACTCACCTGAGGCCCTGCTTCCCAGACTGTGATAGTCTCAGACCACTCGCCTGCTTCAGCCCAAAGGGACGGCTTACCTTAAGGTAAAAACCATGTGTTGCAAAGCTCCTGCCTAAGCCACGCACAAGCACAAGCATATTGGTCATAGGACAAAGACTTTCCCCACAACTTGAACATGTTTCCTCCCATCTAGCCTCCGAAGGCCGAGTTTACCTAGCTAGGAATCACACTTCAGGAAAGGTACTCAGGCTGCCTGTGACTGCAAGTTGTTTCACCAGGCAGCCGAAATCGAGTACACCATTTGCATTTTCCAGGGGCAGAGCAAATGATGTCAACTTACACGCCTCCAGCCTGGGAGGGGCAACATACACTTTCTGAAAGGGAAAGAAGCCCATGCCTTCAGTGTGAAAGGCCGCTATGCCTCTTTGCTTTGGCTGCCCAGGGATAGCGTCAGCTCTAAAAGGCTTCCAAAGGAGCAGAGTCAGAGAACCTTTGAACCACAGAGCAGGTGCAGCCCAGAACAAGGACTGCTCTTGGCCTGAGAACAGCCACTGCCCAGCGCTTCTTTTGGGTACACACGTGTAGAGGGAGGGTGTTGAATTCTGCTGCGTGATAACTTCTCCGGCCCACGAAGTGTGAGGGCAAGGAGAGTGGCCCTGCATCTCGTCCAAGTTTCATGGGTCAGTTGTATAAGGCAAACTCCCTGCTTGAATCCCTCTGTGGGCAACGTAACCTTCAGAGAAAGATGGATGATTGGAACCCAGGGCTGGAATCTAGGTTAATGTTCTGTGCATCAACTTCGCAGCTGTTCTCTCTAAGCGGGTCCCAAAGGCTTTTGGAAGGGTTTCCTTAGAGGGTCAGAAACAGGAAATTAACCGACAGGCTCACGGGGATGCCAGTTCTCTCCAGCAACAACGCTACCAGCCTCAGACTATTGGGTTCTCTCTGGTAAATGGAAGAACACTATGCTTGGAAGCTTCTTCCATCCAGTTTGAGAGTCACACTTCCACTGCATCCTAGGATTCCAGGTGTTGCCATGCCCTCACAATTTCCAGTTCTTAGGCCTATGACGGCAGTGTCTGGCAGTTCTGAAAGAGACCTTAGGAATGCAGGCGTTTTGGCTCCTTCCACCGAGAAACCAGCTCCTCCAGATCCTCTGTCGTTAGGTATTTCATGGCAGAATATCTCTCGGCGCCCTCTTTCCTCCTCCACGAGGTAAGACACTAACGGAATTGCCCTAAAGGGAAGAAGCCTTCTGAGTCCGGCAGAGAGGCAGCCTCTCCCACTCAGCATTCCCCCACGGCTGAGCCCAGGGTATGGGACCGTGAGAGGGAGAAAGAGAGCCGTAACCCCGAGCTTTTCCACAATGTAGTATAGTCCTCACCCTCAAGCTCACGTCCACTTCATAGAGAAAACACCAGGCCTCGGTGTGCTTTCCTGTGGCAAGGAAACTTTGCTTTCATAGTTAGGTGGCACATTGGCTCAGGACTGCCCTACCCGAAGGGCTCCCGGTGTGCGGCCCTATTTGTTGAGATCAGCCCCTCTGGCTCTGTCTCGGATGAAACCAACTGGGCAAAGAGCCGTTCATAAGCTGGGGACCCTGGGAGCTTTCCCTAGTCTACACCAGAACAGCACTCTGAGGGAGAGGAGCTGCTGACGTCTGGTAGCAAAATCTCCTATTCTGAAGAGAAACATTTCGTTGTAAGTGGGTTCCATCAACCTTGCCCTATTTTCTTAGCTGGCTATGATGGACGGCAGGCAGTCAGTTGGCAGACTCGCCTGAGGCCCTGCTTCCCAGACTGTGATAGTCTCAGACCACTCGCCTGCTTCAGCCCAAAGGGACGGCTTACCTTAAGGTAAAAACCATGTGTTGCAAAGCTCCTGCCTAAGCCACGCACAAGCACAAGCATATTGGTCATAGGACAAAGACTTTCCCCACAACTTGAACATGTTTGCTCCCATCTAGCCTCCGAAGGCCGAGTTTACCTAGCTAGGAATCACACTTCAGGAAAGGTACTCAGGCTGCCTGTGACTGCAAGTTGTTTCACCAGGCAGCCGAAATCGAGTACACCATTTGCATTTTCCAGGGGCAGAGCAAATGATGTCAACTTACACGCCTCCAGCCTGGGAGGGGCAACATACACTTTCTGAAAGGGAAAGAAGCCCATGCCTTCAGTGTGAAAGGCCGCTATGCCTCTTTGCTTTGGCTGCCCAGGGATAGCGTCAGCTCTAAAAGGCTTCCAAAGGAGCAGAGTCAGAGAACCTTTGAACCACAGAGCAGGTGCAGCCCAGAACAAGGACTGCTCTTGGCCTGAGAACAGCCACTGCCCAGCGCTTCTTTTGGGTACACACGTGTAGAGGGAGGGTGTTGAATTCTGCTGCGTGATAACTTCTCCGGCCCACGAAGTGTGAGGGCAAGGAGAGTGGCCCTGCATCTCATCCAAGTTTCATGGGTCAGTTGTATAAGGCAAACTCCCTGCTTGAATCCCTCTGTGGGCAACGTAACCTTCAGAGAAAGATGGATGATTGGAACCCAGGGCTGGAATCTAGGTTAATGTTCTGTGCATCAACTTCGCAGCTGTTCTCTCTAAGCGGGTCCCAAAGGCTTTTGGAAGGGTTTCCTTAGAGGGTCAGAAACAGGAAATTAACCGACAGGCTCACGGGGATGCCAGTTCTCTCCAGCAACAACGCTACCAGCCTCAGACTATTGGGTTCTCTCTGGTAAATGGAAGAACACTATGCTTGGAAGCTTCTTCCATCCAGTTTGAGAGTCACACTTCCACTGCATCCTAGGATTCCAGGTGTTGCCATGCCCTCACAATTTCCAGTTCTTAGGCCTATGACGGCAGTGTCTGGCAGTTCTGAAAGAGACCTTAGGAATGCAGGCGTTTTGGCTCCTTCCACCGAGAAACCAGCTCCTCCAGATCCTCTGTCGTTAGGTATTTCATGGCAGAATATCTCTCGGCGCCCTCTTTCCTCCTCCACGAGGTAAGACACTAACGGAATTGCCCTAAAGGGAAGAAGCCTTCTGAGTCCGGCAGAGAGGCAGCCTCTCCCACTCAGCATTCCCCCACGGCTGAGCCCAGGGTATGGGACCGTGAGAGGGAGAAAGAGAGCCGTAACCCCGAGCTTTTCCACAATGTAGTATAGTCCTCACCCTCAAGCTCACGTCCACTTCATAGAGAAAACACCAGGCCTCGGTGTGCTTTCCTGTGGCAAGGAAACTTTGCTTTCATAGTTAGGTGGCACATTGGCTCAGGACTGCCCTACCCGAAGGGCTCCCGGTGTGCGGCCCTATTTGTTGAGATCAGCCCCTCTGTCTCTGTCTCGGATGAAACCAACTGGGCAAAGAGCCGTTCATAAGCTGGGGACCCTGGGAGCTTTCCCTAGTCTACACCAGAACAGCACTCTGAGGGAGAGGAGCTGCTGACGTCTGGTAGCAAAATCTCCTATTCTGAAGAGAAACATTTCGTTGTAAGTGGGTTCCATCAACCTTGCCCTATTTTCTTAGCTGGCTATGATGGACGGCAGGCAGTCAGTTGGCAGACTCACCTGAGGCCCTGCTTCCCAGACTGTGATAGTCTCAGACCACTCGCCTGCTTCAGCCCAAAGGGACGGCTTACCTTAAGGTAAAAACCATGTGTTGCAAAGCTCCTGCCTAAGCCACGCACAAGCACAAGCATATTGGTCATAGGACAAAGACTTTCCCCACAACTTGAACATGTTTGCTCCCATCTAGCCTCCGAAGGCCGAGTTTACCTAGCTAGGAATCACACTTCAGGAAAGGTACTCAGGCTGCCTGTGACTGCAAGTTGTTTCACCAGGCAGCCGAAATCGAGTACACCATTTGCATTTTCCAGGGGCAGAGCAAATGATGTCAACTTACACGCCTCCAGCCTGGGAGGGGCAACATACACTTTCTGAAAGGGAAAGAAGCCCATGCCTTCAGTGTGAAAGGCCGCTATGCCTCTTTGCTTTGGCTGCCCAGGGATAGCGTCAGCTCTAAAAGGCTTCCAAAGGAGCAGAGTCAGAGAACCTTTGAACCACAGAGCAGGTGCAGCCCAGAACAAGGACTGCTCTTGGCCTGAGAACAGCCACTGCCCAGCGCTTCTTTTGGGTACACACGTGTAGAGGGAGGGTGTTGAATTCTGCTGCGTGATAACTTCTCCGGCCCACGAAGTGTGAGGGCAAGGAGAGTGGCCCTGCATCTCATCCAAGTTTCATGGGTCAGTTGTATAAGGCAAACTCCCTGCTTGAATCCCTCTGTGGGCAACGTAACCTTCAGAGAAAGATGGATGATTGGAACCCAGGGCTGGAATCTAGGTTAATGTTCTGTGCATCAACTTCGCAGCTGTTCTCTCTAAGCGGGTCCCAAAGGCTTTTGGAAGGGTTTCCTTAGAGGGTCAGAAACAGGAAATTAACCGACAGGCTCACGGGGATGCCAGTTCTCTCCAGCAACAACGCTACCAGCCTCAGACTATTGGGTTCTCTCTGGTAAATGGAAGAACACTATGCTTGGAAGCTTCTTCCATCCAGTTTGAGAGTCACACTTCCACTGCATCCTAGGATTCCAGGTGTTGCCATGCCCTCACAATTTCCAGTTCTTAGGCCTATGACGGCAGTGTCTGGCAGTTCTGAAAGAGACCTTAGGAATGCAGGCGTTTTGGCTCCTTCCACCGAGAAACCAGCTCCTCCAGATCCTCTGTCGTTAGGTATTTCATGGCAGAATATCTCTCGGCGCCCTCTTTCCTCCTCCACGAGGTAAGACACTAACGGAATTGCCCTAAAGGGAAGAAGCCTTCTGAGTCCGGCAGAGAGGCAGCCTCTCCCACTCAGCATTCCCCCACGGCTGAGCCCAGGGTATGGGACCGTGAGAGGGAGAAAGAGAGCCGTAACCCCGAGCTTTTCCACAATGTAGTATAGTCCTGACCCTCAAGATCACGTCCACTTCATAGAGAAAATACCAGGCCTCGGTGTGCTTTCCTGTGGGAAGGAAACTTTGCTTTCATAGTTAGGTGGCACATTGGCTCAGGACTGCCCTACCCGAAGGGCTCCCGGTGTGCGGCCCTATTTGTTGAGATCAGCCCCTCTGTCTCTGTCTCGGATGAAACCAACTGGGCAAAGAGCCGTTCATAAGCTGGGGACCCTGGGAGCTTTCCCTAGTCTACACCAGAACAGCACTCTGAGGGAGAGGAGCTGCTGACGTCTGGTAGCAAAATCTCCTATTCTGAAGAGAAACATTTCGTTGTAAGTGGGTTCCATCAACCTTGCCCTATTTTCTTAGCTGGCTATGATGGACGGCAGGCAGTCAGTTGGCAGACTCACCTGAGGCCCTGCTTCCCAGACTGTGATAGTCTCAGACCACTCGCCTGCTTCAGCCCAAAGGGACGGCTTACCTTAAGGTAAAAACCATGTGTTGCAAAGCTCCTGCCTAAGCCACGCACAAGCACAAGCATATTGGTCATAGGACAAAGACTTTCCCCACAACTTGAACATGTTTCCTCCCATCTAGCCTCCGAAGGCCGAGTTTACCTAGCTAGGAATCACACTTCAGGAAAGGTACTCAGGCTGCCTGTGACTGCAAGTTGTTTCACCAGGCAGCCGAAATCGAGTACACCATTTGCATTTTCCAGGGGCAGAGCAAATGATGTCAACTTACACGCCTCCAGCCTGGGAGGGGCAACATACACTTTCTGAAAGGGAAAGAAGCCCATGCCTTCAGTGTGAAAGGCCGCTATGCCTCTTTGCTTTGGCTGCCCAGGGATAGCGTCAGCTCTAAAAGGCTTCCAAAGGAGCAGAGTCAGAGAACCTTTGAACCACAGAGCAGGTGCAGCCCAGAACAAGGACTGCTCTTGGCCTGAGAACAGCCACTGCCCAGCGCTTCTTTTGGGTACACACGTGTAGAGGAAGGGTGTTGAATTCTGCTGCGTGATAACTTCTCCGGCCCACGAAGTGTGAGGGCAAGGAGAGTGGCCCTGCATCTCATCCAAGTTTCATGGGTCAGTTGTATAAGGCAAACTCCCTGCTTGAATCCCTCTGTGGGCAACGTAACCTTCAGAGAAAGATGGATGATTGGAACCCAGGGCTGGAATCTAGGTTAATGTTCTGTGCATCAACTTCGCAGCTGTTCTCTCTAAGCGGGTCCCAAAGGCTTTTGGAAGGGTTTCCTTAGAGGGTCAGAAACAGGAAATTAACCGACAGGCTCACGGGGATGCCAGTTCTCTCCAGCAACAACGCTACCAGCCTCAGACTATTGGGTTCTCTCTGGTAAATGGAAGAACACTATGCTTGGAAGCTTCTTCCATCCAGTTTGAGAGTCACACTTCCACTGCATCCTAGGATTCCAGGTGTTGCCATGCCCTCACAATTTCCAGTTCTTAGGCCTATGACGGCAGTGTCTGGCAGTTCTGAAAGAGACCTTAGGAATGCAGGCGTTTTGGCTCCTTCCACCGAGAAACCAGCTCCTCCAGATCCTCTGTCGTTAGGTATTTCATGGCAGAATATCTCTCGGCGCCCTCTTTCCTCCTCCACGAGGTAAGACACTAACGGAATTGCCCTAAAGGGAAGAAGCCTTCTGAGTCCGGCAGAGAGGCAGCCTCTCCCACTCAGCATTCCCCCACGGCTGAGCCCAGGGTATGGGACCGTGAGAGGGAGAAAGAGAGCCGTAACCCCGAGCTTTTCCACAATGTAGTATAGTCCTGACCCTCAAGCTCACGTCCACTTCATAGAGAAAACACCAGGCCTCGGTGTGCTTTCCTGTGGCAAGGAAACTTTGCTTTCATAGTTAGGTGGCACATTGGCTCAGGACTGCCCTACCCGAAGGGCTCCCGGTGTGCGGCCCTATTTGTTGAGATCAGCCCCTCTGTCTCTGTCTCGGATGAAACCAACTGGGCAAAGAGCCGTTCATAAGCTGGGGACCCTGGGAGCTTTCCCTAGTCTACACCAGAACAGCACTCTGAGGGAGAGGAGCTGCTGACGTCTGGTAGCAAAATCTCCTATTCTGAAGAGAAACATTTCGTTGTAAGTGGGTTCCATCAACCTTGCCCTATTTTCTTAGCTGGCTATGATGGACGGCAGGCAGTCAGTTGGCAGACTCACCTGAGGCCCTGCTTCCCAGACTGTGATAGTCTCAGACCACTCGCCTGCTTCAGCCCAAAGGGACGGCTTACCTTAAGGTAAAAACCATGTGTTGCAAAGCTCCTGCCTAAGCCACGCACAAGCACAAGCATATTGGTCATAGGACAAAGACTTTCCCCACAACTTGAACATGTTTCCTCCCATCTAGCCTCCGAAGGCCGAGTTTACCTAGCTAGGAATCACACTTCAGGAAAGGTACTCAGGCTGCCTGTGACTGCAAGTTGTTTCACCAGGCAGCCGAAATCGAGTACACCATTTGCATTTTCCAGGGGCAGAGCAAATGATGTCAACTTACACGCCTCCAGCCTGGGAGGGGCAACATACACTTTCTGAAAGGGAAAGAAGCCCATGCCTTCAGTGTGAAAGGCCGCTATGCCTCTTTGCTTTGGCTGCCCAGGGATAGCGTCAGCTCTAAAAGGCTTCCAAAGGAGCAGAGTCAGAGAACCTTTGAACCACAGAGCAGGTGCAGCCCAGAACAAGGACTGCTCTTCGCCTGAGAACAGCCACTGCCCAGCGCTTCTTTTGGGTACACACGTGTAGAGGGAGGGTGTTGAATTCTGCTGCGTGATAACTTCTCCGGCCCACGAAGTGTGAGGGCAAGGAGAGTGGCCCTGCATCTCGTCCAAGTTTCATGGGTCAGTTGTATAAGGCAAACTCCCTGCTTGAATCCCTCTGTGGGCAACGTAACCTTCAGAGAAAGATGGATGATTGGAACCCAGGGCTGGAATCTAGGTTAATGTTCTGTGCATCAACTTCGCAGCTGTTCTCTCTAAGCGGGTCCCAAAGGCTTTTGGAAGGGTTTCCTTAGAGGGTCAGAAACAGGAAATTAACCGACAGGCTCACGGGGATGCCAGTTCTCTCCAGCAACAACGCTACCAGCCTCAGACTATTGGGTTCTCTCTGGTAAATGGAAGAACACTATGCTTGGAAGCTTCTTCCATCCAGTTTGAGAGTCACACTTCCACTGCATCCTAGGATTCCAGGTGTTGCCATGCCCTCACAATTTCCAGTTCTTAGGCCTATGACGGCAGTGTCTGGCAGTTCTGAAAGAGACCTTAGGAATGCAGGCGTTTTGGCTCCTTCCACCGAGAAACCAGCTCCTCCAGATCCTCTGTCGTTAGGTATTTCATGGCAGAATATCTCTCGGCGCCCTCTTTCCTCCTCCACGAGGTAAGACACTAACGGAATTGCCCTAAAGGGAAGAAGCCTTCTGAGTCCGGCAGAGAGGCAGCCTCTCCCACTCAGCATTCCCCCACGGCTGAGCCCAGGGTATGGGACCGTGAGAGGGAGAAAGAGAGCCGTAACCCCGAGCTTTTCCACAATGTAGTATAGTCCTCACCCTCAAGCTCACGTCCACTTCATAGAGAAAACACCAGGCCTCGGTGTGCTTTCCTGTGGCAAGGAAACTTTGCTTTCATAGTTAGGTGGCACATTGGCTCAGGACTGCCCTACCCGAAGGGCTCCCGGTGTGCGGCCCTATTTGTTGAGATCAGCCCCTCTGGCTCTGTCTCGGATGAAGCCAACTGGGCAAAGAGCCGTTCATAAGCTGGGGACCCTGGGAGCTTTCCCTAGTCTACACCAGAACAGCACTCTGAGGGAGAGGAGCTGCTGACGTCTGGTAGCAAAATCTCCTATTCTGAAGAGAAACATTTCGTTGTAAGTGGGTTCCATCAACCTTGCCCTATTTTCTTAGCTGGCTATGATGGACGGCAGGCAGTCAGTTGGCAGACTCGCCTGAGGCCCTGCTTCCCAGACTGTGATAGTCTCAGACCACTCGCCTGCTTCAGCCCAAAGGGACGGCTTACCTTAAGGTAAAAACCATGTGTTGCAAAGCTCCTGCCTAAGCCACGCACAAGCACAAGCATATTGGTCATAGGACAAAGACTTTCCCCACAACTTGAACATGTTTGCTCCCATCTAGCCTCCGAAGGCCGAGTTTACCTAGCTAGGAATCACACTTCAGGAAAGGTACTCAGGCTGCCTGTGACTGCAAGTTGTTTCACCAGGCAGCCGAAATCGAGTACACCATTTGCATTTTCCAGGGGCAGAGCAAATGATGTCAACTTACACGCCTCCAGCCTGGGAGGGGCAACATACACTTTCTGAAAGGGAAAGAAGCCCATGCCTTCAGTGTGAAAGGCCGCTATGCCTCTTTGCTTTGGCTGCCCAGGGATAGCGTCAGCTCTAAAAGGCTTCCAAAGGAGCAGAGTCAGAGAACCTTTGAACCACAGAGCAGGTGCAGCCCAGAACAAGGACTGCTCTTGGCCTGAGAACAGCCACTGCCCAGCGCTTCTTTTGGGTACACACGTGTAGAGGGAGGGTGTTGAATTCTGCTGCGTGATAACTTCTCCGGCCCACGAAGTGTGAGGGCAAGGAGAGTGGCCCTGCATCTCATCCAAGTTTCATGGGTCAGTTGTATAAGGCAAACTCCCTGCTTGAATCCCTCTGTGGGCAACGTAACCTTCAGAGAAAGATGGATGATTGGAACCCAGGGCTGGAATCTAGGTTAATGTTCTGTGCATCAACTTCGCAGCTGTTCTCTCTAAGCGGGTCCCAAAGGCTTTTGGAAGGGTTTCCTTAGAGGGTCAGAAACAGGAAATTAACCGACAGGCTCACGGGGATGCCAGTTCTCTCCAGCAACAACGCTACCAGCCTCAGACTATTGGGTTCTCTCTGGTAAATGGAAGAACACTATGCTTGGAAGCTTCTTCCATCCAGTTTGAGAGTCACACTTCCACTGCATCCTAGGATTCCAGGTGTTGCCATGCCCTCACAATTTCCAGTTCTTAGGCCTATGACGGCAGTGTCTGGCAGTTCTGAAAGAGACCTTAGGAATGCAGGCGTTTTGGCTCCTTCCACCGAGAAACCAGCTCCTCCAGATCCTCTGTCGTTAGGTATTTCATGGCAGAATATCTCTCGGCGCCCTCTTTCCTCCTCCACGAGGTAAGACACTAACGGAATTGCCCTAAAGGGAAGAAGCCTTCTGAGTCCGGCAGAGAGGCAGCCTCTCCCACTCAGCATTCCCCCACGGCTGAGCCCAGGGTATGGGACCGTGAGAGGGAGAAAGAGAGCCGTAACCCCGAGCTTTTCCACAATGTAGTATAGTCCTCACCCTCAAGCTCACGTCCACTTCATAGAGAAAACACCAGGCCTCGGTGTGCTTTCCTGTGGCAAGGAAACTTTGCTTTCATAGTTAGGTGGCACATTGGCTCAGGACTGCCCTACCCGAAGGGCTCCCGGTGTGCGGCCCTATTTGTTGAGATCAGCCCCTCTGGCTCTGTCTCGGATGAAGCCAACTGGGCAAAGAGCCGTTCATAAGCTGGGGACCCTGGGAGCTTTCCCTAGTCTACACCAGAACAGCACTCTGAGGGAGAGGAGCTGCTGACGTCTGGTAGCAAAATCTCCTATTCTGAAGAGAAACATTTCGTTGTAAGTGGGTTCCATCAACCTTGCCCTATTTTCTTAGCTGGCTATGATGGACGGCAGGCAGTCAGTTGGCAGACTCACCTGAGGCCCTGCTTCCCAGACTGTGATAGTCTCAGACCACTCGCCTGCTTCAGCCCAAAGGGACGGCTTACCTTAAGGTAAAAACCATGTGTTGCAAAGCTCCTGCCTAAGCCACGCACAAGCACAAGCATATTGGTCATAGGACAAAGACTTTCCCCACAACTTGAACATGTTTCCTCCCATCTAGCCTCCGAAGGCCGAGTTTACCTAGCTAGGAATCACACTTCAGGAAAGGTACTCAGGCTGCCTGTGACTGCAAGTTGTTTCACCAGGCAGCCGAAATCGAGTACACCATTTGCATTTTCCAGGGGCAGAGCAAATGATGTCAACTTACACGCCTCCAGCCTGGGAGGGGCAACATACACTTTCTGAAAGGGAAAGAAGCCCATGCATTCAGTGTGAAAGGCCGCTATGCCTCTTTGCTTTGGCTGCCCAGGGATAGCGTCAGCTCTAAAAGGCTTCCAAAGGAGCAGAGTCAGAGAACCTTTGAACCACAGAGCAGGTGCAGCCCAGAACAAGGACTGCTCTTGGCCTGAGAACAGCCACTGCCCAGCGCTTCTTTTGGGTACACACGTGTAGAGGAAGGGTGTTGAATTCTGCTGCGTGATAACTTCTCCGGCCCACGAAGTGTGAGGGCAAGGAGAGTGGCCCTGCATCTCATCCAAGTTTCATGGGTCAGTTGTATAAGGCAAACTCCCTGCTTGAATCCCTCTGTGGGCAACGTAACCTTCAGAGAAAGATGGATGATTGGAACCCAGGGCTGGAATCTAGGTTAATGTTCTGTGCATCAACTTCGCAGCTGTTCTCTCTAAGCGGGTCCCAAAGGCTTTTGGAAGGGTTTCCTTAGAGGGTCAGAAACAGGAAATTAACCGACAGGCTCACGGGGATGCCAGTTCTCTCCAGCAACAACGCTACCAGCCTCAGACTATTGGGTTCTCTCTGGTAAATGGAAGAACACTATGCTTGGAAGCTTCTTCCATCCAGTTTGAGAGTCACACTTCCACTGCATCCTAGGATTCCAGGTGTTGCCATGCCCTCACAATTTCCAGTTCTTAGGCCTATGACGGCAGTGTCTGGCAGTTCTGAAAGAGACCTTAGGAATGCAGGCGTTTTGGCTCCTTCCACCGAGAAACCAGCTCCTCCAGATCCTCTGTCGTTAGGTATTTCATGGCAGAATATCTCTCGGCGCCCTCTTTCCTCCTCCACGAGGTAAGACACTAACGGAATTGCCCTAAAGGGAAGAAGCCTTCTGAGTCCGGCAGAGAGGCAGCCTCTCCCACTCAGCATTCCCCCACGGCTGAGCCCAGGGTATGGGACCGTGAGAGGGAGAAAGAGAGCCGTAACCCCGAGCTTTTCCACAATGTAGTATAGTCCTGACCCTCAAGCTCACGTCCACTTCATAGAGAAAACACCAGGCCTCGGTGTGCTTTCCTGTGGCAAGGAAACTTTGCTTTCATAGTTAGGTGGCACATTGGCTCAGGACTGCCCTACCCGAAGGGCTCCCGGTGTGCGGCCCTATTTGTTGAGATCAGCCCCTCTGTCTCTGTCTCGGATGAAACCAACTGGGCAAAGAGCCGTTCATAAGCTGGGGACCCTGGGAGCTTTCCCTAGTCTACACCAGAACAGCACTCTGAGGGAGAGGAGCTGCTGACGTCTGGTAGCAAAATCTCCTATTCTGAAGAGAAACATTTCGTTGTAAGTGGGTTCCATCAACCTTGCCCTATTTTCTTAGCTGGCTATGATGGACGGCAGGCAGTCAGTTGGCAGACTCACCTGAGGCCCTGCTTCCCAGACTGTGATAGTCTCAGACCACTCGCCTGCTTCAGCCCAAAGGGACGGCTTACCTTAAGGTAAAAACCATGTGTTGCAAAGCTCCTGCCTAAGCCACGCACAAGCACAAGCATATTGGTCATAGGACAAAGACTTTCCCCACAACTTGAACATGTTTCCTCCCATCTAGCCTCCGAAGGCCGAGTTTACCTAGCTAGGAATCACACTTCAGGAAAGGTACTCAGGCTGCCTGTGACTGCAAGTTGTTTCACCAGGCAGCCGAAATCGAGTACACCATTTGCATTTTCCAGGGGCAGAGCAAATGATGTCAACTTACACGCCTCCAGCCTGGGAGGGGCAACATACACTTTCTGAAAGGGAAAGAAGCCCATGCCTTCAGTGTGAAAGGCCGCTATGCCTCTTTGCTTTGGCTGCCCAGGGATAGCGTCAGCTCTAAAAGGCTTCCAAAGGAGCAGAGTCAGAGAACCTTTGAACCACAGAGCAGGTGCAGCCCAGAACAAGGACTGCTCTTGGCCTGAGAACAGCCACTGCCCAGCGCTTCTTTTGGGTACACACGTGTAGAGGGAGGGTGTTGAATTCTGCTGCGTGATAACTTCTCCGGCCCACGAAGTGTGAGGGCAAGGAGAGTGGCCCTGCATCTCGTCCAAGTTTCATGGGTCAGTTGTATAAGGCAAACTCCCTGCTTGAATCCCTCTGTGGGCAACGTAACCTTCAGAGAAAGATGGATGATTGGAACCCAGGGCTGGAATCTAGGTTAATGTTCTGTGCATCAACTTCGCAGCTGTTCTCTCTAAGCGGGTCCCAAAGGCTTTTGGAAGGGTTTCCTTAGAGGGTCAGAAACAGGAAATTAACCGACAGGCTCACGGGGATGCCAGTTCTCTCCAGCAACAACGCTACCAGCCTCAGACTATTGGGTTCTCTCTGGTAAATGGAAGAACACTATGCTTGGAAGCTTCTTCCATCCAGTTTGAGAGTCACACTTCCACTGCATCCTAGGATTCCAGGTGTTGCCATGCCCTCACAATTTCCAGTTCTTAGGCCTATGACGGCAGTGTCTGGCAGTTCTGAAAGAGACCTTAGGAATGCAGGCGTTTTGGCTCCTTCCACCGAGAAACCAGCTCCTCCAGATCCTCTGTCGTTAGGTATTTCATGGCAGAATATCTCTCGGCGCCCTCTTTCCTCCTCCACGAGGTAAGACACTAACGGAATTGCCCTAAAGGGAAGAAGCCTTCTGAGTCCGGCAGAGAGGCAGCCTCTCCCACTCAGCATTCCCCCACGGCTGAGCCCAGGGTATGGGACCGTGAGAGGGAGAAAGAGAGCCGTAACCCCGAGCTTTTCCACAATGTAGTATAGTCCTCACCCTCAAGCTCACGTCCACTTCATAGAGAAAACACCAGGCCTCGGTGTGCTTTCCTGTGGCAAGGAAACTTTGCTTTCATAGTTAGGTGGCACATTGGCTCAGGACTGCCCTACCCGAAGGGCTCCCGGTGTGCGGCCCTATTTGTTGAGATCAGCCCCTCTGGCTCTGTCTCGGATGAAGCCAACTGGGCAAAGAGCCGTTCATAAGCTGGGGACCCTGGGAGCTTTCCCTAGTCTACACCAGAACAGCACTCTGAGGGAGAGGAGCTGCTGACGTCTGGTAGCAAAATCTCCTATTCTGAAGAGAAACATTTCGTTGTAAGTGGGTTCCATCAACCTTGCCCTATTTTCTTAGCTGGCTATGATGGACGGCAGGCAGTCAGTTGGCAGACTCGCCTGAGGCCCTGCTTCCCAGACTGTGATAGTCTCAGACCACTCGCCTGCTTCAGCCCAAAGGGACGGCTTACCTTAAGGTAAAAACCATGTGTTGCAAAGCTCCTGCCTAAGCCACGCACAAGCACAAGCATATTGGTCATAGGACAAAGACTTTCCCCACAACTTGAACATGTTTGCTCCCATCTAGCCTCCGAAGGCCGAGTTTACCTAGCTAGGAATCACACTTCAGGAAAGGTACTCAGGCTGCCTGTGACTGCAAGTTGTTTCACCAGGCAGCCGAAATCGAGTACACCATTTGCATTTTCCAGGGGCAGAGCAAATGATGTCAACTTACACGCCTCCAGCCTGGGAGGGGCAACATACACTTTCTGAAAGGGAAAGAAGCCCATGCCTTCAGTGTGAAAGGCCGCTATGCCTCTTTGCTTTGGCTGCCCAGGGATAGCGTCAGCTCTAAAAGGCTTCCAAAGGAGCAGAGTCAGAGAACCTTTGAACCACAGAGCAGGTGCAGCCCAGAACAAGGACTGCTCTTGGCCTGAGAACAGCCACTGCCCAGCGCTTCTTTTGGGTACACACGTGTAGAGGGAGGGTGTTGAATTCTGCTGCGTGATAACTTCTCCGGCCCACGAAGTGTGAGGGCAAGGAGAGTGGCCCTGCATCTCATCCAAGTTTCATGGGTCAGTTGTATAAGGCAAACTCCCTGCTTGAATCCCTCTGTGGGCAACGTAACCTTCAGAGAAAGATGGATGATTGGAACCCAGGGCTGGAATCTAGGTTAATGTTCTGTGCATCAACTTCGCAGCTGTTCTCTCTAAGCGGGTCCCAAAGGCTTTTGGAAGGGTTTCCTTAGAGGGTCAGAAACAGGAAATTAACCGACAGGCTCACGGGGATGCCAGTTCTCTCCAGCAACAACGCTACCAGCCTCAGACTATTGGGTTCTCTCTGGTAAATGGAAGAACACTATGCTTGGAAGCTTCTTCCATCCAGTTTGAGAGTCACACTTCCACTGCATCCTAGGATTCCAGGTGTTGCCATGCCCTCACAATTTCCAGTTCTTAGGCCTATGACGGCAGTGTCTGGCAGTTCTGAAAGAGACCTTAGGAATGCAGGCGTTTTGGCTCCTTCCACCGAGAAACCAGCTCCTCCAGATCCTCTGTCGTTAGGTATTTCATGGCAGAATATCTCTCGGCGCCCTCTTTCCTCCTCCACGAGGTAAGACACTAACGGAATTGCCCTAAAGGGAAGAAGCCTTCTGAGTCCGGCAGAGAGGCAGCCTCTCCCACTCAGCATTCCCCCACGGCTGAGCCCAGGGTATGGGACCGTGAGAGGGAGAAAGAGAGCCGTAACCCCGAGCTTTTCCACAATGTAGTATAGTCCTCACCCTCAAGCTCACGTCCACTTCATAGAGAAAACACCAGGCCTCGGTGTGCTTTCCTGTGGCAAGGAAACTTTGCTTTCATAGTTAGGTGGCACATTGGCTCAGGACTGCCCTACCCGAAGGGCTCCCGGTGTGCGGCCCTATTTGTTGAGATCAGCCCCTCTGGCTCTGTCTCGGATGAAACCAACTGGGCAAAGAGCCGTTCATAAGCTGGGGACCCTGGGAGCTTTCCCTAGTCTACACCAGAACAGCACTCTGAGGGAGAGGAGCTGCTGACGTCTGGTAGCAAAATCTCCTATTCTGAAGAGAAACATTTCGTTGTAAGTGGGTTCCATCAACCTTGCCCTATTTTCTTAGCTGGCTATGATGGACGGCAGGCAGTCAGTTGGCAGACTCGCCTGAGGCCCTGCTTCCCAGACTGTGATAGTCTCAGACCACTCGCCTGCTTCAGCCCAAAGGGACGGCTTACCTTAAGGTAAAAACCATGTGTTGCAAAGCTCCTGCCTAAGCCACGCACAAGCACAAGCATATTGGTCATAGGACAAAGACTTTCCCCACAACTTGAACATGTTTGCTCCCATCTAGCCTCCGAAGGCCGAGTTTACCTAGCTAGGAATCACACTTCAGGAAAGGTACTCAGGCTGCCTGTGACTGCAAGTTGTTTCACCAGGCAGCCGAAATCGAGTACACCATTTGCATTTTCCAGGGGCAGAGCAAATGATGTCAACTTACACGCCTCCAGCCTGGGAGGGGCAACATACACTTTCTGAAAGGGAAAGAAGCCCATGCCTTCAGTGTGAAAGGCCGCTCTGCCTCTTTGCTTTGGCTGCCCAGGGATAGCGTCAGCTCTAAAAGGCTTCCAAAGGAGCAGAGTCAGAGAACCTTTGAACCACAGAGCAGGTGCAGCCCAGAACAAGGACTGCTCTTGGCCTGAGAACACCCACTGCCCAGCGCTTCTTTTGGGTACACACGTGTAGAGGGAGGGTGTTGAATTCTGCTGCGTGATAACTTCTCCGGCCCACGAAGTGTGAGGGCAAGGAGAGTGGTCCTGCATCTCGTCCAAGTTTCATGGGTCAGTTGTATAAGGCAAACTCCCTGCTTGAATCCCTCTGTGGGCAACGTAACCTTCAGAGAAAGATGGATGATTGGAACCCAGGGCTGGAATCTAGGTTAATGTTCTGTGCATCAACTTCGCAGCTGTTCTCTCTAAGCGGGTCCCAAAGGCTTTTGGAAGGGTTTCCTTAGAGGGTCAGAAACAGGAAATTAACCGACAGGCTCACGGGGATGCCAGTTCTCTCCAGCAACAACGCTACCAGCCTCAGACTATTGGGTTCTCTCTGGTAAATGGAAGAACACTATGCTTGGAAGCTTCTTCCATCCAGTTTGAGAGTCACACTTCCACTGCATCCTAGGATTCCAGGTGTTGCCATGCCCTCACAATTTCCAGTTCTTAGGCCTATGACGGCAGTGTCTGGCAGTTCTGAAAGAGACCTTAGGAATGCAGGCGTTTTGGCTCCTTCCACCGAGAAACCAGCTCCTCCAGATCCTCTGTCGTTAGGTATTTCATGGCAGAATATCTCTCGGCGCCCTCTTTCCTCCTCCACGAGGTAAGACACTAACGGAATTGCCCTAAAGGGAAGAAGCCTTCTGAGTCCGGCAGAGAGGCAGCCTCTCCCACTCAGCATTCCCCCACGGCTGAGCCCAGGGTATGGGACCGTGAGAGGGAGAAAGAGAGCCGTAACCCCGAGCTTTTCCACAATGTAGTATAGTCCTCACCCTCAAGCTCACGTCCACTTCATAGAGAAAACACCAGGCCTCGGTGTGCTTTCCTGTGGCAAGGAAACTTTGCTTTCATAGTTAGGTGGCACATTGGCTCAGGACTGCCCTACCCGAAGGGCTCCCGGTGTGCGGCCCTATTTGTTGAGATCAGCCCCTCTGTCTCTGTCTCGGATGAAACCAACTGGGCAAAGAGCCGTTCATAAGCTGGGGACCCTGGGAGCTTTCCCTAGTCTACACCAGAACAGCACTCTGAGGGAGAGGAGCTGCTGACGTCTGGTAGCAAAATCTCCTATTCTGAAGAGAAACATTTCGTTGTAAGTGGGTTCCATCAACCTTGCCCTATTTTCTTAGCTGGCTATGATGGACGGCAGGCAGTCAGTTGGCAGACTCGCCTGAGGCCCTGCTTCCCAGACTGTGATAGTCTCAGACCACTCGCCTGCTTCAGCCCAAAGGGACGGCTTACCTTAAGGTAAAAACCATGTGTTGCAAAGCCCCTGCCTAAGCCACGCACAAGCACAAGCATATTGGTCATAGGACAAAGACTTTCCCCACAACTTGAACATGTTTGCTCCCATCTAGCCTCCGAAGGCCGAGTTTACCTAGCTAGGAATCACACTTCAGGAAAGGTACTCAGGCTGCCTGTGACTGCAAGTTGTTTCACCAGGCAGCCGAAATCGAGTACACCATTTGCATTTTCCAGGGGCAGAGCAAATGATGTCAACTTACACGCCTCCAGCCTGGGAGGGGCAACATACACTTTCTGAAAGGGAAAGAAGCCCATGCCTTCAGTGTGAAAGGCCGCTCTGCCTCTTTGCTTTGGCTGCCCAGGGATAGCGTCAGCTCTAAAAGGCTTCCAAAGGAGCAGAGTCAGAGAACCTTTGAACCACAGAGCAGGTGCAGCCCAGAACAAGGACTGCTCTTGTCCTGAGAACACCCACTGCCCAGCGCTTCTTTTGGGTACACACGTGTAAAGGGAGGGTGTTGAATTCTGCTGCGTGATAACTTCTCCGGCCCACGAAGTGTGAGGGCAAGGAGAGTGGCCCTGCATCTCGTCCAAGTTTCATGGGTCAGTTGTATAAGGCAAACTCCCTGCTTGAATCCCTCTGTGGGCAACGTAACCTTCAGAGAAAGATGGATGATTGGAACCCAGGGCTGGAATCTAGGTTAATGTTCTGTGCATCAACTTCGCAGCTGTTCTCTCTAAGCGGGTCCCAAAGGCTTTTGGAAGGGTTTCCTTAGAGGGTCAGAAACAGGAAATTAACCGACAGGCTCACGGGGATGCCAGTTCTCTCCAGCAACAACGCTACCAGCCTCAGACTATTGGGTTCTCTCTGGTAAATGGAAGAACACTATGCTTGGAAGCTTCTTCCATCCAGTTTGAGAGTCACACTTCCACTGCATCCTAGGATTCCAGGTGTTGCCATGCCCTCACAATTTCCAGTTCTTAGGCCTATGACGGCAGTGTCTGGCAGTTCTGAAAGAGACCTTAGGAATGCAGGCGTTTTGGCTCCTTCCACCGAGAAACCAGCTCCTCCAGATCCTCTGTCGTTAGGTATTTCATGGCAGAATATCTCTCGGCGCCCTCTTTCCTCCTCCACGAGGTAAGACACTAACGGAATTGCCCTAAAGGGAAGAAGCCTTCTGAGTCCGGCAGAGAGGCAGCCTCTCCCACTCAGCATTCCCCCACGGCTGAGCCCAGGGTATGGGACCGTGAGAGGGAGAAAGAGAGCCGTAACCCCGAGCTTTTCCACAATGTAGTATAGTCCTCACCCTCAAGCTCACGTCCACTTCATAGAGAAAACACCAGGCCTCGGTGTGCTTTCCTGTGGCAAGGAAACTTTGCTTTCATAGTTAGGTGGCACATTGGCTCAGGACTGCCCTACCCGAAGGGCTCCCGGTGTGCGGCCCTATTTGTTGAGATCAGCCCCTCTGGCTCTGTCTCGGATGAAACCAACTGGGCAAAGAGCCGTTCATAAGCTGGGGACCCTGGGAGCTTTCCCTAGTCTACACCAGAACAGCACTCTGAGGGAGAGGAGCTGCTGACGTCTGGTAGCAAAATCTCCTATTCTGAAGAGAAACATTTCGTTGTAAGTGGGTTCCATCAACCTTGCCCTATTTTCTTAGCTGGCTATGATGGACGGCAGGCAGTCAGTTGGCAGACTCGCCTGAGGCCCTGCTTCCCAGACTGTGATAGTCTCAGACCACTCGCCTGCTTCAGCCCAAAGGGACGGCTTACCTTAAGGTAAAAACCATGTGTTGCAAAGCCCCTGCCTAAGCCACGCACAAGCACAAGCATATTGGTCATAGGACAAAGACTTTCCCCACAACTTGAACATGTTTGCTCCCATCTAGCCTCCGAAGGCCGAGTTTACCTAGCTAGGAATCACACTTCAGGAAAGGTACTCAGGCTGCCTGTGACTGCAAGTTGTTTCACCAGGCAGCCGAAATCGAGTACACCATTTGCATTTTCCAGGGGCAGAGCAAATGATGTCAACTTACACGCCTCCAGCCTGGGAGGGGCAACATACACTTTCTGAAAGGGAAAGAAGCCCATGCCTTCAGTGTGAAAGGCCGCTATGCCTCTTTGCTTTGGCTGCCCAGGGATAGCGTCAGCTCTAAAAGGCTTCCAAAGGAGCAGAGTCAGAGAACCTTTGAACCACAGAGCAGGTGCAGCCCAGAACAAGGACTGCTCTTGGCCTGAGAACACCCACTGCCCAGCGCTTCTTTTGGGTACACACGTGTAGAGGAAGGGTGTTGAATTCTGCTGCGTGATAACTTCTCCGGCCCACGAAGTGTGAGGGCAAGGAGAGTGGCCCTGCATCTCGTCCAAGTTTCATGGGTCAGTTGTATAAGGCAAACTCCCTGCTTGAATCCCTCTGTGGGCAACGTAACCTTCAGAGAAAGATGGATGATTGGAACCCAGGGCTGGAATCTAGGTTAATGTTCTGTGCATCAACTTCGCAGCTGTTCTCTCTAAGCGGGTCCCAAAGGCTTTTGGAAGGGTTTCCTTAGAGGGTCAGAAACAGGAAATTAACCGACAGGCTCACGGGGATGCCAGTTCTCTCCAGCAACAACGCTACCAGCCTCAGACTATTGGGTTCTCTCTGGTAAATGGAAGAACACTATGCTTGGAAGCTTCTTCCATCCAGTTTGAGAGTCACACTTCCACTGCATCCTAGGATTCCAGGTGTTGCCATGCCCTCACAATTTCCAGTTCTTAGGCCTATGACGGCAGTGTCTGGCAGTTCTGAAAGAGACCTTAGGAATGCAGGCGTTTTGGCTCCTTCCACCGAGAAACCAGCTCCTCCAGATCCTCTGTCGTTAGGTATTTCATGGCAGAATATCTCTCGGCGCCCTCTTTCCTCCTCCACGAGGTAAGACACTAACGGAATTGCCCTAAAGGGAAGAAGCCTTCTGAGTCCGGCAGAGAGGCAGCCTCTCCCACTCAGCATTCCCCCACGGCTGAGCCCAGGGTATGGGACCGTGAGAGGGAGAAAGAGAGCCGTAACCCCGAGCTTTTCCACAATGTAGTATAGTCCTCACCCTCAAGCTCACGTCCACTTCATAGAGAAAACACCAGGCCTCGGTGTGCTTTCCTGTGGCAAGGAAACTTTGCTTTCATAGTTAGGTGGCACATTGGCTCAGGACTGCCCTACCCGAAGGGCTCCCGGTGTGCGGCCCTATTTGTTGAGATCAGCCCCTCTGTCTCTGTCTCGGATGAAGCCAACTGGGCAAAGAGCCGTTCATAAGCTGGGGACCCTGGGAGCTTTCCCTAGTCTACACCAGAACAGCACTCTGAGGGAGAGGAGCTGCTGACGTCTGGTAGCAAAATCTCCTATTCTGAAGAGAAACATTTCGTTGTAAGTGGGTTCCATCAACCTTGCCCTATTTTCTTAGCTGGCTATGATGGACGGCAGGCAGTCAGTTGGCAGACTCGCCTGAGGCCCTGCTTCCCAGACTGTGATAGTCTCAGACCACTCGCCTGCTTCAGCCCAAAGGGACGGCTTACCTTAAGGTAAAAACCATGTGTTGCAAAGCCCCTGCCTAAGCCACGCACAAGCACAAGCATATTGGTCATAGGACAAAGACTTTCCCCACAACTTGAACATGTTTGCTCCCATCTAGCCTCCGAAGGCCGAGTTTACCTAGCTAGGAATCACACTTCAGGAAAGGTACTCAGGCTGCCTGTGACTGCAAGTTGTTTCACCAGGCAGCCGAAATCGAGTACACCATTTGCATTTTCCAGGGGCAGAGCAAATGATGTCAACTTACACGCCTCCAGCCTGGGAGGGGCAACATACACTTTCTGAAAGGGAAAGAAGCCCATGCCTTCAGTGTGAAAGGCCGCTCTGCCTCTTTGCTTTGGCTGCCCAGGGATAGCGTCAGCTCTAAAAGGCTTCCAAAGGAGCAGAGTCAGAGAACCTTTGAACCACAGAGCAGGTGCAGCCCAGAACAAGGACTGCTCTTGTCCTGAGAACACCCACTGCCCAGCGCTTCTTTTGGGTACACACGTGTAAAGGGAGGGTGTTGAATTCTGCTGCGTGATAACTTCTCCGGCCCACGAAGTGTGAGGGCAAGGAGAGTGGCCCTGCATCTCGTCCAAGTTTCATGGGTCAGTTGTATAAGGCAAACTCCCTGCTTGAATCCCTCTGTGGGCAACGTAACCTTCAGAGAAAGATGGATGATTGGAACCCAGGGCTGGAATCTAGGTTAATGTTCTGTGCATCAACTTCGCAGCTGTTCTCTCTAAGCGGGTCCCAAAGGCTTTTGGAAGGGTTTCCTTAGAGGGTCAGAAACAGGAAATTAACCGACAGGCTCACGGGGATGCCAGTTCTCTCCAGCAACAACGCTACCAGCCTCAGACTATTGGGTTCTCTCTGGTAAATGGAAGAACACTATGCTTGGAAGCTTCTTCCATCCAGTTTGAGAGTCACACTTCCACTGCATCCTAGGATTCCAGGTGTTGCCATGCCCTCACAATTTCCAGTTCTTAGGCCTATGACGGCAGTGTCTGGCAGTTCTGAAAGAGACCTTAGGAATGCAGGCGTTTTGGCTCCTTCCACCGAGAAACCAGCTCCTCCAGATCCTCTGTCGTTAGGTATTTCATGGCAGAATATCTCTCGGCGCCCTCTTTCCTCCTCCACGAGGTAAGACACTAACGGAATTGCCCTAAAGGGAAGAAGCCTTCTGAGTCCGGCAGAGAGGCAGCCTCTCCCACTCAGCATTCCCCCACGGCTGAGCCCAGGGTATGGGACCGTGAGAGGGAGAAAGAGAGCCGTAACCCCGAGCTTTTCCACAATGTAGTATAGTCCTCACCCTCAAGCTCACGTCCACTTCATAGAGAAAACACCAGGCCTCGGTGTGCTTTCCTGTGGCAAGGAAACTTTGCTTTCATAGTTAGGTGGCACATTGGCTCAGGACTGCCCTACCCGAAGGGCTCCCGGTGTGCGGCCCTATTTGTTGAGATCAGCCCCTCTGGCTCTGTCTCGGATGAAACCAACTGGGCAAAGAGCCGTTCATAAGCTGGGGACCCTGGGAGCTTTCCCTAGTCTACACCAGAACAGCACTCTGAGGGAGAGGAGCTGCTGACGTCTGGTAGCAAAATCTCCTATTCTGAAGAGAAACATTTCGTTGTAAGTGGGTTCCATCAACCTTGCCCTATTTTCTTAGCTGGCTATGATGGACGGCAGGCAGTCAGTTGGCAGACTCACCTGAGGCCCTGCTTCCCAGACTGTGATAGTCTCAGACCACTCGCCTGCTTCAGCCCAAAGGGACGGCTTACCTTAAGGTAAAAACCATGTGTTGCAAAGCTCCTGCCTAAGCCACGCACAAGCACAAGCATATTGGTCATAGGACAAAGACTTTCCCCACAACTTGAACATGTTTGCTCCCATCTAGCCTCCGAAGGCCGAGTTTACCTAGCTAGGAATCACACTTCAGGAAAGGTACTCAGGCTGCCTGTGACTGCAAGTTGTTTCACCAGGCAGCCGAAATCGAGTACACCATTTGCATTTTCCAGGGGCAGAGCAAATGATGTCAACTTACACGCCTCCAGCCTGGGAGGGGCAACATACACTTTCTGAAAGGGAAAGAAGCCCATGCCTTCAGTGTGAAAGGCCGCTATGCCTCTTTGCTTTGGCTGCCCAGGGATAGCGTCAGCTCTAAAAGGCTTCCAAAGGAGCAGAGTCAGAGAACCTTTGAACCACAGAGCAGGTGCAGCCCAGAACAAGGACTGCTCTTGGCCTGAGAACACCCACTGCCCAGCGCTTCTTTTGGGTACACACGTGTAGAGGAAGGGTGTTGAATTCTGCTGCGTGATAACTTCTCCGGCCCACGAAGTGTGAGGGCAAGGAGAGTGGCCCTGCATCTCATCCAAGTTTCATGGGTCAGTTGTATAAGGCAAACTCCCTGCTTGAATCCCTCTGTGGGCAACGTAACCTTCAGAGAAAGATGGATGATTGGAACCCAGGGCTGGAATCTAGGTTAATGTTCTGTGCATCAACTTCGCAGCTGTTCTCTCTAAGCGGGTCCCAAAGGCTTTTGGAAGGGTTTCCTTAGAGGGTCAGAAACAGGAAATTAACCGACAGGCTCACGGGGATGCCAGTTCTCTCCAGCAACAACGCTACCAGCCTCAGACTATTGGGTTCTCTCTGGTAAATGGAAGAACACTATGCTTGGAAGCTTCTTCCATCCAGTTTGAGAGTCACACTTCCACTGCATCCTAGGATTCCAGGTGTTGCCATGCCCTCACAATTTCCAGTTCTTAGGCCTATGACGGCAGTGTCTGGCAGTTCTGAAAGAGACCTTAGGAATGCAGGCGTTTTGGCTCCTTCCACCGAGAAACCAGCTCCTCCAGATCCTCTGTCGTTAGGTATTTCATGGCAGAATATCTCTCGGCGCCCTCTTTCCTCCTCCACGAGGTAAGACACTAACGGAATTGCCCTAAAGGGAAGAAGCCTTCTGAGTCCGGCAGAGAGGCAGCCTCTCCCACTCAGCATTCCCCCACGGCTGAGCCCAGGGTATGGGACCGTGAGAGGGAGAAAGAGAGCCGTAACCCCGAGCTTTTCCACAATGTAGTATAGTCCTCACCCTCAAGCTCACGTCCACTTCATAGAGAAAACACCAGGCCTCGGTGTGCTTTCCTGTGGCAAGGAAACTTTGCTTTCATAGTTAGGTGGCACATTGGCTCAGGACTGCCCTACCCGAAGGGCTCCCGGTGTGCGGCCCTATTTGTTGAGATCAGCCCCTCTGGCTCTGTCTCGGATGAAGCCAACTGGGCAAAGAGCCGTTCATAAGCTGGGGACCCTGGGAGCTTTCCCTAGTCTACACCAGAACAGCACTCTGAGGGAGAGGAGCTGCTGACGTCTGGTAGCAAAATCTCCTATTCTGAAGAGAAACATTTCGTTGTAAGTGGGTTCCATCAACCTTGCCCTATTTTCTTAGCTGGCTATGATGGACGGCAGGCAGTCAGTTGGCAGACTCACCTGAGGCCCTGCTTCCCAGACTGTGATAGTCTCAGACCACTCGCCTGCTTCAGCCCAAAGGGACGGCTTACCTTAAGGTAAAAACCATGTGTTGCAAAGCTCCTGCCTAAGCCACGCACAAGCACAAGCATATTGGTCATAGGACAAAGACTTTCCCCACAACTTGAACATGTTTGCTCCCATCTAGCCTCCGAAGGCCGAGTTTACCTACCTAGGAATCACACTTCAGGAAAGGTACTCAGGCTGCCTGTGACTGCAAGTTGTTTCACCAGGCAGCCGAAATCGAGTACACCATTTGCATTTTCCAGGGGCAGAGCAAATGATGTCAACTTACACGCCTCCAGCCTGGGAGGGGCAACATACACTTTCTGAAAGGGAAAGAAGCCCATGCCTTCAGTGTGAAAGGCCGCTCTGCCTCTTTGCTTTGGCTGCCCAGGGATAGCGTCAGCTCTAAAAGGCTTCCAAAGGAGCAGAGTCAGAGAACCTTTGAACCACAGAGCAGGTGCAGCCCAGAACAAGGACTGCTCTTGGCCTGAGAACACCCACTGCCCAGCGCTTCTTTTGGGTACACACGTGTAGAGGGAGGGTGTTGAATTCTGCTGCGTGATAACTTCTCCGGCCCACGAAGTGTGAGGGCAAGGAGAGTGGTCCTGCATCTCGTCCAAGTTTCATGGGTCAGTTGTATAAGGCAAACTCCCTGCTTGAATCCCTCTGTGGGCAACGTAACCTTCAGAGAAAGATGGATGATTGGAACCCAGGGCTGGAATCTAGGTTAATGTTCTGTGCATCAACTTCGCAGCTGTTCTCTCTAAGCGGGTCCCAAAGGCTTTTGGAAGGGTTTCCTTAGAGGGTCAGAAACAGGAAATTAACCGACAGGCTCACGGGGATGCCAGTTCTCTCCAGCAACAACGCTACCAGCCTCAGACTATTGGGTTCTCTCTGGTAAATGGAAGAACACTATGCTTGGAAGCTTCTTCCATCCAGTTTGAGAGTCACACTTCCACTGCATCCTAGGATTCCAGGTGTTGCCATGCCCTCACAATTTCCAGTTCTTAGGCCTATGACGGCAGTGTCTGGCAGTTCTGAAAGAGACCTTAGGAATGCAGGCGTTTTGGCTCCTTCCACCGAGAAACCAGCTCCTCCAGATCCTCTGTCGTTAGGTATTTCATGGCAGAATATCTCTCGGCGCCCTCTTTCCTCCTCCACGAGGTAAGACACTAACGGAATTGCCCTAAAGGGAAGAAGCCTTCTGAGTCCGGCAGAGAGGCAGCCTCTCCCACTCAGCATTCCCCCACGGCTGAGCCCAGGGTATGGGACCGTGAGAGGGAGAAAGAGAGCCGTAACCCCGAGCTTTTCCACAATGTAGTATAGTCCTCACCCTCAAGCTCACGTCCACTTCATAGAGAAAACACCAGGCCTCGGTGTGCTTTCCTGTGGCAAGGAAACTTTGCTTTCATAGTTAGGTGGCACATTGGCTCAGGACTGCCCTACCCGAAGGGCTCCCGGTGTGCGGCCCTATTTGTTGAGATCAGCCCCTCTGGCTCTGTCTCGGATGAAGCCAACTGGGCAAAGAGCCGTTCATAAGCTGGGGACCCTGGGAGCTTTCCCTAGTCTACACCAGAACAGCACTCTGAGGGAGAGGAGCTGCTGACGTCTGGTAGCAAAATCTCCTATTCTGAAGAGAAACATTTCGTTGTAAGTGGGTTCCATCAACCTTGCCCTATTTTCTTAGCTGGCTATGATGGACGGCAGGCAGTCAGTTGGCAGACTCACCTGAGGCCCTGCTTCCCAGACTGTGATAGTCTCAGACCACTCGCCTGCTTCAGCCCAAAGGGACGGCTTACCTTAAGGTAAAAACCATGTGTTGCAAAGCTCCTGCCTAAGCCACGCACAAGCACAAGCATATTGGTCATAGGACAAAGACTTTCCCCACAACTTGAACATGTTTGCTCCCATCTAGCCTCCGAAGGCCGAGTTTACCTAGCTAGGAATCACACTTCAGGAAAGGTACTCAGGCTGCCTGTGACTGCAAGTTGTTTCACCAGGCAGCCGAAATCGAGTACACCATTTGCATTTTCCAGGGGCAGAGCAAATGATGTCAACTTACACGCCTCCAGCCTGGGAGGGGCAACATACACTTTCTGAAAGGGAAAGAAGCCCATGCCTTCAGTGTGAAAGGCCGCTCTGCCTCTTTGCTTTGGCTGCCCAGGGATAGCGTCAGCTCTAAAAGGCTTCCAAAGGAGCAGAGTCAGAGAACCTTTGAACCACAGAGCAGGTGCAGCCCAGAACAAGGACTGCTCTTGGCCTGAGAACACCCACTGCCCAGCGCTTCTTTTGGGTACACACGTGTAGAGGGAGGGTGTTGAATTCTGCTGCGTGATAACTTCTCCGGCCCACGAAGTGTGAGGGCAAGGAGAGTGGTCCTGCATCTCGTCCAAGTTTCATGGTTCAGTTGTATAAGGCAAACTCCCTGCTTGAATCCCTCTGTGGGCAACGTAACCTTCAGAGAAAGATGGATGATTGGAACCCAGGGCTGGAATCTAGGTTAATGTTCTGTGCATCAACTTCGCAGCTGTTCTCTCTAAGCGGGTCCCAAAGGCTTTTGGAAGGGTTTCCTTAGAGGGTCAGAAACAGGAAATTAACCGACAGGCTCACGGGGATGCCAGTTCTCTCCAGCAACAACGCTACCAGCCTCAGACTATTGGGTTCTCTCTGGTAAATGGAAGAACACTATGCTTGGAAGCTTCTTCCATCCAGTTTGAGAGTCACACTTCCACTGCATCCTAGGATTCCAGGTGTTGCCATGCCCTCACAATTTCCAGTTCTTAGGCCTATGACGGCAGTGTCTGGCAGTTCTGAAAGAGACCTTAGGAATGCAGGCGTTTTGGCTCCTTCCACCGAGAAACCAGCTCCTCCAGATCCTCTGTCGTTAGGTATTTCATGGCAGAATATCTCTCGGCGCCCTCTTTCCTCCTCCACGAGGTAAGACACTAACGGAATTGCCCTAAAGGGAAGAAGCCTTCTGAGTCCGGCAGAGAGGCAGCCTCTCCCACTCAGCATTCCCCCACGGCTGAGCCCAGGGTATGGGACCGTGAGAGGGAGAAAGAGAGCCGTAACCCCGAGCTTTTCCACAATGTAGTATAGTCCTCACCCTCAAGCTCACGTCCACTTCATAGAGAAAACACCAGGCCTCGGTGTGCTTTCCTGTGGCAAGGAAACTTTGCTTTCATAGTTAGGTGGCACATTGGCTCAGGACTGCCCTACCCGAAGGGCTCCCGGTGTGCGGCCCTATTTGTTGAGATCAGCCCCTCTGGCTCTGTCTCGGATGAAGCCAACTGGGCAAAGAGCCGTTCATAAGCTGGGGACCCTGGGAGCTTTCCCTAGTCTACACCAGAACAGCACTCTGAGGGAGAGGAGCTGCTGACGTCTGGTAGCAAAATCTCCTATTCTGAAGAGAAACATTTCGTTGTAAGTGGGTTCCATCAACCTTGCCCTATTTTCTTAGCTGGCTATGATGGACGGCAGGCAGTCAGTTGGCAGACTCACCTGAGGCCCTGCTTCCCAGACTGTGATAGTCTCAGACCACTCGCCTGCTTCAGCCCAAAGGGACGGCTTACCTTAAGGTAAAAACCATGTGTTGCAAAGCTCCTGCCTAAGCCACGCACAAGCACAAGCATATTGGTCATAGGACAAAGACTTTCCCCACAACTTGAACATGTTTGCTCCCATCTAGCCTCCGAAGGCCGAGTTTACCTAGCTAGGAATCACACTTCAGGAAAGGTACTCAGGCTGCCTGTGACTGCAAGTTGTTTCACCAGGCAGCCGAAATCGAGTACACCATTTGCATTTTCCAGGGGCAGAGCAAATGATGTCAACTTACACGCCTCCAGCCTGGGAGGGGCAACATACACTTTCTGAAAGGGAAAGAAGCCCATGCCTTCAGTGTGAAAGGCCGCTCTGCCTCTTTGCTTTGGCTGCCCAGGGATAGCGTCAGCTCTAAAAGGCTTCCAAAGGAGCAGAGTCAGAGAACCTTTGAACCACAGAGCAGGTGCAGCCCAGAACAAGGACTGCTCTTGGCCTGAGAACAGCCACTGCCCAGCGCTTCTTTTGGGTACACACGTGTAGAGGGAGGGTGTTGAATTCTGCTGCGTGATAACTTCTCCGGCCCACGAAGTGTGAGGGCAAGGAGAGTGGTCCTGCATCTCGTCCAAGTTTCATGGTTCAGTTGTATAAGGCAAACTCCCTGCTTGAATCCCTCTGTGGGCAACGTAACCTTCAGAGAAAGATGGATGATTGGAACCCAGGGCTGGAATCTAGGTTAATGTTCTGTGCATCAACTTCGCAGCTGTTCTCTCTAAGCGGGTCCCAAAGGCTTTTGGAAGGGTTTCCTTAGAGGGTCAGAAACAGGAAATTAACCGACAGGCTCACGGGGATGCCAGTTCTCTCCAGCAACAACGCTACCAGCCTCAGACTATTGGGTTCTCTCTGGTAAATGGAAGAACACTATGCTTGGAAGCTTCTTCCATCCAGTTTGAGAGTCACACTTCCACTGCATCCTAGGATTCCAGGTGTTGCCATGCCCTCACAATTTCCAGTTCTTAGGCCTATGACGGCAGTGTCTGGCAGTTCTGAAAGAGACCTTAGGAATGCAGGCGTTTTGGCTCCTTCCACCGAGAAACCAGCTCCTCCAGATCCTCTGTCGTTAGGTATTTCATGGCAGAATATCTCTCGGCGCCCTCTTTCCTCCTCCACGAGGTAAGACACTAACGGAATTGCCCTAAAGGGAAGAAGCCTTCTGAGTCCGGCAGAGAGGCAGCCTCTCCCACTCAGCATTCCCCCACGGCTGAGCCCAGGGTATGGGACCGTGAGAGGGAGAAAGAGAGCCGTAACCCCGAGCTTTTCCACAATGTAGTATAGTCCTCACCCTCAAGCTCACGTCCACTTCATAGAGAAAACACCAGGCCTCGGTGTGCTTTCCTGTGGCAAGGAAACTTTGCTTTCATAGTTAGGTGGCACATTGGCTCAGGACTGCCCTACCCGAAGGGCTCCCGGTGTGCGGCCCTATTTGTTGAGATCAGCCCCTCTGGCTCTGTCTCGGATGAAGCCAACTGGGCAAAGAGCCGTTCATAAGCTGGGGACCCTGGGAGCTTTCCCTAGTCTACACCAGAACAGCACTCTGAGGGAGAGGAGCTGCTGACGTCTGGTAGCAAAATCTCCTATTCTGAAGAGAAACATTTCGTTGTAAGTGGGTTCCATCAACCTTGCCCTATTTTCTTAGCTGGCTATGATGGACGGCAGGCAGTCAGTTGGCAGACTCACCTGAGGCCCTGCTTCCCAGACTGTGATAGTCTCAGACCACTCGCCTGCTTCAGCCCAAAGGGACGGCTTACCTTAAGGTAAAAACCATGTGTTGCAAAGCTCCTGCCTAAGCCACGCACAAGCACAAGCATATTGGTCATAGGACAAAGACTTTCCCCACAACTTGAACATGTTTGCTCCCATCTAGCCCCCGAAGGCCGAGTTTACCTAGCTAGGAATCACACTTCAGGAAAGGTACTCAGGCTGCCTGTGACTGCAAGTTGTTTCACCAGGCAGCCGAAATCGAGTACACCATTTGCATTTTCCAGGGGCAGAGCAAATGATGTCAACTTACACGCCTCCAGCCTGGGAGGGGCAACATACACTTTCTGAAAGGGAAAGAAGCCCATGCCTTCAGTGTGAAAGGCCGCTCTGCCTCTTTGCTTTGGCTGCCCAGGGATAGCGTCAGCTCTAAAAGGCTTCCAAAGGAGCAGAGTCAGAGAACCTTTGAACCACAGAGCAGGTGCAGCCCAGAACAAGGACTGCTCTTGGCCTGAGAACACCCACTGCCCAGCGCTTCTTTTGGGTACACACGTGTAGAGGGAGGGTGTTGAATTCTGCTGCGTGATAACTTCTCCGGCCCACGAAGTGTGAGGGCAAGGAGAGTGGTCCTGCATCTCGTCCAAGTTTCATGGTTCAGTTGTATAAGGCAAACTCCCTGCTTGAATCCCTCTGTGGGCAACGTAACCTTCAGAGAAAGATGGATGATTGGAACCCAGGGCTGGAATCTAGGTTAATGTTCTGTGCATCAACTTCGCAGCTGTTCTCTCTAAGCGGGTCCCAAAGGCTTTTGGAAGGGTTTCCTTAGAGGGTCAGAAACAGGAAATTAACCGACAGGCTCACGGGGATGCCAGTTCTCTCCAGCAACAACGCTACCAGCCTCAGACTATTGGGTTCTCTCTGGTAAATGGAAGAACACTATGCTTGGAAGCTTCTTCCATCCAGTTTGAGAGTCACACTTCCACTGCATCCTAGGATTCCAGGTGTTGCCATGCCCTCACAATTTCCAGTTCTTAGGCCTATGACGGCAGTGTCTGGCAGTTCTGAAAGAGACCTTAGGAATGCAGGCGTTTTGGCTCCTTCCACCGAGAAACCAGCTCCTCCAGATCCTCTGTCGTTAGGTATTTCATGGCAGAATATCTCTCGGCGCCCTCTTTCCTCCTCCACGAGGTAAGACACTAACGGAATTGCCCTAAAGGGAAGAAGCCTTCTGAGTCCGGCAGAGAAGCAGCCTCTCCCACTCAGCATTCCCCCACGGCTGAGCCCAGGGTATGGGACCGTGAGAGGGAGAAAGAGAGCCGTAACCCCGAGCTTTTCCACAATGTAGTATAGTCCTCACCCTCAAGCTCACGTCCACTTCATAGAGAAAACACCAGGCCTCGGTGTGCTTTCCTGTGGCAAGGAAACTTTGCTTTCATAGTTAGGTGGCACATTGGCTCAGGACTGCCCTACCCGAAGGGCTCCCGGTGTGCGGCCCTATTTGTTGAGATCAGCCCCTCTGGCTCTGTCTCGGATGAAACCAACTGGGCAAAGAGCCGTTCATAAGCTGGGGACCCTGGGAGCTTTCCCTAGTCTACACCAGAACAGCACTCTGAGGGAGAGGAGCTGCTGACGTCTGGTAGCAAAATCTCCTATTCTGAAGAGAAACATTTCGTTGTAAGTGGGTTCCATCAACCTTGCCCTATTTTCTTAGCTGGCTATGATGGACGGCAGGCAGTCAGTTGGCAGACTCACCTGAGGCCCTGCTTCCCAGACTGTGATAGTCTCAGACCACTCGCCTGCTTCAGCCCAAAGGGACGGCTTACCTTAAGGTAAAAACCATGTGTTGCAAAGCTCCTGCCTAAGCCACGCACAAGCACAAGCATATTGGTCATAGGACAAAGACTTTCCCCACAACTTGAACATGTTTCCTCCCATCTAGCCCCCGAAGGCCGAGTTTACCTAGCTAGGAATCACACTTCAGGAAAGGTACTCAGGCTGCCTGTGACTGCAAGTTGTTTCACCAGGCAGCCGAAATCGAGTACACCATTTGCATTTTCCAGGGGCAGAGCAAATGATGTCAACTTACACGCCTCCAGCCTGGGAGGGGCAACGTACACTTTCTGAAAGGGAAAGAAGCCCATGCCTTCAGTGTGAAAGGCCGCTCTGCCTCTTTGCTTTGGCTGCCCAGGGATAGCGTCAGCTCTAAAAGGCTTCCAAAGGAGCAGAGTCAGAGAACCTTTGAACCACAGAGCAGGTGCAGCCCAGAACAAGGACTGCTCTTGGCCTGAGAACAGCCACTGCCCAGCGCTTCTTTTGGGTACACACGTGTAGAGGGAGGGTGTTGAATTCTGCTGCGTGATAACTTCTCCGGCCCACGAAGTGTGAGGGCAAGGAGAGTGGCCCTGCATCTCTTCCAAGTTTCATGGGTCAGTTGTATAAGGCAAACTCCCTGCTTGAATCCCTCTGTGGGCAACGTAACCTTCAGAGAAAGATGGATGATTGGAACCCAGGGCTGGAATCTAGGTTAATGTTCTGTGCATCAACTTCGCAGCTGTTCTCTCTAAGCGGGTCCCAAAGGCTTTTGGAAGGGTTTCCTTAGAGGGTCAGAAACAGGAAATTAACCGACAGGCTCACGGGGATGCCAGTTCTCTCCAGCAACAACGCTACCAGCCTCAGACTATTGGGTTCTCTCTGGTAAATGGAAGAACACTATGCTTGGAAGCTTCTTCCATCCAGTTTGAGAGTCACACTTCCACTGCATCCTAGGATTCCAGGTGTTGCCATGCCCTCACAATTTCCAGTTCTTAGGCCTATGACGGCAGTGTCTGGCAGTTCTGAAAGAGACCTTAGGAATGCAGGCGTTTTGGCTCCTTCCACCGAGAAACCAGCTCCTCCAGATCCTCTGTCGTTAGGTATTTCATGGCAGAATATCTCTCGGCGCCCTCTTTCCTCCTCCACGAGGTAAGACACTAACGGAATTGCCCTAAAGGGAAGAAGCCTTCTGAGTCCGGCAGAGAGGCAGCCTCTCCCACTCAGCATTCCCCCACGGCTGAGCCCAGGGTATGGGACCGTGAGAGGGAGAAAGAGAGCCGTAACCCCGAGCTTTTCCGCAATGTAGTATAGTCCTCACCCTCAAGCTCACGTCCACTTCATAGAGAAAACACCAGGCCTCGGTGTGCTTTCCTGTGGCAAGGAAACTTTGCTTTCATAGTTAGGTGGCACATTGGCTCAGGACTGCCCTACCCGAAGGGCTCCCGGTGTGCGGCCCTATTTGTTGAGATCAGCCCCTCTGGCTCTGTCTCGGATGAAACCAACTGGGCAAAGAGCCGTTCATAAGCTGGGGACCCTGGGAGCTTTCCCTAGTCTACACCAGAACAGCACTCTGAGGGAGAGGAGCTGCTGACGTCTGGTAGCAAAATCTCCTATTCTGAAGAGAAACATTTCGTTGTAAGTGGGTTCCATCAACCTTGCCCTATTTTCTTAGCTGGCTATGATGGACGGCAGGCAGTCAGTTGGCAGACTCACCTGAGGCCCTGCTTCCCAGACTGTGATAGTCTCAGACCACTCGCCTGCTTCAGCCCAAAGGGACGGCTTACCTTAAGGTAAAAACCATGTGTTGCAAAGCTCCTGCCTAAGCCACGCACAAGCACAAGCATATTGGTCATAGGACAAAGACTTTCCCCACAACTTGAACATGTTTCCTCCCATCTAGCCTCCGAAGGCCGAGTTTACCTAGCTAGGAATCACACTTCAGGAAAGGTACTCAGGCTGCCTGTGACTGCAAGTTGTTTCACCAGGCAGCCGAAATCGAGTACACCATTTGCATTTTCCAGGGGCAGAGCAAATGATGTCAACTTACACGCTTCCAGCCTGGGAGGGGCAACGTACACTTTCTGAAAGGGAAAGAAGCCCATGCCTTCAGTGTGAAAGGCCGCTATGCCTCTTTGCTTTGGCTGCCCAGGGATAGCGTCAGCTCTAAAAGGCTTCCAAAGGAGCAGAGTCAGAGAACCTTTGAACCACAGAGCAGGTGCAGCCCAGAACAAGGACTGCTCTTGGCCTGAGAACAGCCACTGCCCAGCGCTTCTTTTGGGTACACACGTGTAGAGGGAGGGTGTTGAATTCTGCTGCGTGATAACTTCTCCGGCCCACGAAGTGTGAGGGCAAGGAGAGTGGCCCTGCATCTCTTCCAAGTTTCATGGGTCAGTTGTATAAGGCAAACTCCCTGCTTGAATCCCTCTGTGGGCAACGTAACCTTCAGAGAAAGATGGATGATTGGAACCCAGGGCTGGAATCTAGGTTAATGTTCTGTGCATCAACTTCGCAGCTGTTCTCTCTAAGCGGGTCCCAAAGGCTTTTGGAAGGGTTTCCTTAGAGGGTCAGAAACAGGAAATTAACCGACAGGCTCACGGGGATGCCAGTTCTCTCCAGCAACAACGCTACCAGCCTCAGACTATTGGGTTCTCTCTGGTAAATGGAAGAACACTATGCTTGGAAGCTTCTTCCATCCAGTTTGAGAGTCACACTTCCACTGCATCCTAGGATTCCAGGTGTTGCCATGCCCTCACAATTTCCAGTTCTTAGGCCTATGACGGCAGTGTCTGGCAGTTCTGAAAGAGACCTTAGGAATGCAGGCGTTTTGGCTCCTTCCGCCGAGAAACCAGCTCCTCCAGATCCTCTGTCGTTAGGTATTTCATGGCAGAATATCTCTCGGCGCCCTCTTTCCTCCTCCACGAGGTAAGACACTAACGGAATTGCCCTAAAGGGAAGAAGCCTTCTGAGTCCGGCAGAGAGGCAGCCTCTCCCACTCAGCATTCCCCCACGGCTGAGCCCAGGGTATGGGACCGTGAGAGGGAGAAAGAGAGCCGTAACCCCGAGCTTTTCCACAATGTAGTATAGTCCTCACCCTCAAGCTCACGTCCACTTCATAGAGAAAACACCAGGCCTCGGTGTGCTTTCCTGTGGCAAGGAAACTTTGCTTTCATAGTTAGGTGGCACATTGGCTCAGGACTGCCCTACCCGAAGGGCTCCCGGTGTGCGGCCCTATTTGTTGAGATCAGCCCCTCTGGCTCTGTCTCGGATGAAGCCAACTGGGCAAAGAGCCGTTCATAAGCTGGGGACCCTGGGAGCTTTCCCTAGTCTACACCAGAACAGCACTCTGAGGGAGAGGAGCTGCTGACGTCTGGTAGCAAAATCTCCTATTCTGAAGAGAAACATTTCGTTGTAAGTGGGTTCCATCAACCTTGCCCTATTTTCTTAGCTGGCTATGATGGACGGCAGGCAGTCAGTTGGCAGACTCACCTGAGGCCCTGCTTCCCAGACTGTGATAGTCTCAGACCACTCGCCTGCTTCAGCCCAAAGGGACGGCTTACCTTAAGGTAAAAACCATGTGTTGCAAAGCTCCTGCCTAAGCCACGCACAAGCACAAGCATATTGGTCATAGGACAAAGACTTTCCCCACAACTTGAACATGTTTGCTCCCATCTAGCCTCCGAAGGCCGAGTTTACCTAGCTAGGAATCACACTTCAGGAAAGGTACTCAGGCTGCCTGTGACTGCAAGTTGTTTCACCAGGCAGCCGAAATCGAGTACACCATTTGCATTTTCCAGGGGCAGAGCAAATGATGTCAACTTACACGCCTCCAGCCTGGGAGGGGCAACATACACTTTCTGAAAGGGAAAGAAGCCCATGCCTTCAGTGTGAAAGGCCGCTCTGCCTCTTTGCTTTGGCTGCCCAGGGATAGCGTCAGCTCTAAAAGGCTTCCAAAGGAGCAGAGTCAGAGAACCTTTGAACCACAGAGCAGGTGCAGCCCAGAACAAGGACTGCTCTTGGCCTGAGAACACCCACTGCCCAGCGCTTCTTTTGGGTACACACGTGTAGAGGGAGGGTGTTGAATTCTGCTGCGTGATAACTTCTCCGGCCCACGAAGTGTGAGGGCAAGGAGAGTGGTCCTGCATCTCGTCCAAGTTTCATGGTTCAGTTGTATAAGGCAAACTCCCTGCTTGAATCCCTCTGTGGGCAACGTAACCTTCAGAGAAAGATGGATGATTGGAACCCAGGGCTGGAATCTAGGTTAATGTTCTGTGCATCAACTTCGCAGCTGTTCTCTCTAAGCGGGTCCCAAAGGCTTTTGGAAGGGTTTCCTTAGAGGGTCAGAAACAGGAAATTAACCGACAGGCTCACGGGGATGCCAGTTCTCTCCAGCAACAACGCTACCAGCCTCAGACTATTGGGTTCTCTCTGGTAAATGGAAGAACACTATGCTTGGAAGCTTCTTCCATCCAGTTTGAGAGTCACACTTCCACTGCATCCTAGGATTCCAGGTGTTGCCATGCCCTCACAATTTCCAGTTCTTAGGCCTATGACGGCAGTGTCTGGCAGTTCTGAAAGAGACCTTAGGAATGCAGGCGTTTTGGCTCCTTCCACCGAGAAACCAGCTCCTCCAGATCCTCTGTCGTTAGGTATTTCATGGCAGAATATCTCTCGGCGCCCTCTTTCCTCCTCCACGAGGTAAGACACTAACGGAATTGCCCTAAAGGGAAGAAGCCTTCTGAGTCCGGCAGAGAAGCAGCCTCTCCCACTCAGCATTCCCCCACGGCTGAGCCCAGGGTATGGGACCGTGAGAGGGAGAAAGAGAGCCGTAACCCCGAGCTTTTCCACAATGTAGTATAGTCCTCACCCTCAAGCTCACGTCCACTTCATAGAGAAAACACCAGGCCTCGGTGTGCTTTCCTGTGGCAAGGAAACTTTGCTTTCATAGTTAGGTGGCACATTGGCTCAGGACTGCCCTACCCGAAGGGCTCCCGGTGTGCGGCCCTATTTGTTGAGATCAGCCCCTCTGTCTCTGTCTCGGATGAAACCAACTGGGCAAAGAGCCGTTCATAAGCTGGGGACCCTGGGAGCTTTCCCTAGTCTACACCAGAACAGCACTCTGAGGGAGAGGAGCTGCTGACGTCTGGTAGCAAAATCTCCTATTCTGAAGAGAAACATTTCGTTGTAAGTGGGTTCCATCAACCTTGCCCTATTTTCTTAGCTGGCTATGATGGACGGCAGGCAGTCAGTTGGCAGACTCACCTGAGGCCCTCCTTCCCAGACTGTGATAGTCTCAGACCACTCGCCTGCTTCAGCCCAAAGGGACGGCTTACCTTAAGGTAAAAACCATGTGTTGCAAAGCTCCTGCCTAAGCCACGCACAAGCACAAGCATATTGGTCATAGGACAAAGACTTTCCCCACAACTTGAACATGTTTCCTCCCATCTAGCCTCCGAAGGCCGAGTTTACCTAGCTAGGAATCACACTTCAGGAAAGGTACTCAGGCTGCCTGTGACTGCAAGTTGTTTCACCAGGCAGCCGAAATCGAGTACACCATTTGCATTTTCCAGGGGCAGAGCAAATGATGTCAAGTTACACGCTTCCAGCCTGGGAGGGGCAACGTACACTTTCTGAAAGGGAAAGAAGCCCATGCCTTCAGTGTGAAAGGCCGCTCTGCCTCTTTGCTTTGGCTGCCCAGGGATAGCGTCAGCTCTAAAAGGCTTCCAAAGGAGCAGAGTCAGAGAACCTTTGAACCACAGAGCAGGTGCAGCCCAGAACAAGGACTGCTCTTGGCCTGAGAACAGCCACTGCCCAGCGCTTCTTTTGGGTACACACGTGTAGAGGGAGGGTGTTGAATTCTGCTGCGTGATAACTTCTCCGGCCCACGAAGTGTGAGGGCAAGGAGAGTGGCCCTGCATCTCTTCCAAGTTTCATGGGTCAGTTGTATAAGGCAAACTCCCTGCTTGAATCCCTCTGTGGGCAACGTAACCTTCAGAGAAAGATGGATGATTGGAACCCAGGGCTGGAATCTAGGTTAATGTTCTGTGCATCAACTTCGCAGCTGTTCTCTCTAAGCGGGTCCCAAAGGCTTTTGGAAGGGTTTCCTTAGAGGGTCAGAAACAGGAAATTAACCGACAGGCTCACGGGGATGCCAGTTCTCTCCAGCAACAACGCTACCAGCCTCAGACTATTGGGTTCTCTCTGGTAAATGGAAGAACACTATGCTTGGAAGCTTCTTCCATCCAGTTTGAGAGTCACACTTCCACTGCATCCTAGGATTCCAGGTGTTGCCATGCCCTCACAATTTCCAGTTCTTAGGCCTATGACGGCAGTGTCTGGCAGTTCTGAAAGAGACCTTAGGAATGCAGGCGTTTTGGCTCCTTCCACCGAGAAACCAGCTCCTCCAGATCCTCTGTCGTTAGGTATTTCATGGCAGAATATCTCTCGGCGCCCTCTTTCCTCCTCCACGAGGTAAGACACTAACGGAATTGCCCTAAAGGGAAGAAGCCTTCTGAGTCCGGCAGAGAGGCAGCCTCTCCCACTCAGCATTCCCCCACGGCTGAGCCCAGGGTATGGGACCGTGAGAGGGAGAAAGAGAGCCGTAACCCCGAGCTTTTCCGCAATGTAGTATAGTCCTCACCCTCAAGCTCACGTCCACTTCATAGAGAAAACACCAGGCCTCGGTGTGCTTTCCTGTGGCAAGGAAACTTTGCTTTCATAGTTAGGTGGCACATTGGCTCAGGACTGCCCTACCCGAAGGGCTCCCGGTGTGCAGCCCTATTTGTTGAGATCAGCCCCTCTGTCTCTGTCTCGGATGAAACCAACTGGGCAAAGAGCCGTTCATAAGCTGGGGACCCTGGGAGCTTTCCCTAGTCTACACCAGAACAGCACTCTGAGGGAGAGGAGCTGCTGACGTCTGGTAGCAAAATCTCCTATTCTGAAGAGAAACATTTCGTTGTAAGTGGGTTCCATCAACCTTGCCCTATTTTCTTAGCTGGCTATGATGGACGGCAGGCAGTCAGTTGGCAGACTCACCTGAGGCCCTGCTTCCCAGACTGTGATAGTCTCAGACCACTCGCCTGCTTCAGCCCAAAGGGACGGCTTACCTTAAGGTAAAAACCATGTGTTGCAAAGCTCCTGCCTAAGCCACGCACAAGCACAAGCATATTGGTCATAGGACAAAGACTTTCCCCACAACTTGAACATGTTTGCTCCCATCTAGCCTCCGAAGGCCGAGTTTACCTAGCTAGGAATCACACTTCAGGAAAGGTACTCAGGCTGCCTGTGACTGCAAGTTGTTTCACCAGGCAGCCGAAATCGAGTACACCATTTGCATTTTCCAGGGGCAGAGCAAATGATGTCAACTTACACGCCTCCAGCCTGGGAGGGGCAACGTACACTTTCTGAAAGGGAAAGAAGCCCATGCCTTCAGTGTGAAAGGCCGCTATGCCTCTTTGCTTTGGCTGCCCAGGGATAGCGTCAGCTCTAAAAGGCTTCCAAAGGAGCAGAGTCAGAGAACCTTTGAACCACAGAGCAGGTGCAGCCCAGAACAAGGACTGCTCTTGGCCTGAGAACAGCCACTGCCCAGCGCTTCTTTTGGGTACACACGTGTAGAGGAAGGGTGTTGAATTCTGCTGCGTGATAACTTCTCCGGCCCACGAAGTGTGAGGGCAAGGAGAGTGGCCCTGCATCTCTTCCAAGTTTCATAGGTCAGTTGTATAAGGCAAACTCCCTGCTTGAATCCCTCTGTGGGCAACGTAACCTTCAGAGAAAGATGGATGATTGGAACCCAGGGCTGGAATCTAGGTTAATGTTCTGTGCATCAACTTCGCAGCTGTTCTCTCTAAGCGGGTCCCAAAGGCTTTTGGAAGGGTTTCCTTAGAGGGTCAGAAACAGGAAATTAACCGACAGGCTCACGGGGATGCCAGTTCTCTCCAGCAACAACGCTACCAGCCTCAGACTATTGGGTTCTCTCTGGTAAATGGAAGAACACTATGCTTGGAAGCTTCTTCCATCCAGTTTGAGAGTCACACTTCCACTGCATCCTAGGATTCCAGGTGTTGCCATGCCCTCACAATTTCCAGTTCTTAGGCCTATGACGGCAGTGTCTGGCAGTTCTGAAAGAGACCTTAGGAATGCAGGCGTTTTGGCTCCTTCCGCCGAGAAACCAGCTCCTCCAGATCCTCTGTCGTTAGGTATTTCATGGCAGAATATCTCTCGGCGCCCTCTTTCCTCCTCCACGAGGTAAGACACTAACGGAATTGCCCTAAAGGGAAGAAGCCTTCTGAGTCCGGCAGAGAGGCAGCCTCTCCCACTCAGCATTCCCCCACGGCTGAGCCCAGGGTATGGGACCGTGAGAGGGAGAAAGAGAGCCGTAACCCCGAGCTTTTCCACAATGTAGTATAGTCCTCACCCTCAAGCTCACGTCCACTTCATAGAGAAAACACCAGGCCTCGGTGTGCTTTCCTGTGGCAAGGAAACTTTGCTTTCATAGTTAGGTGGCACATTGGCTCAGGACTGCCCTACCCGAAGGGCTCCCGGTGTGCGGCCCTATTTGTTGAGATCAGCCCCTCTGTCTCTGTCTCGGATGAAACCAACTGGGCAAAGAGCCGTTCATAAGCTGGGGACCCTGGGAGCTTTCCCTAGTCTACACCAGAACAGCACTCTGAGGGAGAGGAGCTGCTGACGTCTGGTAGCAAAATCTCCTATTCTGAAGAGAAACATTTCGTTGTAAGTGGGTTCCATCAACCTTGCCCTATTTTCTTAGCTGGCTATGATGGACGGCAGGCAGTCAGTTGGCAGACTCACCTGAGGCCCTGCTTCCCAGACTGTGATAGTCTCAGACCACTCGCCTGCTTCAGCCCAAAGGGACGGCTTACCTTAAGGTAAAAACCATGTGTTGCAAAGCTCCTGCCTAAGCCACGCACAAGCACAAGCATATTGGTCATAGGACAAAGACTTTCCCCACAACTTGAACATGTTTGCTCCCATCTAGCCTCCGAAGGCCGAGTTTACCTAGCTAGGAATCACACTTCAGGAAAGGTACTCAGGTTGCCTGTGACTGCAAGTTGTTTCACCAGGCAGCCGAAATCGAGTACACCATTTGCATTTTCCAGGGGCAGAGCAAATGATGTCAACTTACACGCCTCCAGCCTGGGAGGGGCAACATACACTTTCTGAAAGGGAAAGAAGCCCATGCCTTCAGTGTGAAAGGCCGCTCTGCCTCTTTGCTTTGGCTGCCCAGGGATAGCGTCAGCTCTAAAAGGCTTCCAAAGGAGCAGAGTCAGAGAACCTTTGAACCACAGAGCAGGTGCAGCCCAGAACAAGGACTGCTCTTGGCCTGAGAACAGCCACTGCCCAGCGCTTCTTTTGTGTACACACGTGTAGAGGGAGGGTGTTGAATTCTGCTGCGTGATAACTTCTCCGGCCCACGAAGTGTGAGGGCAAGGAGAGTGGCCCTGCATCTCATCCAAGTTTCATGGGTCAGTTGTATAAGGCAAACTCCCTGCTTGAATCCCTCTGTGGGCAACGTAACCTTCAGAGAAAGATGGATGATTGGAACCCAGGGCTGGAATCTAGGTTAATGTTCTGTGCATCAACTTCGCAGCTGTTCTCTCTAAGCGGGTCCCAAAGGCTTTTTGGAAGGGTTTCCTTAGAGGGTCAGAAACAGGAAATTAACCGACAGGCCCACGGGGATGCCAGTTCTCTCCAGCAACAACGCTACCAGCCTCAGACTATTGGGTTCTCTCTGGTAAATGGAAGAACACTATGCTTGGAAGCTTCTTCCATCCAGTTTGAGAGTCACACTTCCACTGCATCCTAGGATTCCAGGTGTTGCCATGCCCTCACAATTTCCAGTTCTTAGGCCTATGACGGCAGTGTCTGGCAGTTCTGAAAGAGACCTTAGGAATGCAGGCGTTTTGGCTCCTTCCACCGAGAAACCAGCTCCTCCAGATCCTCTGTCGTTAGGTATTTCATGGCAGAATATCTCTCGGCGCCCTCTTTCCTCCTCCACGAGGTAAGACACTAACGGAATTGCCCTAAAGGGAAGAAGCCTTCTGAGTCCGGCAGAGAGGCAGCCTCTCCCACTCAGCATTCCCCCACGGCTGAGCCCAGGGTATGGGACCGTGAGAGGGAGAAAGAGAGCCGTAACCCCGAGCTTTTCCGCAATGTAGTATAGTCCTCACCCTCAAGCTCACGTCCACTTCATAGAGAAAACACCAGGCCTCGGTGTGCTTTCCTGTGGCAAGGAAACTTTGCTTTCATAGTTAGGTGGCACATTGGCTCAGGACTGCCCTAACCGAAGGGCTCCCGGTGTGCAGCCCTATTTGTTGAGATCAGCCCCTCTGTCTCTGTCTCGGATGAAACCAACTGGGCAAAGAGCCGTTCATAAGCTGGGGACCCTGGGAGCTTTCCCTAGTCTACACCAGAACAGCACTCTGAGGGAGAGGAGCTGCTGACGTCTGGTAGCAAAATCTCCTATTCTGAAGAGAAACATTTCGTTGTAAGTGGGTTCCATCAACCTTGCCCTATTTTCTTAGCTGGCTATGATGGACGGCAGGCAGTCAGTTGGCAGACTCACCTGAGGCCCTGCTTCCCAGACTGTGATAGTCTCAGACCACTCGCCTGCTTCAGCCCAAAGGGACGGCTTACCTTAAGGTAAAAACCATGTGTTGCAAAGCTCCTGCCTAAGCCACGCACAAGCACAAGCATATTGGTCATAGGACAAAGACTTTCCCCACAACTTGAACATGTTTGCTCCCATCTAGCCTCCGAAGGCCGAGTTTACCTAGCTAGGAATCACACTTCAGGAAAGGTACTCAGGCTGCCTGTGACTGCAAGTTGTTTCACCAGGCAGCCGAAATTGAGTACACCACTTGCATTTTCCAGGGGCAGATCAAATGATGTCAACTTACACGCTTCCAGCCTGGGAGGGGCAACATACACTTTCTGAAAGGGAAAGAAGCCCATGCCTTCAGTGTGAAAGGCCGCTATGCGTCTTTGCTTTGGCTGCCCAGGGATAGCGTCAGCTCTGAAAGGCTTCCAAAGGAGCAGAGTCAGAGAACCTTTGAACCACAGAGCAGGTGCAGCCCAGAAGAAGGACTACTCCTTGCCTGAGAACACCCACTGCCCAGCACTTCTTTTGGGTACACACGTGTAGAGGAAGGTTGTTGAATTCTGCTGCGTGATAACTTTTCCGGCCCACGAAGTGTGAGGGCAAGGAGAGTGGCCCTGCATCTCATCCCAGTTTCATGGGTCAGTTGTATAAGGCAAACTCCCTGCTTGAATCCCTACGCCGTCCCTTTGGGCTGAAGCAGGTGAGGGGTCTGTATCACATTCTGGGAAGCAGGGCCTCAGGCGAGTCTGCCAACTGACTGCCTGCCGTCCATCATAGCCAGAAAAGAAAATAGGGCAAGGCTGATGTAACCCACTTACAGTGAAATGTTTATATTCAGAAAAGGAGATTTTGCTACCGAACGCCAGCAGCTCCTCTCCCTCAGAGTGTTGTTTCTGTGTAGACTAGGGAAAGACACCATGGTCCCCAGCTTAGAATGGCACTTTTCCCAGTTGGTTTCATCCATGAAAGAACCAGAAGGGCTTATCTCAACTAAACGGCCTGCACATCCCTGAATCCTTGGGGTAGGGCAGTTCTGAGCCAATGTGCCACCTAAGGAATGAAAGCAAAGTTTCCTTCCCACAGGAAAGCACACCGAGGCCTGGTGTTTTCTCTGTGAAATTGGAGTGGGCTTGAAGGGTGAGGCCTACTAACTACTCTCCTTTATAGCCAGTTTAGAAAATGTGGCATGGCTGATACACCCCGCTTACAACGAAATATTTCTCTTCAGAATAGGAGATAATGCTACAAAACGCCAGCATATCCTCTCCCTCAGATTGCTGTTTCTCTGTAGACTAGGGAAAGACACCATGGTCCCCAGCTTAGAACGGCTCTTTTTCCAGTTGGTTTCATCCATGAAAGAACCAGAAGGGCTGATCTCAACTAATCGGGCTGCTCATCACTGAATCCTTGGAGTATGTCAGTTCTGAGCCAATGTGCTACCTAAGGAATGAAAGCAAAGTTGTCAGCCTGGGAAGCAGGGCCTCAAGTAAGTCTTCCAACAGAGTGCCCTCTTTAGAGCCAGCTGAGAAAATGAGGCCAGGCTGAATCTACCCGCTTACAACGAAATGTTTCACTACAGAATAGGAGATTTTGCTACCAAACGCCAGCAGCCCCTTTCCCTCAGAGTGCTGTTTCTGTGTAGACTAGTGAAAGACACCATGGTCTCCAGCTTAGAACGGCTCTTTTCACTGTTTGTTTCCTCCATGAAAGAGCCAGAAGTGCTGATCTCAACGAATCGGGCTGCACATTCCTTAATCCTAGGGGTAGGGTAGTTCTGAGCCAAAGTGCCACGTAAGGAATTAAAGCAGAGTATTCAGCCTGGGAAGCAGGGCCTCAAGTAAGTCTGCCAACAGAGTGCCCTCCTTTAGAGCCAGCTGCGAAAATGTGGCAAGGCTGAATCTACCCGCTTACAACGAAATGTTTCACTTCAGTTAAGGAGATTATGCTACCAAACGCCAGCAGCCCCTCTCCCACAGAGTCCTTTTTCTGTGTGCACTAGGGAAAGACAGAATGGTCCCCAGCTTACAACGGCCCTTTTACGAGTTGGTTTTATCCATGAAAGAGCCAGAAGTGCTGATCTCAACGAATAGGGCTGCACATCCTTGAATCCTAGGGGTAGGGTAGTTCTGAGCCAAAGTGCCACCTAAGGAATGAATGTAGAGTTTTCAGCCTGGGAAGCAGGGCCTCAAGTAAGTCAGCCAACACAGTGCCCTGCTTTAGAGCCAGCTGAGAAAAGGTGGCAAGGTTGAATCTACCCGCTTACAACGAAATGTTTCACTTCAGAAAAAGAGATTATGCTACCAAACGCCAGCAGCCCCTCTCCCTCAGAGTCCTGTTTCTGTGTAGACTAGGGAAAGACAGCATGGTCCCCAGCTTTCAACGGCTCTTTTACCAGTTGGTTTTATCCATGAAAGAGACAGAAGGTCTGATCTCAAGTAATCGGGTTGCACATTCGTGAACCCTTGGGGTAGGGCAGTTCTAAGCCAATGTGCCACCTAAGGAAAGAAAGCAGAGTTTTCAGCCTGGGAAGCAGGGCCTCAAGTTAGTCAGCCAACAGAGTGCCCTCCTTTATTGCCAGCTGAGAAAATGAGGCAAGGCTGAATCTACCCGCTTACCACGAAATGTTTCTCTTCAGAATAGCAGATGTTTCTACCAAACGCCAGCAGCTCCTCTCCCTCACAGTCCTGTTTCTGTGTAGCCTAGTGAAAGACACTATGGTCCCCAGCTTAGAACAGCTCTTTTACCAGCTGGTATTATCCATGAAGAGCCAGAAGGGCTGATCTCAAGTAATCGGGTTGCACATCCCTGAATCCTTGGGGTAGTGGAGTTCTGAGCCAATGTGCCACCTAAGGAAAGAAAGCAGAGTTTTTAGCCTGGGAAGCAGGGCCTCAAGTAAGTCAGCCAAGAGAGTGCCCTCCTTTATAGCCAGCTGAGAAAATGAGGCAAGGCTGAATCTTCCCGCTTACAACGAAATGTTTCTCTTCAGAATAGCAGATGTTTCTACCAAACGCCAGCAGCTCCTCTCCCTCAGAGTGCTGTTTCTGTGTACACTAGGGAAAGACACTATGGTCCACAGCTTAGAACGGGTCTTTTCCCAGTTCGTTTCCTCCATGAAAGAGTCAGAAAGTCTGAACTCAAAAAATCGGTCTGCACATCCCTGAATCCTTGGGGTAGGGGACTTCTGAGCCAATGTGCCACCTAAGGAATGAAAGCAAAATTTTCAGCCTGGGAAGGAGGGCCTCAAGTAAGTCTGCCAACAAAGTGCCCTCTTTTAGAGCCAGCTGGAAAATGTGGCCAGGCTGAATCTACCCGCTTACAACGAAATGTTTCACTACAGAATAGGAGATTTTGCTACCAAACGCCAGCAGCCCCTTTGCCTCAGAGTGCTGTTTCCGTGTAGACTAGGGAAAGACACCATCGTCTCCAGCTTAGAAAGGCTCTTTTCACTGTTGGTTTCCTCCATGAAAGAGCCAGAAGTGCTGATCTCAACGAATCGGGCTCCACATCCCTTAATCCCTAGGGTAGGGTAGTTCTGAGCCAAAGTGCCACGTAAAGAATGAAAGCAAAATTTTCAGCCTGGGAAGCAGGGCCTCAAGTAAGTCTGCCAACAGAGTGCCCTCTTTTAGAGCCAGCTGAGAAAATGTGGCCAGGCTGATCCACCCGCTTACAACGAAATGTTTCACTTCAGAAAAAGAGATTATGCTACCAAACGCCAGCAGCCCCTCTCCCTCAGAGTCCTGTTTCTGTGTAGACTAGGGAAAGCCAGCATGGTCCCCAGCTTACAACGGCTCTTTTACCAGTTGGTTTTATCCATGAAAGAGACAGAAGGGCTGATCTCAAGTAATCGGGCTGCACATCCGTGAACCCTTGGGGTAGGGCAGTTCTAAACCAATGTGCCACCTAAGGAAAGAAAGCAGAGTTTTCAGCCTGAGAATCAGGGCCTCAAGTTAGTCAGCCAACACAGTGCCCTCCTTTAGAGCCAGCTGAGAAAAGGTTGCAAGGCTGAATCTACCCGCTTACAACGAAATGTTTCACTTCAGATAAGGAGATTATGCTACCAAACGCCAGCAGCCCCTCTCCCTCAGGGTCCTTTTTCTGTGTGGACTAGGGAAAGACAGCATGGTCCCCAGCTTACAACTGCTCTTTTACCTGTTGGTTTTATCCATGAAAGAGCCAGAAAGTCTGATCTCAACTAATCGGCCTGCACATCCCTGAATCCCTAGGGTAGGATAGTTCTGAGCCAAAGTGCCACCTAAAGAATGAAAGCAAAATTTTCAGCCTGGGAAGCAGGGCCTCAAGTAAGTCTGCCAACAGAGTGCTCTCTTTTAGAGCCAGCTGAGAAAATGTGGCCAGGCTGAATCTACCCGCTTACAACGAAATGTTTCACTTCAGGAAAAGTGATTATGCTACCAAACGCCAGCAGCACCTCTCCCTCAGAGTGCTGTTTCTGTGTACACTAGGGAAACACATTATGGTCCCCAGCTTAGAACGGGTCTTTTCCCACTTGTTTTCCTCCATGAAAGAGTCAGAAAGGCTTATATCAAAAAATCGGCCTGCACAACCCTGAATCCTTGGGGTAGGGGATTTCTGAGCCAATGTGCCAGCTAAGGAATGAAACCAAAGTTTTCAGCCTGGGAAGAAGGGCCTCAAGTAAGTCAGTCAAAAGAGTGCCCTCCTTTATAGCCAGCTGAGAAAATGAGGCAAGGCTGAATCTACCCCCTTACAACGAAATGTTTCTCTTCAGAATAGCAGATGTTTCTACCAAACGCCAGCAGCTCCTCTCCCTCAGAGTGCTGTTTCCGTGTACAATAGGGAAAGACACTATGGCCCCCAGCTTAGAACGGGTCTTTTCCCAGTTGGTTTCCTCCATGAAAGAGTCAGAAAGGCTGATCTCAAAAAATCGGCCTGCACTACCCTGAATTTTTGGGGTAGGGGAGTTCTGAGCCAATGTGCCACCTAAGGAATGAAAGCAAAATTTTCAGCCTGGGAAGCAGGGCCTCAAGTAACTCTTCCAACAGAGTGCCCTCTTTAGAGCCAGCTGAGAAAATGAGGCCAGGCTGAATCTACCCGCTTACCACGAAATGTTTCACTTCAGGAAAAGTGATTATGCTACCAAACGCCAGCAGCACCTCTCCCTCAGAGTGCTGTTTCTGTGTACACTAGGGAAAGACACTATGGTCCCCAGCTTAGAACAGGTCTTTTCCCAGTTGTTTTCCTCCATGAAAGAGTCAGAAAGGCTTATCACAAAAAATCGGCCTGCACAACCCTGAATCCTTGGGGTATGGGATTTCTGAGCCAATGTGCCACCTAAGGAAAGAAAGCAGAGTTTTCAGCCCAGGAAGCAGGGCCTCAGGTAAGTCAGTCAACAGCGTGCCCTCCTTTATTGCCAGCTGAGAAAATGAGGCAAGGCTGAATCTACCCGCTTACCACGAAATGTTTCTGTTCAGAATAGCAGATGTTGCTACCAAACGCCAGCAGCTCCTCTCCCTCAGAGTGCTGTTTCTGTGTACACTAGGGAAAGACACTATGGTCCCCAGCTTAGAACGGGTCTTTTCCCAGTTGGTTTCCTCCATGAAAGAGTCAGAAAGGCTTATCTCAAAAAATCGGCCTGCACATCCCTGAATCCTTGGGGTAGGGGAGTTCTGAGCCAATGTGCCACCTAAGGAATGAAAGCAAAGTTTTCAGCCTGGGAAGCAGGGCCTCAGGTAAGTCGGCCAACTGAGTGCCCTCCTTTAGAGCCAGCTGAGAAATAGTGGCAAGGCTGAACCACCCCGCTTACAACGAAATGTTTCACTGCATAAAAGGAGATTATGCTACCAAACGCCAGCAGCTCCTCTCTCTCAGAGTCCTGTTTGTGTGTAGCCTAGGGAAAGACACTATGGTCCCCAGCTAGGAACGGCTCTTTTACCATCTTTTTTTATCCATGAAAGGGACAGAAAAGCTGATCTCAAGTAATCGGGTTGCACATTCGTGAACAGTAGGGGTAGGGCAGTTCTGAGCCAATGTGCCACCTAAGGAAAGAAAGCAGAGTTTTCAGCCTGGGAAGCAGGGCCTCAAGTTAGTCAGCCAACAGAGTGCCCTCCTTTATTGCCAGCTGAGAAAATGAGGCAAGGCTGAATCTACCCGCTTACCACGAAATATTTCTCTTCAGAATAGCAGATGTTTCTACCAAACGCCAGCAGCTCCTCTCCCTCACAGTCCTGTTTCTGTGTAGCCTAGGGAAAGACACTATGGTCCCCAGCTTAGAACAGCTCTTTTACCAGCTGGTATTATCCATGAAGAGCCAGAAGGGCTGATCTCAAGTAATCGGGTTGCACATCCCTGAATCCTTGGGGTAGTGGAGTTCTGAGCGAATGTGCCACCTAAGGAAAGAAAGCAGAGTTTTTAGCCTGGGAAGCAGGGCCTCAAGTAAGTCAGCCAAGAGAGTGCCCTCCTTTATAGCCAGCTGGGAAAATGAGGCAAGGCTGAATCTACCCGCTTACAACGAAATGTTTCTCTTCAGAATAGCAGATGTTTCTACCAAACGCCAGCAGCTCCTCTCCCTCAGAGTGCTGTTTCTGTGTACACTAGGGAAAGACACTATGGTCCACAGCTTAGAACGGGTCTTTTCCCAGTTCGTTTCCTCCATGAAAGAGTCAGAAAGTCTGATCTCAAAAAATCGGTCTGCACATCCCTGAATCCTTGGGGTAGGGGACTTCTGAGCCAATGTGCCACCTAAGGAATGAAAGCAAAATTTTCAGCCTGGGAAGCAGGGCCTCAAGTAAGTATGCCAACATTGTGCCCTCCTTTAGAGCCAGCTGAGAAAATGTGGCCAGGCTGATCTACCCGCTTACAACGAAATGTTTCACTTCAGAATAGGAGATATTGCTACCAAACGCCAGCAGCCCCTTTCCCTCAAAGTGCTGTTTCTGTGTAGACTAGGGAAAGAAACCATGGTTCCCAGCTTAGAACGGCTCTTTTCACTGTTGGTTTCCTCCATGAAAGAGCCAGAAAGGCTGATCACAAGTAATCGGGCTGCACATCTGTGAACCCGTGGGGTAGGGCAGTTGTGAGCGAATGTGCCACCTAAGGAAAGAAAGCAGGGTTTTCAGCCTGGGAAGCAGGGCCTCAAGTAAGTCAGCCAACAGAGTGCCCTCCTTTATAGCCAGCTGAGAAAATGAGGCAAGGCTGAATCTACCCGCTTACAACGAAATGTTTCTGTTCAGAATAGCAGATGTTGCTACCAAACACCAGCAGCCCCTCTCCCTCAGAGTCCTTTTTCTGTGTGGACGAGGGAAAGACAGCATGGCCCCAGCTTACAACTGCTCTTTTACCAGTTGGTTTTATCCATGAAAGAGCCAGAAAGTCTGATCTCAACTAATCGGCCTGCACATCCCTGAATCCCTAGGGTAGGGTAGTTCTGAGCCAAAGTGCCACGTAAAGAATGAAAGCAAAATTTTCAGCCTGGGAAGCAGGGCCTCAAGTAAGTCTGCCAACAGAGTGCCCTCTTTTAGAGCCAGCTGAGAAAATGTGGCCAGGCTGATCCACCCGCTTACAACGAAATGTTTCACTTCAGAAAAAGAGATTATGCTACCAAACGCCAGCAGCCCCTCTCCCTCAGAGTCCTGTTTCTGTGTAGACTAGGGAAAGACAGCATGGTCCCCAGCTTAGAACAGGTCTTTTCCCAGTTGTTTTCCTCCATGAAAGAGTCAGAAAGTCTTATCACAAAAAATCGGCCTGCACAACCCTGAATCCTTGGGGTATGGGATTTCTGAGCCAATGTGTCAGCTAAGGAATGAAAGCAAAGTTTTCAGCCTGGGAAGCAGGGCCTCAGGTAAGTCAGTCAACAGAGTGCCCTCCTTTATAGCCAGCTGAGAAAACGTGGCCAGGCTGAATCTACCCGCTTACAACGAAATGTTTCACTTCAGGAAAAGTGATTATGCTACCAAACGCCAGCAGCACCTCTCCCTCAGAGTCCTGTTTCTGTGTAGACTAGGGAAAGACAGCATGGTCCCCAGCTTACAACGGCTCTTTTACCAGTTGGTTTTATCCATGAAAGGGCCAGAAGGGCTGATCTCAAGTAATCGTGCTGCTCATCCGTGAACCCTTGGGGTAGGGCAGTTCTGAGCCAATGTGCCACCTAAGGAAAGAAAGCAGGGTTTTCAGCCTGGGAAGCAGGGCCTCAAGTAAGTCAGCCAACAGAGTGCCCTCCTTTATAGCCAGCTGAGTAAATGAGGCAAGGCTGAATCTACCCGCTTACAACGAAATGTTTCTCTTCAGAATAGCAGATGATTCTACCAAACGCCAGCAGCTCCTCTCCCGCAGAGTCCTGTTTCTGTGTAGCCTAGGGAAAGACACTATGGTCCCCAGCTTAGAACGGCTGTTTTACCAGCTGGTATTATCAATGAAAGAGCCAGAAGGGCTGATCTCAAGTAATCGGGTTGCACATCCCTGACCCTTGGGGTAGTGGAGTTCTGAGCCAATGTGCCACCTAAGGAATGAAAGCAAAATTTTCAGCCTGGGAAGCAGGGCCTCAAGTAAGTATGCCAACATTGTGCCCTCCTTTAGAGCCAGCTGAGAAAATGTGGCCAGGCTGATCTACCCGCTTACAACGAAATCTTTCACTTCAGAATAGGAGATATTGCTACCAAACGCCAGCAGCCCCTTTCCCTCAAAGTGCTGTTTCTGTGTAGACTAGGGAAAGAAACCATGGTTCCCAGCTTAGAACGGCTCTTTTCACTGTTGGTTTCCTCCATGAAAGAGCCAGAAAGGCTGATCACAAGTAATCGGGCTGCACATCTGTGAACCCGTGGGGTAGGGCAGTTCTGAGCGAATGTGCCACCTAAGGAAAGAAAGCAGGGTTTTCAGCCTGGGAAGCAGGGCCTCAAGTAAGTCAGCCAACAGAGTGCCCTCCTTTATAGCCAGCTGAGAAAATGAGGCAAGGCTGAATCTACCCGCTTACAACGAAATGTTTCTGTTCAGAATAGCAGATGTTGCTACCAAACGCCAGCAGCTCCTCTCCCTCAGAGTGCTGTTTCTGTGTACACTAGGGAAAGACACTATGGTAACCAGCTTATAACGGGTCTTTTCCCATTTGGTTTCCTCCATGAAAGAGTCAGAAAGGCTTATCTCAAAAAATCGGCCTGCACATCCCTGAATCCTTGGGGTAGGGGAGTTCTGAGCCAATGTGCCACCTAAGGAAAGAAAGCAGAGTTTTTAGCCTGGGAAGCAGGGCCTCAAGTTAGTCAGTCAACAGAGTGCCCTCCTTTATAGCCATCTGAGAAAATGAGGCAAGGCTGAATCTACCCGCTTACAACGAAATGTTTCTCTTCAGAATAGCAGATGTTTCTACCAAACGCCAGCAGCTCCTCTCCCTCAGAGTGCTGTTTCTGTGTACACTAGGGAAAGACACTATGGTCCATAGCTTAGAACGGGTCTTTTCCCAGTTGGTTTCCTCCATGAAAGAGTCAGAAAGGCTGATCTCAAAAAATCGGTATGCACAACCCTGAATCCTTGGGGTAGGGGACTTCTGAGCCAATGTGCCACCTAAGGAATGATAGCAAAATTTTTAGCCTGGGAATCAGGGCCTCAAGTAAGTCTGCCAACAGAGTGCCCTCTTTTAGAGCCAGCTGAGAAAATGTGGCCAGGCTGAATCTACCCGCTTACAACGAAATGTTTCACTACAGAATAGGAGATTTTGCTACCAAACGCCAGCAGCCCCTTTGCCTCATTGTGCTGTTTCCGTGTAGACTAGGGAAAGACACCATCGTCTCCAGCTTAGAACGGCTCTTTTCACTGTTGGTTTCCTCCATGAAAGAGCCAGAAATGCTGATCTCAACGAATCGGGCTCCACATCCCTGAATCCTAGGGGTAGGGTAGTTCTGAGCCAAAGTGCCACCTAAGGAATGAAAGCAGAGTTTTCAGCCTGGGAAGCAGGGCCTCAAGTAAGTCAGCCAACAGAGTGCCCTCCTTTATAGCCAGCTGAGAAAATGAGGCAAGGCTGAATCTACCCGCTTACAACGAAATGTTTCTGTTCAGAATAGCAGATGTTGCTACCAAACGCCAGCAGCCCCTCTCCCTCAGAGTCCTTTTTCTGTGTGGACGAGGGAAAGACAGCATGGCCCCAGCTTACAACTGCTCTTTTACCAGTTGGTTTTATCCATGAAAGAGCCAGAAAGTCTGATCTCAACTAATCGGCCTGCACATCCCTGAATCCCTAGGGTAGGGTAGTTCTGAGCCAAAGTGCCACGTAAAGAATGAAAGCAAAATTTTCAGCCTGGGAAGCAGGGCCTCAAGTAAGTCTGCCAACAGAGTGCCCTCTTTTAGAGCCAGCTGAGAAAATGTGGCCAGGCTGATCCACCCACTTACAACGAAATGTTTCACTTCAGAAAAAGAGATTATGCTACCAAACGCCAGCAGCCCCTCTCCCTCAGAGTCCTGTTTCTGTGTAGACTAGGGAAAGACAGCATGGTCCCCAGCTTACAACGGCTCTTTTACCAGTTGGTTTTATCCATGAAAGAGACAGAAGGGCTGATCTCAAGTAATCGGGCTGCACATCCGTGAACCCGTGGGGTAGGGCAGTTCTAAACCAATGTGCCACCTAAGGAAAGAAAGCAGAGTTTTCAGCCTGGGAATCAGGGCCTCAAGTTAGTCAGCCAACACAGTGCCCTCCTTTAGAGCCAGCTGAGAAAAGGTTGCAAGGCTGAATCTACCCGCTTACAACGAAATGTTTCACTTCAGATAAGGAGATTATGCTACCAAACGCCAGCAGCCCCTCTCCCTCAGGGTCCTTTTTCTGTGTGGACTAGGGAAAGACAGCATGGTCCCCAGCTTACAACTGCTCTTTTACCAGTTGGTTTTATCCATGAAAGAGCCAGAAAGTCTGATCTCAACTAATCGGCCTGCACATCCCTGAATCCCTAGGGTAGGATAGTTCTGAGCCAAAGTGCCACCTAAAGAATGAAAGCAAAATTTTCAGCCTGGGAAGCAGGGCCTCAAGTAAGTCTGCCAACAGAGTGCCCTCCTTTATTGCCAGCTGAGAAAATGAGGCAAGGCTGAATCTACCCGCTTACAACGAAATGTTTCTGTTCAGAATAGCAGATGTTGCTACCAAACGCCAGCAGCTCCTCTCCCTCAGAGTGCTGTTTCTGTGTACACTAGGGAAAGACACTATGGTCCACAGCTTAGAACGGGTCTTTTCCCAGTTCGTTTCCTCCATGAAAGAGTCAGAAAGTCTGATCTCAAAAAATCGGTCTGCACATCCCTGAATCCTTGGGGTAGGGGACTTCTGAGCCAATGTGCCACCTAAGGAATGAAAGCAAAATTTTCAGCCTGGGAAGCAGGGCCTCAAGTAAGTATGCCAACATTGTGCCCTCCTTTAGAGCCAGCTGAGAAAATGTGGCCAGGCTGATCTACCCGCTTACAACGAAATGTTTCACTTCAGAATAGGAGATATTGCTACCAAACGCCAGCAGCCCCTTTCCCTCAAAGTGCTGTTTCTGTGTAGACTAGGGAAAGAAACCATGGTTCCCAGCTTAGAACGGCTCTTTTCACTGTTGGTTTCCTCCATGAAAGAGCCAGAAAGGCTGATCACAAGTAATCGGGCTGCACATCTGTGAACCCGTGGGGTAGGGCAGTTGTGAGCGAATGTGCCACCTAAGGAAAGAAAGCAGGGTTTTCAGCCTGGGAAGCAGGGCCTCAAGTAAGTCAGCCAACAGAGTGCCCTCCTTTATAGCCAGCTGAGAAAATGAGGCAAGGCTGAATCTACCCGCTTACAACGAAATGTTTCTGTTCAGAATAGCAGATGTTGCTACCAAACGCCAGCAGCCCCTCTCCCTCAGAGTCCTTTTTCTGTGTGGACGAGGGAAAGACAGCATGGCCCCAGCTTACAACTGCTCTTTTACCAGTTGGTTTTATCCATGAAAGAGCCAGAAAGTCTGATCTCAACTAATCGGCCTGCACATCCCTGAATCCCTAGGGTAGGGTAGTTCTGAGCCAAAGTGCCACGTAAAGAATGAAAGCAAAATTTTCAGCCTGGGAAGCAGGGCCTCAGGTAAGTCTGCCAACTGAGTGCCCTCCTTTAGAGCCAGCTGAGAAATTGTGGCAAGGCTGAACCTCCCCGCTTACAACGAAATGTTTCACTGCATAAAAGGAGATTATGCTACCAAACGCCAGCAGCTCCTCTCCCTCAGAGTCCTGTTTGTGTGTAGCCTAGGGAAAGACACTATGGTCCCCAGCTAGGAACGGCTCTTTTACCAGCTGGTTTTATCCATGAAAGGGCCAGAAGAGCTGATCTCAAGTAATCGGGTTGCACATTCGTGAACCCTTGGGGTAGGGCAGTTCTGAGCCAATGTGCCACCTAATGAAAGAAAGCAGAGTTTTCAGCCTGGGAAGCAGGGCCTCATGTAAGTCAGTCAACAGAGTGCCCTCCTTTATAGCCAGCTGAGAAAATGTGGCCAGGCTGAATTTACCCGCTTACAACGAAATGTTTCACTTCAGGAAAAGTGATTATGCTACCAAACGCCAGCAGCACCTCTCCCTCAGAGTCCTGTTTCTGTGTAGACTAGGGAGAGACAGCATGGTCCCCAGCTTACAACGGCTCTTTTACCAGTTGGTTTTATCCATGAAAGGGCCAGAAGGGCTGATCTCAAGTAATCGGGCTGCACATCCATGAACCCTTGGGGTAGGGCAGTTCTGAGCCAATGTGCCACCTAAGGAAAGAAAGCAGAGTTTTCAGCCTGGGAAGCAGGGCCTCAAGTAAGTCAGCCAACAGATTGCCCTCCTTTATAGCCAGCTGAGAAAATGAGGCAAGGCTGAATCTACCCGCTTACAACGAAATGTTACTCTTCAGAATAGCAGATGTTGCTACCAAACGCCAGCAGCTCCTCTCCCTCAGAGTGCTGTTTCTGTGTACACTAGGGAAAGACACTATGGTCCCCAGCTTAGAACGGCTCTTTTACCAGCTGGTATTATCCATGAAAGAGCCAGAAGGGCTGATCTCAAGTAATCGGGTTGCACATCCCTGAATCCTTGGGGTAGTGGAGTTCTGAGCCAAAGTGCCACCTAAGATATGAAAGCAAAATTTTCAGCCTGGGAAGCAGGGCCTCAAGTAAGTATGCCAACAGTGTGCCCTCCTTTAGAGCCAGCTGAGAAAATGTGGCCGTGCTGATCGACCCACTTACAACGAAATGTTTCACTTCAGAATAGGAGATATTGCTACCAAACGCCAGCAGCCCCTTTCCCTCAAAGTGCTGTTTCTGTGTAGACTAGGGAAAGACACCATGGTTCCCAGCTTAGAACGGCTCTTTTCACTGTTGGTTTCCTCCATGAAAGAGCCAGAAGGGCTGATCTCAAGTAATCGGGCTGCACATCTGTGAACCCTTGGGGTAGGGCAGTTCTGAGTCAATGTGCCACCTAAGGAAAGAAAGCAGAGTTTTCAGCCTGGGAAGCAGGGCCTCAAGTAAGTCAGCCAACTGAGTGCCCTCCTTTAGAGCCAGCTGAGAAATTGTGGCAAGGCTGAACCTACCCGCTTACAACGAAATGTTTCACTTCATAAAAGCAGATTATGCTACCATACGCCAGCAGCTCCTCTCCCTCAGAGTCCTGTTTGTGTGTAGCCTAGGGAAAGACACTATGGTCCCCAGCTTAGAACGGCTCTTTTACCAGCTGGTTTTATCCATGAAAGGGCCAGAAGAGCTGATCTCAAGTAATCGGGTTGCACATTCGTGAACCCTTGGGGTAGGGCAGTTCTGAGCCAATGTGCCACCTAAGGAAAGAAAGCAGAGTTTTTAGCCTGGGAAGCAGGGCCTCAAGTTAGTCAGTCAACAGAGTGCCCTCCTTTATAGCCATCTGAGAAAATGAGGCAAGGCTGAATCTACCCGCTTACAACGAAATGTTTCTCTTCAGAATAGCAGATGTTTCTACCAAACGCCAGCAGCTCCTCTCCCTCAGAGTGCTGTTTCTGTGTACACTAGGGAAAGACACTATGGTCCATAGCTTAGAACGGGTCTTTTCCCAGTTGGTTTCCTCCATGAAAGAGTCAGAAAGGCTGATCTCAAAAAATCGGTATGCACAACCCTGAATCCTTGGGGTAGGGGACTTCTGAGCCAATGTGCCACCTAAGGAATGATAGCAAAATTTTTAGCCTGGGAATCAGGGCCTCAAGTAAGTCTGCCAACAGAGTGCCCTCTTTTAGAGCCAGCTGAGAAAATGTGGCCAGGCTGAATCTACCCGCTTACAACGAAATGTTTCACTACAGAATAGGAGATTTTGCTACCAAACGCCAGCAGCCCCTTTGCCTCATTGTGCTGTTTCCGTGTAGACTAGGGAAAGACACCATCGTCTCCAGCTTAGAACGGCTCTTTTCACTGTTGGTTTCCTCCATGAAAGAGCCAGAAATGCTGATCTCAACGAATCGGGCTCCACATCCCTGAATCCTAGGGGTAGGGTAGTTCTGAGCCAAAGTGCCACCTAAGGAATGAAAGCAGAGTTTTCAGCCTGGGAAGCAGGGCCTCAAGTAAGTCAGCCAACAGAGTGCCCTCCTTTATAGCCAGCTGAGAAAATGAGGCAAGGCTGAATCTACCCGCTTACAACGAAATGTTTCTGTTCAGAATAGCAGATGTTGCTACCAAACGCCAGCAGCCCCTCTCCCTCAGAGTCCTTTTTCTGTGTGGACGAGGGAAAGACAGCATGGCCCCAGCTTACAACTGCTCTTTTACCAGTTGGTTTTATCCATGAAAGAGCCAGAAAGTCTGATCTCAACTAATCGGCCTGCACATCCCTGAATCCCTAGGGTAGGGTAGTTCTGAGCCAAAGTGCCACGTAAAGAATGAAAGCAAAATTTTCAGCCTGGGAAGCAGGGCCTCAAGTAAGTCTGCCAACAGAGTGCCCTCTTTTAGAGCCAGCTGAGAAAATGTGGCCAGGCTGATCCACCCACTTACAACGAAATGTTTCACTTCAGAAAAAGAGATTATGCTACCAAACGCCAGCAGCCCCTCTCCCTCAGAGTCCTGTTTCTGTGTAGACTAGGGAAAGACAGCATGGTCCCCAGCTTACAACGGCTCTTTTACCAGTTGGTTTTATCCATGAAAGAGACAGAAGGGCTGATCTCAAGTAATCGGGCTGCACATCCGTGAACCCGTGGGGTAGGGCAGTTCTAAACCAATGTGCCACCTAAGGAAAGAAAGCAGAGTTTTCAGCCTGGGAATCAGGGCCTCAAGTTAGTCAGCCAACACAGTGCCCTCCTTTAGAGCCAGCTGAGAAAAGGTTGCAAGGCTGAATCTACCCGCTTACAACGAAATGTTTCACTTCAGATAAGGAGATTATGCTACCAAACGCCAGCAGCCCCTCTCCCTCAGGGTCCTTTTTCTGTGTGGACTAGGGAAAGACAGCATGGTCCCCAGCTTACAACTGCTCTTTTACCAGTTGGTTTTATCCATGAAAGAGCCAGAAAGTCTGATCTCAACTAATCGGCCTGCACATCCCTGAATCCCTAGGGTAGGATAGTTCTGAGCCAAAGTGCCACCTAAAGAATGAAAGCAAAATTTTCAGCCTGGGAAGCAGGGCCTCAAGTAAGTCTGCCAACAGAGTGCCCTCCTTTATTGCCAGCTGAGAAAATGAGGCAAGGCTGAATCTACCCGCTTACAACGAAATGTTTCTGTTCAGAATAGCAGATGTTGCTACCAAACGCCAGCAGCTCCTCTCCCTCAGAGTGCTGTTTCTGTGTACACTAGGGAAAGACACTATGGTAACCAGCTTAGAACGGGTCTTTTCCCAGTTGGTTTCCTCCATGAAAGAGTCAGAAAGGCTTATCTCAAAAAATCGGCCTGCACATCCCTGAATCCTTGGGGTAGGGGAGTTCTGAGCCAATGTGCCACCTAAGGAATGAAAGCAAAGTTTTCAGCCTGGGAAGCAGGGCCTCAGGTAAGTCTGCCAACTGAGTGCCCTCCTTTAGAGCCAGCTGAGAAATTGTGGCAAGGCTGAACCTCCCCGCTTACAACGAAATGTTTCACTGCATAAAAGGAGATTATGCTACCAAACGCCAGCAGCTCCTCTCCCTCAGAGTCCTGTTTGTGTGTAGCCTAGGGAAAGACACTATGGTCCCCAGCTAGGAACGGCTCTTTTACCAGCTGGTTTTATCCATGAAAGGGCCAGAAGAGCTGATCTCAAGTAATCGGGTTGCACATTCGTGAACCCTTGGGGTAGGGCAGTTCTGAGCCAATGTGCCACCTAAGGAAAGAAAGCAGAGTTTTTAGCCTGGGAAGCAGGGCCTCAAGTAAGTCAGCCAAGAGAGTGCCCTCCTTTATAGCCAGCTGAGAAAATGAGGCAAGGCTGAATCTACCCGCTTACAACGAAATGTTTCTCTTCAGAATAGCAGATGTTTCTACCAAACGCCAGCAGCTCCTCTCCCTCAGAGTGCTGTTTCTGTGTACACTAGGGAAAGACACTATGGTCCACAGCTTAGAACGGGTCTTTTCCCAGTTCGTTTCCTCCATGAAAGAGTCAGAAAGTCTGATCTCAAAAAATCGGTCTGCACATCCCTGAATCCTTGGGGTAGGGGACTTCTGAGCCAATGTGCCACCTAAGGAATGAAAGCAAAATTTTCAGCCTGGGAAGCAGGGCCTCAAGTAAGTATGCCAACATTGTGCCCTCCTTTAGAGCCAGCTGAGAAAATGTGGCCAGGCTGATCTACCCGCTTACAACGAAATGTTTCACTTCAGAATAGGAGATATTGCTACCAAACGCCAGCAGCCCCTTTCCCTCAAAGTGCTGTTTCTGTGTAGACTAGGGAAAGAAACCATGGTTCCCAGCTTAGAACGGCTCTTTTCACTGTTGGTTTCCTCCATGAAAGAGCCAGAAAGGCTGATCACAAGTAATCGGGCTGCACATCTGTGAACCCGTGGGGTAGGGCAGTTCTGAGGGAATGTGCCACCTAAGGAAAGAAAGCAGGGTTTTCAGCCTGGGAAGCAGGGCCTCAAGTAAGTCAGCCAACAGAGTGCCCTCCTTTATAGCCAGCTGAGAAAATGAGGCAAGGCTGAATCTACCCGCTTACAACGAAATGTTTCTGTTCAGAATAGCAGATGTTGCTACCAAACGCCAGCAGCCCCTCTCCCTCAGAGTCCTTTTTCTGTGTGGACGAGGGAAAGACAGCATGGCCCCAGCTTACAACTGCTCTTTTACCAGTTGGTTTTATCCATGAAAGAGCCAGAAAGTCTGATCTCAACTAATCGGCCTGCACATCCCTGAATCCCTAGGGTAGGGTAGTTCTGAGCCAAAGTGCCACGTAAAGAATGAAAGCAAAATTTTCAGCCTGGGAAGCACGGCCTCAAGTAAGTCTGCCAACAGAGTGCCATCTTTTAGAGCCAGCTGAGAAAATGTGGCCAGGCTGATCCACCCACTTACAACGAAATGTTTCACTTCAGAAAAAGAGATTATGCTACCAAACGCCAGCAGCCCCTCTCCCTCAGAGTCCTGTTTCTGTGTAGACTAGGGAAAGACAGCATGGTCCCCAGCTTAGAACAGGTCTTTTTCCAGTTGTTTTCCTCCATGAAAGAGTCAGAAAGTCTTATCACAAAAAATCGGCCTGCACAACCCTGAATCCTTGGGTTATGGGATTTCTGAGCCAATGTGCCAGCTAATGAATGAAAGCAAAGTTTTCAGCCTGGGAAGCAGGGCCTCAGGTAAGTCAGTCAACAGAGTGCCCTCCTTTATAGCCAGCTGAGAAAATGTGGCCAGGCTGAATCTACCCGCTTACAACGAAATGTTTCACTTCAGGAAAAGTGATTATGCTACCAAACGCCAGCAGCACCTCTCCCTCAGAGTCCTGTTTCTGTGTAGACTAGGGAAAGACAGCATGGTCCCCAGCTTACAACGGCTCTTTTACCAGTTGGTTTTATCCATGAAAGGGCCAGAAGGGCTGATCTCAAGTAATCGTGCTGCACATCCGTGAACCCTTGGGGTAGGGCAGTTCTGAGCCAATGTGCCACCTAAGGAAAGAAAGCAGGGTTTTCAGCCTGGGAAGCAGGGCCTCAAGTAAGTCAGCCAACAGAGTGCCCTCCTTTATAGCCAGCTGAGTAAATGAGGCAAGGCTCAATCTACCCGCTTACAACGAAATGTTTCTCTTCAGAATAGCAGATGATTCTACCAAACGCCAGCAGCTCCTCTCCCGCAGAGTCCTGTTTCTGTGTAGCCTAGGGAAAGACACTATGGTCCCCAGCTTAGAACGGCTGTTTTAGCAGCTGGTATTATCAATGAAAGAGCCAGAAGGGCTGATCTCAAGTAATCGGGTTGCACATCCCTGACCCTTGGGGTAGTGGAGTTCTGAGCCAATGTGCCACCTAAGGAATGAAAGCAAAATTTTCAGCCTGGGAAGCAGGGCCTCAAGTAAGTATGCCAACATTGTGCCCTCCTTTAGAGCCAGCTGAGAAAATGTGGCCAGGCTGATCTACCCGCTTACAACGAAATGTTTCACTTCAGAATAGGAGATATTGCTACCAAACGCCAGCAGCCCCTTTCCCTCAAAGTGCTGTTTCTGTGTAGACTAGGGAAAGAAACCATGGTTCCCAGCTTAGAACGGCTCTTTTCACTGTTGGTTTCCTCCATGAAAGAGCCAGAAAGGCTGATCACAAGTAATCGGGCTGCACATCTGTGAACCCGTGGGGTAGGGCAGTTCTGAGCGAATGTGCCACCTAAGGAAAGAAAGCAGGGTTTTCAGCCTGGGAAGCAGGGCCTCAAGTAAGTCAGCCAACAGAGTGCCCTCCTTTATAGCCAGCTGAGAAAATGAGGCAAGGCTGAATCTACCCGCTTACAACGAAATGTTTCTGTTCAGAATAGCAGATGTTGCTACCAAACGCCAGCAGCTCCTCTCCCTCAGAGTGCTGTTTCTGTGTACACTAGGGAAAGACACTATGGTAACCAGCTTAGAACGGGTCTTTTCCCAGTTGGTTTCCTCCATGAAAGAGTCAGAAAGGCTTATCTCAAAAAATCGGCCTGCACATCCCTGAATCCTTGGGGTAGGCGAGTTCTGAGCCAATGTGCCACCTAAGGAATGAAAGCAAAGTTTTCAGCCTGGGAAGCAGGGCCTCAGGTAAGTCTGCCAACTGAGTGCCCTCCTTTAGAGCCAGCTGAGAAATTGTGGCAAGGCTGAACCTCCCCGCTTACAACGAAATGTTTCACTGCATAAAAGGAGATTATGCTACCAAACGCCAGCAGCTCCTCTCCCTCAGAGTCCTGTTTGTGTGTAGCCTAGGGAAAGACACTATGGTCCCCAGCTAGGAACGGCTCTTTTACCAGCTGGTTTTATCCATGAAAGGGCCAGAAGAGCTGATCTCAAGTAATCGGGTTGCACATTCGTGAACCCTTGGGGTAGGGCAGTTCTGAGCCAATGTGCCACCTAAGGAAAGAAAGCAGAGTTTTTAGCCTGGGAAGCAGGGCCTCAAGTAAGTCAGCCAAGAGAGTGCCCTCCTTTATAGCCAGCTGAGAAAATGAGGCAAGGCTGAATCTACCCGCTTACAACGAAATGTTTCTCTTCAGAATAGCAGATGTTTCTACCAAACGCCAGCAGCTCCTCTCCCTCAGAGTGCTGTTTCTGTGTACACTAGGGAAAGACACTATGGTCCACAGCTTAGAACGGGTCTTTTCCCAGTTCGTTTCCTCCATGAAAGAGTCAGAAAGTCTGATCTCAAAAAATCGGTCTGCACATCCCTGAATCCTTGGGGTAGGGGACTTCTGAGCCAATGTGCCACCTAAGGAATGAAAGCAAAATTTTCAGCCTGGGAAGCAGGGCCTCAAGTAAGTATGCCAACATTGTGCCCTCCTTTAGAGCCAGCTGAGAAAATGTGGCCAGGCTGATCTACCCGCTTACAACGAAATGTTTCACTTCAGAATAGGAGATATTGCTACCAAACGCCAGCAGCCCCTTTCCCTCAAAGTGCTGTTTCTGTGTAGACTAGGGAAAGAAACCATGGTTCCCAGCTTAGAACGGCTCTTTTCACTGTTGGTTTCCTCCATGAAAGAGCCAGAAAGGCTGATCACAAGTAATCGGGCTGCACATCTGTGAACCCGTGGGGTAGGGCAGTTCTGAGCGAATGTGCCACCTAAGGAAAGAAAGCAGGGTTTTCAGCCTGGGAAGCAGGGCCTCAAGTAAGTCAGCCAACAGAGTGCCCTCCTTTATAGCCAGCTGAGAAAATGAGGCAAGGCTGAAACTACCCGCTTACAACGAAATGTTTCTGTTCAGAATAGCAGATGTTGCTACCAAACGCCAGCAGCCCCTCTCCCTCAGAGTCCTTTTTCTGTGTGGACGAGGGAAAGACAGCATGGCCCCAGCTTACAACTGCTCTTTTACCAGTTGGTTTTATCCATGAAAGAGCCAGAAAGTCTGATCTCAACTAATCGGCCTGCACATCCCTGAATCCCTAGGGTAGGGTAGTTCTGAGCCAAAGTGCCACGTAAAGAATGAAAGCAAAATTTTCAGCCTGGGAAGCACGGCCTCAAGTAAGTCTGCCAACAGAGTGCCATCTTTTAAAGCCAGCTGAGAAAATGTGGCCAGGCTGATCCACCCACTTACAACGAAATGTTTCACTTCAGAAAAAGAGATTATGCTACCAAACGCCAGCAGCCCCTCTCCCTCAGAGTCCTGTTTCTGTGTAGACTAGGGAAAGACAGCATGGTCCCCAGCTTAGAACAGGTCTTTTCCCAGTTGTTTTCCTCCATGAAAGAGTCAGAAAGTCTTATCACAAAAAATCGGCCTGCACAACCCTGAATCCTTGGGGTATGGGATTTCTGAGCCAATGTGCCAGCTAAGGAATGAAAGCAAAGTTTTCAGCCTGGGAAGCAGGGCCTCAGGTAAGTCAGTCAACAGAGTGCCCTCCTTTATAGCCAGCTGAGAAAATGTGGCCAGGCTGAATCTACCCGCTTACAACGAAATGTTTCACTTCAGGAAAAGTGATTATGCTACCAAACGCCAGCAGCACCTCTCCCTCAGAGTCCTGTTTCTGTGTAGACTAGGGAAAGACAGCATGGTCCCCAGCTTACAACGGCTCTTTTACCAGTTGGTTTTATCCATGAAAGGGCCAGAAGGGCTGATCTCAAGTAATCGTGCTGCACATCCGTGAACCCTTGGGGTAGGGCAGTTCTGAGCCAATGTGCCACCTAAGGAAAGAAAGCAGGGTTTTCAGCCTGGGAAGCAGGGCCTCAAGTAAGTCAGCCAACAGAGTGCCCTCCTTTATAGCCAGCTGAGTAAATGAGGCAAGGCTCAATCTACCCGCTTACAACGAAATGTTTCTCTTCAGAATAGCAGATGATTCTACCAAACGCCAGCAGCTCCTCTCCCGCAGAGTCCTGTTTCTGTGTAGCCTAGGGAAAGACACTATGGTCCCCAGCTTAGAACGGCTGTTTTACCAGCTGGTATTATCAATGAAAGAGCCAGAAGGGCTGATCTCAAGTAATCGGGTTGCACATCCCTGACCCTTGGGGTAGTGGAGTTCTGAGCCAATGTGCCACCTAAGGAATGAAAGCAAAATTTTCAGCCTGGGAAGCAGGGCCTCAAGTAAGTATGCCAACATTGTGCCCTCCTTTAGAGCCAGCTGAGAAAATGTGGCCAGGCTGATCTACCCGCTTACAACGAAATGTTTCACTTCAGAATAGGAGATATTGCTACCAAACGCCAGCAGCCCCTTTCCCTCAAAGTGCTGTTTCTGTGTAGACTAGGGAAAGAAACCATGGTTCCCAGCTTAGAACGGCTCTTTTCACTGTTGGTTTCCTCCATGAAAGAGCCAGAAAGGCTGATCACAAGTAATCGGGCTGCACATCTGTGAACCCGTGGGGTAGGGCAGTTCTGAGCGAATGTGCCACCTAAGGAAAGAAAGCAGGGTTTTCAGCCTGGGAAGCAGGGCCTCAAGTAAGTCAGCCAACAGAGTGCCCTCCTTTATAGCCAGCTGAGAAAATGAGGCAAGGCTGAATCTACCCGCTTACAACGAAATGTTTCTCTTCAGAATAGCAGATGTTGCTACCAAACGCCAGCAGCTCCTCTCCCTCAGAGTGCTGTTTCTGTGTACACTAGGGAAAGACACTATGGTCCCCAGCTTAGAACGGCTCTTTTACCAGTTGGTTTTATCCATGAAAGAGCCAGAAAGTCTGATCTCAACTAATCGGCCTGCACATCCCTGAATCCCTAGGGTAGGGTAGTTCTGAGCCAAAGTGCCACGTAAAGAATGAAAGCAAAATTTTCAGCCTGGGAAGCAGGGCCTCAGGTAAGTCTGCCAACTGAGTGCCCTCCTTTAGAGCCAGCTGAGAAATTGTGGCAAGGCTGAACCTCCCCGCTTACAACGAAATGTTTCACTGCATAAAAGGAGATTATGCTACCAAACGCCAGCAGCTCCTCTCCCTCAGAGTCCTGTTTGTGTGTAGCCTAGGGAAAGACACTATGGTCCCCAGCTAGGAACGGCTCTTTTACCAGCTGGTTTTATCCATGAAAGGGCCAGAAGAGCTGATCTCAAGTAATCGGGTTGCACATTCGTGAACCCTTGGGGTAGGGCAGTTCTGAGCCAATGTGCCACCTAATGAAAGAAAGCAGAGTTTTCAGCCTGGGAAGCAGGGCCTCATGTAAGTCAGTCAACAGAGTGCCCTCCTTTATAGCCAGCTGAGAAAATGTGGCCAGGCTGAATTTATCCGCTTACAACGAAATGTTTCACTTCAGGAAAAGTGATTATGCTACCAAACGCCAGCAGCACCTCTCCCTCAGAGTCCTGTTTCTGTGTAGACTAGGGAAAGACAGCATGGTCCCCAGCTTACAACGGCTCTTTTACCAGTTGGTTTTATCCATGAAAGGGCCAGAAGGGCTGATCTCAAGTAATCGGGCTGCACATCCATGAACCCTTGGGGTAGGGCAGTTCTGAGCCAATGTGCCACCTAAGGAAAGAAAGCAGAGTTTTCAGCCTGGGAAGCAGGGCCTCAAGTAAGTCAGCCAAGAGAGTGCCCTCCTTTATAGCCAGCTGAGAAAATGAGGCAAGGCTGAATCTACCCGCTTACAACGAAATGTTTCTCTTCAGAATAGCAGATGTTGCTACCAAACGCCAGCAGCTCCTCTCCCTCAGAGTGCTGTTTCTGTGTACACTAGGGAAAGACACTATGGTCCCCAGCTTAGAACGGCTCTTTTACCAGCTGGTATTATCCATGAAAGAGCCAGAAGGGCTGATCTCAAGTAATCGGGTTGCACATCCCTGAATCATTGGGGTAGTGGAGTTCTGAGCCAAAGTGCCACCTAAGATATGAAAGCAAAATTTTCAGCCTGGGAAGCAGGGCCTCAAGTAAGTATGCCAACAGTGTGCCCTCCTTTAGAGCCAGCTGAGAAAATGTGGCCGTGCTGATCGACCCGCTTACAACGAAATGTTTCACTTCAGAATAGGAGATATTGCTACCAAACGCCAGCAGCCCCTTTCCCTCAAAGTGCTGTTTCTGTGTAGACTAGGGAAAGACACCATGGTTCCCAGCTTAGAACGGCTCTTTTCACTGTTGGTTTCCTCCATGAAAGAGCCAGAAGGGCTGATCTCAAGTAATCGGGCTGCACATCTGTGAACCCTTGGGGTAGGGCAGTTCTGAGTCAATGTGCCACCTAAGGAAAGAAAGCAGAGTTTTCAGCCTGGGAAGCAGGGCCTCAAGTAAGTCAGCCAACTGAGTGCCCTCCTTTACAGCCAGCTGAGAAATTGTGGCAAGGCTGAACCTACCCGCTTACAATGAAATGTTTCACTTCATAAAAGCAGATTATGCTACCATACGCCAGCAGCTGTCTCCCTCAGAGTCCTGTTTGTGTGTAGCCTAGGGAAAGACACTATGGTCCCCAGCTTAGAACGGCTCTTTTACCAGCTGGTTTTATCCATGAAAGGGCCAGAAGAGCTGATCTCAAGTAATCGGGTTGCACATTCGTGAACCCTTGGGGTAGGGCAGTTCTGAGCCAATGTGCCACCTAAGGAAAGAAAGCAGAGTTTTTAGCCTGGGAAGCAGGGCCTCAAGTTAGTCAGTCAACAGAGTGCCCTCCTTTATAGCCATCTGAGAAAATGAGGCAAGGCTGAATCTACCCGCTTACAACGAAATGTTTCTCTTCAGAATAGCAGATGTTTCTACCAAACGCCAGCAGCTCCTCTCCCTCAGAGTGCTGTTTCTGTGTACACTAGGGAAAGACACTATGGTCCATAGCTTAGAACGGGTCTTTTCCCAGTTGGTTTCCTCCATGAAAGAGTCAGAAAGGCTGATCTCAAAAAATCGGTATGCACAACCCTGAATCCTTGGGGTAGGGGACTTCTGAGCCAATGTGCCACCTAAGGAATGATAGCAAAATTTTTAGCCTGGGAATCAGGGCCTCAAGTAAGTCTGCCAACAGAGTGCCCTCTTTTAGAGCCAGCTGAGAAAATGTGGCCAGGCTGAATCTACCCGCTTACAACGAAATGTTTCACTACAGAATAGGAGATTTTGCTACCAAACGCCAGCAGCCCCTTTGCCTCATTGTGCTGTTTCCGTGTAGACTAGGGAAAGACACCATCGTCTCCAGCTTAGAACGGCTCTTTTCACTGTTGGTTTCCTCCATGAAAGAGCCAGAAATGCTGATCTCAATGAATCGGGCTCCACATCCCTGAATCCTAGGGGTAGGGTAGTTCTGAGCCAAAGTGCCACCTAAGGAATGAAAGCAGAGTTTTCAGCCTGGGAAGCAGGGCCTCAAGTAAGTCAGCCAACAGAGTGCCCTCCTTTAGAGCCAGCTGAGAAAAGGTGGCAAGGCTGAATCTACCTGCTTACAACGAAATGTTTCACTTCAGATAAGGAGATTATGCTACCAAACGCCAGCAGCCCCTCTCCCTCAGAGTCCTTTTTCTGTGTGGACGAACGAAAGACAGCATGGCCCCAGCTTACAACTGCTCTTTTACCAGTTGGTTTTATCCATGAAAGAGCCAGAAAGTCTGATCTCAACTAATCGGCCTGCACATCCCTGAATCCCTAGGGTAGGGTAGTTCTGAGCCAAAGTGCCACGTAAAGAATGAAAGCAAAATTTTCAGCCTGGGAAGCAGGGCCTCAAGTAAGTCTGCCAACAGAGTGCCCTCTTTTAGAGCCAGCTGAGAAAATGTGGCCAGGCTGATCCACCCACTTACAACGAAATGTTTCACTTCAGAAAAAGAGATTATGCTACCAAACGCCAGCAGCCCCTCTCCCTCAGAGTCCTGTTTCTGTGTAGACTAGGGAAAGACAGCATGGTCCCCAGCTTACAACGGCTCTTTTACCAGTTGGTTTTATCCATGAAAGGGCCAGAAGGGCTGATCTCAAGTAATCGGGCTGCACATCCATGAACCCTTGGGGTAGGGCAGTTCTGAGCCAATGTGCCACCTAAGGAAAGAAAGCAGAGTTTTCAGCCTGGGAAGCAGGGCCTCAAGTAAGTCAGCCAACAGATTGCCCTCCTTTATAGCCAGCTGAGAAAATGAGGCAAGGCTGAATCTACCCGCTTACAACGAAATGTTTCTCTTCAGAATAGCAGATGTTGCTACCAAACGCCAGCAGCTCCTCTCCCTCAGAGTGCTGTTTCTGTGTACACTAGGGAAAGACACTATGGTCCCCAGCTTAGAACGGCTCTTTTACCAGCTGGTATTATCCATGAAAGAGCCAGAAGGGCTGATCTCAAGTAATCGGGTTGCACATCCCTGAATCCTTGGGGTAGTGGAGTTCTGAGCCAAAGTGCCACCTAAGATATGAAAGCAAAATTTTCAGCCTGGGAAGCAGGGCCTCAAGTAAGTATGCCAACAGTGTGCCCTCCTTTAGAGCCAGCTGAGAAAATGTGGCCGTGCTGATCGACCCGCTTACAACGAAATGTTTCACTTCAGAATAGGAGATATTGCTACCAAACGCCAGCAGCCCCTTTCCCTCAAAGTGCTGTTTCTGTGTAGACTAGGGAAAGACACCATGGTTCCCAGCTTAGAACGGCTCTTTTCACTGTTGGTTTCCTCCATGAAAGAGCCAGAAGGGCTGATCTCAAGTAATCGGGCTGCACATCTGTGAACCCTTGGGGTAGGGCAGTTCTGAGTCAATGTGCCACCTAAGGAAAGAAAGCAGAGTTTTCAGCCTGGGAAGCAGGGCCTCAAGTAAGTCAGCCAACTGAGTGCCCTCCTTTAGAGCCAGCTGAGAAATTGTGGCAAGGCTGAACCTACCCGCTTACAACGAAATGTTTCACTTCATAAAAGCAGATTATGCTACCATACGCCAGCAGCTCCTCTCCCTCAGAGTCCTGTTTGTGTGTAGCCTAGGGAAAGACACTATGGTCCCCAGCTTAGAACGGCTCTTTTACCAGCTGGTTTTATCCATGAAAGGGCCAGAAGAGCTGATCTCAAGTAATCGGGTTGCACATTCGTGAACCCTTGGGGTAGGGCAGTTCTGAGCCAATGTGCCACCTAAGGAAAGAAAGCAGAGTTTTTAGCCTGGGAAGCAGGGCCTCAAGTTAGTCAGTCAACAGAGTGCCCTCCTTTATAGCCATCTGAGAAAATGAGGCAAGGCTGAATCTACCCGCTTACAACGAAATGTTTCTCTTCAGAATAGCAGATGTTTCTACCAAACGCCAGCAGCTCCTCTCCCTCAGAGTGCTGTTTCTGTGTACACTAGGGAAAGACACTATGGTCCATAGCTTAGAACGGGTCTTTTCCCAGTTGGTTTCCTCCATGAAAGAGTCAGAAAGGCTGATCTCAAAAAATCGGTATGCACAACCCTGAATCCTTGGGGTAGGGGACTTCTGAGCCAATGTGCCACCTAAGGAATGATAGCAAAATTTTTAGCCTGGGAATCAGGGCCTCAAGTAAGTCTGCCAACAGAGTGCCCTCTTTTAGAGCCAGCTGAGAAAATGTGGCCAGGCTGAATCTACCCGCTTACAACGAAATGTTTCACTACAGAATAGGAGATTTTGCTACCAAACGCCAGCAGCCCCTTTGCCTCATTGTGCTGTTTCCGTGTAGACTAGGGAAAGACACCATCGTCTCCAGCTTAGAACGGCTCTTTTCACTGTTGGTTTCCTCCATGAAAGAGCCAGAAATGCTGATCTCAATGAATCGGGCTCCACATCCCTGAATCCTAGGGGTAGGGTAGTTCTGAGCCAAAGTGCCACCTAAGGAATGAAAGCAGAGTTTTCAGCCTGGGAAGCAGGGCCTCAAGTAAGTCAGCCAACAGAGTGCCCTCCTTTAGAGCTAGCTGAGAAAAGGTGGCAAGGCTGAATCTACCTGCTTACAACGAAATGTTTCACTTCAGATAAGGAGATTATGCTACCAAACGCCAGCAGCCCCTCTCCCTCAGGGTCCTTTTTCTGTGTGGACGAGGGAAAGACAGCATGGCCCCAGCTTACAACTGCTCTTTTACCAGTTGGTTTTATCCATGAAAGAGCCAGAAAGTCTGATCTCAACTAATCGGCCTGCACATCCCTGAATCCCTAGGGTAGGGTAGTTCTGAGCCAAAGTGCCACGTAAAGAATGAAAGCAAAATTTTCAGCCTGGGAAGCAGGGCCTCAAGTAAGTCTGCCAACAGAGTGCCCTCTTTTAGAGCCAGCTGAGAAAATGTGGCCAGGCTGATCCACCCGCTTACAACGAAATGTTTCACTTCAGAAAAAGAGATTATGCTACCAAACGCCAGCAGCCCCTCTCCCTCAGAGTCCTGTTTCTGTGTAGACTAGGGAAAGACAGCATGGTCCCCAGCTTAGAACAGGTGTTTTCCCAGTTGTTTTCCTCCATGAAAGAGTCAGAAAGGCTTATCACAAAAAATCGGCCTGCACAACCCTGAATCCTTGGGGTATGGAATTTCTGAGCCAATGTGCCAGCTAAGGAATGAAAGCAAAGTTTTCAGCCTGGGAAGCAGGGCCTCAGGTAAGTCAGTCAACAGAGTGCCCTCCTTTATAGCCAGCTGAGAAAATGTGGTCAGGCTGAATCTACCCGCTTACAACGAAATGTTTCACTTCAGGAAAAGTGATTATGCTACCAAACGCCAGCAGCACCTCTCCCTCAGAGTCCTGTTTCTGTGTAGACTAGGGAAAGACAGCATGGTCCCCAGCTTACAACGGCTCTTTTACCAGTTGGTTTTATCCATGAAAGGGCCAGAAGGGCTGATCTCAAGTAATCGTGCTGCACATCCGTGAACCCTTGGGGTAGGGCAGTTCTGAGCCAATGTGCCCCCTAAGGAAAGAAAGCAGGGTTTTCAGCCTGGGAAGCAGGGCCTCAAGTAAGTCAGCAAACAGAGTGCCCTCCTTTATAGCCAGCTGAGTAAATGAGGCAAGGCTGAATCTACCCGCTTACAACGAAATGTTTCTCTTCAGAATAGCAGATGATTCTACCAAACGCCAGCAGCTCCTCTCTCGCAGAGTCCTGTTTCTGTGTAGCCTAGGGAAAGACACTATGGTCCCCAGCTTAGAACGGCTGTTTTACCAGCTGGTATTATCAATGAAAGAGCCAGAAGGGCTGATCTCAAGTAATCGGGTTGCACATCCCTGACCCTTGGGGTAGTGGAGTTCTGAGCCAATGTGCCACCTAAGGAATGAAAGCAAAATTTTCAGCCTGGGAAGCAGGGCCTCAAGTAAGTATGCCAACATTGTGCCGTCCTTTAGAGCCAGCTGAGAAAATGTGGCCAGGCTGATCTACCCGCTTACAACGAAATGTTTCACTTCAGAATAGGAGATATTGCTACCAAACGCCAGCAGCCCCTTTCCCTCAAAGTGCTGTTTCTGTGTAGACTAGGGAAAGAAACCATGGTTCCCTGCTTAGAACGGCTCTTTTCACTGTTGGTTTCCTCCATGAAAGAGCCAGAAAGGCTGATCACAAGTAATCGGGCTGCACATCTGTGAACCCGTGGGGTAGGGCAGTTCTGAGCGAATGTGCCACCTAAGGAAAGAAAGCAGGGTTTTCAGCCTGGGAAGCAGGGCCTCAAGTAAGTCAGCCAACAGAGTGCCCTCCTTTATAGCCAGCTGAGAAAATGAGGCAAGGCTGAATCTACCCGCTTACAACGAAATGTTTCTGTTCAGAATAGCAGATGTTGCTACCAAACGCCAGCAGCTCCTCTCCCTCAGAGTGCTGTTTCTGTGTACACTAGGGAAAGACACTATGGTAACCAGCTTAGAACGGGTCTTTTCCCAGTTGGTTTCCTCCATGAAAGAGTCAGAAAGGCTTATCTCAAAAAATCGGCCTGCACATCCCTGAATCCTTGGGGTAGGGGAGTTCTGAGCCAATGTGCCACCTAAGGAATGAAAGCAAAGTTTTCAGCCTGGGAAGCAGGGCCTCATGTAAGTCAGTCAACAGAGTGCCCTCCTTTATAGCCAGCTGAGAAAATGTGGCCAGGCTGAATTTACCCGCTTACAACGAAATGTTTCACTTCAGGAAAAGTGATTATGCTACCAAACGCCAGCAGCACCTCTCCCTCAGAGTCCTGTTTCTGTGTAGACTAGGGAAAGACAGCATGGTCCCCAGCTTACAACGGCTCTTTTACCAGTTGGTTTTATCCATGAAAGGGCCAGAAGGGCTGATCTCAAGTAATCGGGCTGCACATCCATGAACCCTTGGGGTAGGGCAGTTCTGAGCCAATGTGCCACCTAAGGAAAGAAAGCAGAGTTTTCAGCCTGGGAAGCAGGGCCTCAAGTAAGTCAGCCAACAGATTGCCCTCCTTTATAGCCAGCTGAGAAAATGAGGCAAGGCTGAATCTACCCGCTTACAACGAAATGTTTCTCTTCAGAATAGCAGATGTTGCTACCAAACGCCAGCAGCTCCTCTCCCTCAGAGTGCTGTTTCTGTGTACACTAGGGAAAGACACTATGGTCCCCAGCTTAGAACGGCTCTTTTACCAGCTGGTATTATCCATGAAAGAGCCAGAAGGGCTGATCTCAAGTAATCGGGTTGCACATCCCTGAATCCTTGGGGTAGTGGAGTTCTGAGCCAAAGTGCCACCTAAGATATGAAAGCAAAATTTTCAGCCTGGGAAGCAGGGCCTCAAGTAAGTATGCCAACAGTGTGCCCTCCTTTAGAGCCAGCTGAGAAAATGTGGCCGTGCTGATCGACCCGCTTACAACGAAATGTTTCACTTCAGAATAGGAGATATTGCTACCAAACGCCAGCAGCCCCTTTCCCTCAAAGTGCTGTTTCTGTGTAGACTAGGGAAAGACACCATGGTTCCCAGCTTAGAACGGCTCTTTTCACTGTTGGTTTCCTCCATGAAAGAGCCAGAAGGGCTGATCTCAAATAATCGGGCTGCACATCTGTGAACCCTTGGGGTAGGGCAGTTCTGAGTCAATGTGCCACCTAAGGAAAGAAAGCAGAGTTTTCAGCCTGGGAAGCAGGGCCTCAAGTAAGTCAGCCAACTGAGTACCCTCCTTCAGAGCCAGCTGAGAAATTGTGGCAAGGCTGAACCTACCCGCTTACAACGAAATGTTTCACTTCATAAAAGCAGATTATGCTACCATACGCCAGCAGCTCCTCTCCCTCAGAGTCCTGTTTGTGTGTAGCCTAGGGAAAGACACTATGGTCCCCAGCTTAGAACGGCTCTTTTACCAGCTGGTTTTATCCATGAAAGGGCCAGAAGAGCTGATCTCAAGTAATCGGGTTGCACATTCGTGAACCCTTGGGGTAGGGCAGTTCTGAGCCAATGTGCCACCTAAGGAAAGAAAGCAGAGTTTTTAGCCTGGGAAGCAGGGCCTCAAGTAAGTCAGTCAACAGAGTGCCCTCCTTTATAGCCATCTGAGAAAATGAGGCAAGGCTGAATCTACCCGCTTACAACGAAATGTTTCTCTTCAGAATAGCAGATGTTTCTACCAAACGCCAGCAGCTCCTCTCCCTCAGAGTGCTGTTTCTGTGTACACTAGGGAAAGACACTATGGTCCATAGCTTAGAACGGGTCTTTTCCCAGTTGGTTTCCTCCATGAAAGAGTCAGAAAGGCTGATCTCAAAAAATCGGTATGCACAACCCTGAATCCTTGGGGTAGGGGACTTCTGAGCCAATGTGCCACCTAAGGAATGATAGCAAAATTTTTAGCCTGGGAATCAGGGCCTCAAGTAAGTCTGCCAACAGAGTGCCCTCTTTTAGAGCCAGCTGAGAAAATGTGGCCAGGCTGAATCTACCCGCTTACAACGAAATGTTTCACTACAGAATAGGAGATTTTGCTACCAAACGCCAGCAGCCCCTTTGCCTCAGAGTGCTGTTTCCGTGTGGACTAGGGAAAGACACCATCGTCTCCAGCTTAGAACGGCTCTTTTCACTGTTGGTTTCCTCCATGAAAGAGCCAGAAGTGCTGATCTCAACGAATCGGGCTCCACATCCCTGAATCCTAGGGGTAGGGTAGTTCTGAGCCAAAGTGCTACCTAAGGAATGAAAGCAGAGTTTTCAGCCTGGGAAGCAGGGCCTCAAGTAAGTCAGCCAACAGAGTGCCCTCCTTTAGAGCCAGCTGAGAAAAGGTGGCAAGGCTGAATCTACCCGCTTACAACGAAATGTTTCACTTCAGATAAGGAGATTATGCTACCAAACGCCAGCAGAGCCACTCCCTCAGAGTCCTTTTTCTGTGTGGACGAGGGAAAGACAGCATGGCCCCAGCTTACAACTGCTCTTTTACCAGTTGGTTTTATCCATGAAAGAGCCAGAAAGTCTGATCTCAACTAATCGGCCTGCACATCCCTGAATCCCTAGGGTAGGGTAGTTCTGAGCCAAAGTGCCACGTAAAGAATGAAAGCAAAATTTTCAGCCTGGGAAGCAGGGCCTCAAGTAAGTCTGCCAACAGAGTGCCCTCTTTTAGAGCCAGCTGAGAAAATGTGGCCAGGCTGATCCACCCACTTACAACGAAATGTTTCACTTCAGAAAAAGAGATTATGCTACCAAACGCCAGCAGCCCCTCTCCCTCAGAGTCCTGTTTCTGTGTAGACTAGGGAAAGACAGCATGGTCCCCAGCTTACAACGGCTCTTTTACCAGTTGGTTTTATCCATGAAAGAGACAGAAGGGCTGATCTCAAGTAATCGGGCTGCACATCCGTGAACCCTTGGGGTAGGGCAGTTCTAAACCAATGTGCCACCTAAGGAAAGAAAGCAGAGTTTTCAGCCTGGGAATCAGGGCCTCAAGTTAGTCAGCCAACACAGTGCCCTCCTTTAGAGCCAGCTGAGAAAAGGTTGCAAGGCTGAATCTACCCGCTTACAACGAAATGTTTCACTTCAGATAAGGAGATTATGCTACCAAACGCCAGCAGCCCCTCTCCCTCAGAGTCCTTTTTCTGTGTGGACTAGGGAAAGACAGCATGGTCCCCAGCTTACAACTGCTCTTTTACCAGTTGGTTTTATCCATGAAAGAGCCAGAAAGTCTGATCTCAACTAATCGGCCTGCACATCCCTGAATCCCTATGGTAGGATAGTTCTGAGCCAAAGTGCCACCTAAAGAATGAAAGCAAAATTTTCAGCCTGGGAAGCAGGGCCTCAAGTAAGTCTGCCAACAGAGTGCCCTCCTTTATTGCCAGCTGAGAAAATGAGGCAAGGCTGAATCTACCCGCTTACCACGAAATGTTTCACTTCCGGAAAAGTGATTATGCTACCAAACGCCAGCAGCACCTCTCCCTCAGAGTCCTGTTTCTGTGTAGACTAGGGAAAGACAGCATGGTCCCCAGCTTAGAACAGGTCTTTTCCCAGTTGTTTTCCTCCATGAAAGAGTCAGAAAGGCTTATCTCAAAAAATCGGCCTGCACAACCCTGAATCCTTGGGGTAGGGGATTTCTGAGCCAATTTGCCAGCTAAGGAATGAAAGCAAAGTTTTCAGCCTGGGAAGCAGGGCCTCAAGTAAGTCAGTCAACAGAGTGCCCTCCTTTATAGCCAGCTGAGAAAATGTGGCCAGGCTGAATCTACCCGCTTACAACGAAATGTTTCTCTTCAGAATAGCAGATGTTTCTACCAAACGCCAGCAGCACCTCTCCCTCAGAGTCCTGTTTCTGTGTAGACTAGGGAAAGACAGCATGGTCCCCAGCTTACAACGGCTCTTTTACCAGTTGGTTTTATCCATGAAAGGGCCAGAAGGGCTGATCTCAAGTAATCGTGCTGCACATCCGTGAACCCTTGGGGTAGGGCAGTTCTGAGCCAATGTGCCACCTAAGGAAAGAAAGCAGGGTTTTCAGCCTGGGAAGCAGGGCCTCAAGTAAGTCAGCCAACAGAGTGCCCTCCTTTATAGCCAGCTGAGTAAATGAGGCAAGGCTCAATCTACCCGCTTACAACGAAATGTTTCTCTTCAGAATAGCAGATGATTCTACCAAACGCCAGCAGCTCCTCTCCCGCAGAGTCCTGTTTCTGTGTAGCCTAGGGAAAGACACTATGGTCCCCAGCTTAGAACGGCTGTTTTACCAGCTGGTATTATCAATGAAAGAGCCAGAAGGGCTGATCTCAAGTAATCGGGTTGCACATCCCTGACCCTTGGGGTAGTGGAGTTCTGAGCCAATGTGCCACCTAAGGAATGAAAGCAAAATTTTCAGCCTGGGAAGCAGGGCCTCAAGTAAGTATGCCAACATTGTGCCCTCCTTTAGAGCCAGCTGAGAAAATGTGGCCAGGCTGATTTACCCGCTTACAACGAAATGTTTCACTTCAGAATAGGAGATATTGCTACCAAACGCCAGCAGCCCCTTTCCCTCAAAGTGCTGTTTCTGTGTAGACTAGGGAAAGAAACCATGGTTCCCAGCTTAGAACGGCTCTTTTCACTGTTGGTTTCCTCCATGAAAGAGCCAGAAAGGCTGATCACAAGTAATCGGGCTGCACATCTGTGAACCCGTGGGGTAGGGCAGTTCTGAGCGAATGTGCCACCTAAGGAAAGAAAGCAGGGTTTTCAGCCTGGGAAGCAGGGCCTCAAGTAAGTCAGCCAACAGAGTGCCCTCCTTTATAGCCAGCTGAGAAAATGAGGCAAGGCTGAATCTACCCGCTTACAACGAAATGTTTCTGTTCAGAATAGCAGATGTTGCTACCAAACGCCAGCAGCTCCTCTCCCTCAGAGTGCTGTTTCTGTGTACACTAGGGAAAGACACTATGGTAACCAGCTTAGAACGGGTCATTTCCCAGTTGGTTTCCTCCATGAAAGAGTCAGAAAGGCTTATCTCAAAAAATCGGCCTGCACATCCCTGAATCCTTGGGGTAGGGGAGTTCTGAGCCAATGTGCCACCTAAGGAATGAAAGCAAAGTTTTCAGCCTGGGAAGCAGGGCCTCAGGTAAGTCTGCCAACTGAGTGCCCTCCTTTAGAGCCAGCTGAGAAATTGTGGCAAGGCTGAACCTCCCCGCTTACAACGAAATGTTTCACTGCATAAAAGGAGATTATGCTACCAAACGCCAGCAGCTCCTCTCCCTCAGAGTCCTGTTTGTGTGTAGCCTAGGGAAAGACACTATGGTCCCCAGCTAGGAACGGCTCTTTTACCAGCTGGTTTTATCCATGAAAGGGCCAGAAGAGCTGATCTCAAGTAATCGGGTTGCACATTCGTGAACCCTTGGGGTAGGGCAGTTCTGAGCCAATGTGCCACCTAAGGAAAGAAAGCAGAGTTTTCAGCCTGGGAAGCAGGGCCTCATGTAAGTCAGTCAACAGAGTGCCCTCCTTTATAGCCAGCTGAGAAAATGTGGCCAGGCTGAATTTACCCGCTTACAACGGAATGTTTCACTTCAGGAAAAGTGATTATGCTACCAATCGCCAGCAGCACCTCTCCCTCAGAGTCCTGTTTCTGTGTAGACTAGGGAAAGACAGCATGGTCCCCAGCTTACAACGGCTCTTTTACCAGTTGGTTTTATCCATGAAAGGGCCAGAAGGGCTGATCTCAAGTAATCGGGCTGCACATCCATGAACCCTTGGGGTAGGGCAGTTCTGAGCCAATGTGCCACCTAAGGAAAGAAAGCAGGGTTTTCAGCCTGGGAAGCAGGGCCTCAAGTAAGTCAGCCAACAGATTGCCCTCCTTTATAGCCAGCTGAGAAAATGAGGCAAGGCTGAATCTACCCGCTTACAACGAAATGTTTCTCTTCAGAATAGCAGATGTTGCTACCAAACGCCAGCAGCTCCTCTCCCTCAGAGTGCGGTTTCTGTGTACACTAGGGAAAGACACTATGGTCCCCAGCTTAGAACGGCTCTTTTACCAGCTGGTATTATCCATGAAAGAGCCAGAAGGGCTGATCTCAAGTAATCGGGTTGCACATCCCTGAATCCTTGGGGTAGTGGAGTTCTGAGCCAAAGTGCCACCTAAGATATGAAAGCAAAATTTTCAGCCTGGGAAGCAGGGCCTCAAGTAAGTATGCCAACAGTGTGCCCTCCTTTAGAGCCAGCTGAGAAAATGTGGCCGTGCTGATCGACCCGCTTACAACGAAATGTTTCACTTCAGAATAGGAGATATTGCTACCAAACGCCAGCAGCCCCTTTCCCTCAAAGTGCTGTTTCTGTGTAGACTAGGGAAAGACACCATGGTTCCCAGCTTAGAACGGCTCTTTTCACTGTTGGTTTCCTCCATGAAAGAGCCAGAAGGGCTGATCTCAAGTAATCGGGCTGCACATCTGTGAACCCTTGGGGTAGGGCAGTTCTGAGTCAATGTGCCACCTAAGGAAAGAAAGCAGAGTTTTCAGCCTGGGAAGCAGGGCCTCAAGTAAGTCAGCCAACTGAGTGCCCTCCTTTAGAGCCAGCTGAGAAATTGTGGCAAGGCTGAACCTACCCGCTTACAACGAAATGTTTCACTTCATAAAAGCAGATTATGCTACCATACGCCAGCAGCTCCTCTCCCTCAGAGTCCTGTTTGTGTGTAGCCTAGGGAAAGACACTATGGTCCCCAGCTTAGAACGGCTCTTTTACCAGCTGGTTTTATCCATGAAAGGGCCAGAAGAGCTGATCTCAAGTAATCGGGTTGCACATTCGTGAACCCTTGGGGTAGGGCAGTTCTGAGCCAATGTGCCACCTAAGGAAAGAAAGCAGAGTTTTTAGCCTGGGAAGCAGGGCCTCAAGTTAGTCAGTCAACAGAGTGCCCTCCTTTATAGTCATCTGAGAAAATGAGGCAAGGCTGAATCTACCCGCTTACAACGAAATGTTTCTCTTCAGAATAGCAGATGTTTCTACCAAACGCCAGCAGCTCCTCTCCCTCAGAGTGCTGTTTCTGTGTACACTAGGGAAAGACACTATGGTCCATAGCTTAGAACGGGTCTTTTCCCAGTTGGTTTCCTCCATGAAAGAGTCAGAAAGGCTGATCTCAAAAAATCGGTATGCACAACCCTGAATCCTTGGGGTAGGGGACTTCTGAGCCAATGTGCCACCTAAGGAATGAAAGCAAAATTTTTAGCCTGGGAATCAGGGCCTCAAGTAAGTCTGCCAACAGAGTGCCCTCTTTTAGAGCCAGCTGAGAAAATGTGGCCAGGCTGAATCTACCCGCTTACAACGAAATGTTTCACTACAGAATAGGAGATTTTGCTACCAAACGCCAGCAGCCCCTTTGCCTCAGAGTGCTGTTTCCGTGTAGACTAGGGAAAGACACCATCGTCTCCAGCTTAGAACGGCTCTTTTCACTGTTGGTTTCCTCCATGAAAGAGCCAGAAATGCTGATCTCAATGAATCGGGCTCCACATCCCTGAATCCTAGGGGTAGGGTAGTTCTGAGCCAAAGTGCCACCTAAGGAATGAAAGCAGAGTTTTCAGCCTGGGAAGCAGGGCCTCAAGTAAGTCAGCCAACAGAGTGCCCTCCTTTATAGCCAGCTGAGAAAATGAGGCAAGGCTGAATCTACCCGCTTACAACGAAATGTTTCTGTTCAGAATAGCAGATGTTGCTACCAAACGCCAGCAGCCCCTCTCCCTCAGAGTCCTTTTTCTGTGTGGACGAGGGAAAGACAGCATGGCCCCAGCTTACAACTGCTCTTTTACCAGTTGGTTTTATCCATGAAAGAGCCAGAAAGTCTGATCTCAACTAATCGGCCTGCACATCCCTGAATCCCTAGGGTAGGGTAGTTCTGAGCCAAAGTGCCACGTAAAGAATGAAAGCAAAATTTTCAGCCTGGGAAGCAGGGCCTCAAGTAAGTCTGCCAACAGAGTGCCCTCTTTTAGAGCCAGCTGAGAAAATGTGGCCAGGCTGATCCACCCACTTACAACGAAATGTTTCACTTCAGAAAAAGAGATTATGCTACCAAACGCCAGCAGCCCCTCTCCCTCAGAGTCCTGTTTCTGTGTAGACTAGGGAAAGACAGCATGGTCCCCAGCTTACAACGGCTCTTTTACCAGTTGGTTTTATCCATGAAAGAGACAGAAGGGCTGATCTCAAGTAATCGGGCTGCACATCCGTGAACCCTTGGGGTAGGGCAGTTCTAAACCAATGTGCCACCTAAGGAAAGAAAGCAGAGTTTTCAGCCTGGGAATCAGGGCCTCAAGTTAGTCAGCCAACACAGTGCCCTCCTTTAGAGCCAGCTGAGAAAAGGTTGCAAGGATGAATCTACCCGCTTACAACGAAATGTTTCACTTCAGATAAGGAGATTATGCTACCAAACGCCAGCAGCCCCTCTCCCTCAGGGTCCTTTTTCTGTGTGGACTAGGGAAAGACAGCATGGTCCCCAGCTTACAACTGCTCTTTTACCAGTTGGTTTTATCCATGAAAGAGCCAGAAAGTCTGATCTCAACTAATCGGCCTGCACATCCCTGAATCCCTAGGGTAGGATAGTTCTGAGCCAAAGTGCCACCTAAAGAATGAAAGCAAAATTTTCAGCCTGGGAAGCAGGGCCTCAAGTAAGTCTGCCAACAGAGTGCCCTCCTTTATTGCCAGCTGAGAAAATGAGGCAAGGCTGAATCTATCCGCTTACCACGAAATGTTTCACTTCAGGAAAAGTGATTATGCTACCAAACGCCAGCAGCACCTCTCCCTCAGAGTCCTGTTTCTGTGTAGACTAGGGAAAGACAGCATGGTCCCCAGCTTAGAACAGGTCTTTTCCCAGTTGTTTTCCTCCATGAAAGAGTCAGAAAGGCTTATCTCAAAAAATCGGCCTGCACAACCCTGAATCCTTGGGGTAGGGGATTTCTGAGCCAATGTGCCAGCTAAGGAATGAAAGCAAAGTTTTCAGCCTGGGAAGCAGGGCCTCAAGTAAGTCAGTCAACAGAGTGCCCTCCTTTATAGCCAGCTGAGAAAATGTGGCCAGGCTGAATCTACCCGCTTACAACGAAATGTTTCTCTTCAGAATAGCAGATGTTTCTACCAAACGCCAGCAGCACCTCTCCCTCAGAGTCCTGTTTCTGTGTAGACTAGGGAAAGACAGCATGGTCCCCAGCTTACAACGGCTCTTTTACCAGTTGGTTTTATCCATGAAAGGGCCAGAAGGGCTGATCTCAAGTAATCGGGCTGCACATCCATGAACCCTTGGGGTAGGGCAGTTCTGAGCCAATGTGCCACCTAAGGAAAGAAAGCAGAGTTTTCAGCCTGGGAAGCAGGGCCTCAAGTAAGTCAGCCAACAGATTGCCCTCCTTTATAGCCAGCTGAGAAAATGAGGCAAGGCTGAATCTACCCGCTTACAACGAAATGTTTCTCTTCAGAATAGCAGATGTTGCTACCAAACGCCAGCAGCTCCTCTCCCTCAGAGTGCTGTTTCTGTGTACACTAGGGAAAGACACTATGGTCCCCAGCTTAGAACGGCTCTTTTACCAGCTGGTATTATCCATGAAAGAGCCAGAAGGGCTGATCTCAAGTAATCGGGTTGCACATCCCTGAATCCTTGGGGTAGTGGAGTTCTGAGCCAAAGTGCCACCTAAGATATGAAAGCAAAATTTTCAGCCTGGGAAGCAGGGCCTCAAGTAAGTATGCCAACAGTGTGCCCTCCTTTAGAGCCAGCTGAGAAAATGTGGCCGTGCTGATCGACCCGCTTACAACGAAATGTTTCACTTCATAAAAGCAGATTATGCTACCATACGCCAGCAGCTCCTCTCCCTCAGAGTCCTGTTTGTGTGTAGCCTAGGGAAAGACACTATGGTCCCCAGCTTAGAACGGCTCTTTTACCAGCTGGTTTTATCCATGAAAGGGCCAGAAGAGCTGATCTCAAGTAATCGGGTTGCACATTCGTGAACCCTTGGGGTAGGGCAGTTCTGAGCCAATGTGCCACCTAAGGAAAGAAAGCAGAGTTTTTAGCCTGGGAAGCAGGGCCTCAAGTAAGTCAGCCAACAGAGTGCCCTCCTTTAGAGCCAGCTGAGAAAAGGTGGCAAGGCTGAATCTACCCGCTTACAACGAAATGTTTCACTTCAGATAAGGAGATTATGCTACCAAACGCCAGCAGCCCCTCTCCCTCAGAGTCCTTTTTCTGTGTGGACGAGGGAAAGACAGCATGGCCCCAGCTTACAACTGCTCTTTTACCAGTTGGTTTTATCCATGAAAGAGCCAGAAAGTCTGATCTCAACTAATCGGCCTGCACATCCCTGAATCCCTAGGGTAGGGTAGTTCTGAGCCAAAGTGCCACGTAAAGAATGAAAGCAAAATTTTCAGCCTGGGAAGCAGGGCCTCAAGTAAGTCTGCCAACAGAGTGCCCTCTTTTAGAACCAGCTGAGAAAATGTGGCCAGGCTGATCCACCCACTTACAACGAAATGTTTCACTTCAGAAAAAGAGATTATGCTACCAAACGCCAGCAGCCCCTCTCCCTCAGAGTCCTGTTTCTGTGTAGACTAGGGAAAGACAGCATGGTCCCCAGCTTACAACGGCTCTTTTACCAGTTGGTTTTATCCATGAAAGAGACAGAAGGGCTGATCTCAAGTAATCGGGCTGCACATCCGTGAACCCTTGGGGTAGGGCAGTTCTAAACCAATGTGCCACCTAAGGAAAGAAAGCAGAGTTTTCAGCCTGGGAATCAGGGCCTCAAGTTAGTCAGCCAACACAGTGCCCTCCATTAGAGCCAGCTGAGAAAAGGTTGCAAGGCTGAATCTACCCGCTTACAACGAAATGTTTCACTTCAGATAAGGAGATTATGCTACCAAACGCCAGCAGCCCCTCTCCTTCAGGGTCCTTTTTCTGTGTGGACTAGGGAAAGACAGCATGGTCCCCAGCTTACAACTGCTCTTTTACCAGTTGGTTTTATCCATGAAAGAGCCAGAAAGTCTGATCTCAACTAATCGGCCTGCACATCCCTGAATCCCTAGGGTAGGATAGTTCTGAGCCAAAGTGCCACCTAAAGAATGAAAGCAAAATTTTCAGCCTGGGAAGCAGGGCCTCAAGTAAGTCTGCCAACAGAGTGCCCTCCTTTATTGCCAGCTGAGAAAATGAGGCAAGGCTGAATCTACCCGCTTACCACGAAATGTTTCACTTCAGGAAAAGTGATTATGCTACCAAACGCCAGCAGCACCTCTCCCTCAGAGTCCTGTTTCTGTGTAGACTAGGGAAAGACAGCATGGTCCCCAGCTTAGAACAGGTCTTTTCCCAGTTGTTTTCCTCCATGAAAGAGTCAGAAAGGCTTATCTCAAAAAATCGGCCTGCACAACCCTGAATCCTTGGGGTAGGGGATTTCTGAGCCAATGTGCCAGCTAAGGAATGAAAGCAAAGTTTTCAGCCTGGGAAGCAGGGCCTCAAGTAAGTCAGTCAACAGAGTGCCCTCCTTTATAGCCAGCTGAGAAAATGTGGCCAGGCTGAATCTACCCGCTTACAACGAAATGTTTCTCTTCAGAATAGCAGATGTTTCTACCAAACGCCAGCAGCACCTCTCCCTCAGAGTCCTGTTTCTGTGTAGACTAGGGAAAGACAGCATGGTCCCCAGCTTACAACGGCTCTTTTACCAGTTGGTTTTATCCATGAAAGGTCCAGAAGGGCTGATCTCAAGTAATCGTGCTGCACATCCGTGAACCCTTGGGGTAGGGCAGTTCTGAGCCAATGTGCCACCTAAGGAAAGAAAGCAGGGTTTTCAGCCTGGGAAGCAGGGCCTCAAGTAAGTCAGCCAACAGAGTGCCCTCCTTTATAGCCAGCTGAGTAAATGAGGCAAGGCTCAATCTACCCGCTTACAACGAAATGTTTCTCTTCAGAATAGCAGATGATTCTACCAAACGCCAGCAGCTCCTCTCCCGCAGAGTCCTGTTTCTGTGTAGCCTAGGGAAAGACACTATGGTCCCCAGCTTAGAACGGCTGTTTTACCAGCTGGTATTATCCATGAAAGAGCCAGAAGGGCTGATCTCAAGTAATCGGGTTGCACATCCCTGACCCTTGGGGTAGTGGAATTCTGAGCCAATGTGCCACCTAAGGAATGAAAGCAAAATTTTCAGCCTGGGAAGCAGGGCCTCAAGTAAGTATGCCAACATTGTGCCCTCCTTTAGAGCCAGCTGAGAAAATGTGGCCAGGCTGATCTACCCGCTTACAACGAAATGTTTCACTTCAGAATAGGAGATATTGCTACCAAACGCCAGCAGCCCCTTTCCCTCAAAGTGCTGTTTCTGTGTAGACTAGGGAAAGACACCATGGTTCCCAGCTTAGAACGGCTCTTTTCACTGTTGGTTTCCTCCATGAAAGAGCCAGAAAGGCTGATCACAAGTAATCGGGCTGCACATCTGTGAACCCGTGGGGTAGGGCAGTTCTGAGCGAATGTGCCACCTAAGGAAAGAAAGCAGGGTTTTCAGCCTGGGAAGCAGGGCCTCAAGTAAGTCAGCCAACAGAGTGCCCTCCTTTATAGCCAGCTGAGAAAATGAGGCAAGGCTGAATCTACCCGCTTACAACGAAATGTTTCTGTTCAGAATAGCAGATGTTGCTACCAAACGCCAGCAGCTCCTCTCCCTCAGAGTGCTGTTTCTGTGTACACTAGGGAAAGACACTATGGTAACCAGCTTAGAACGGGTCTTTTCCCAGTTGGTTTCCTCCATGAAAGAGTCAGAAAGGCTTATCTCAAAAAATCGGCCTGCACATCCCTGAATCCTTGGGGTAGGGGAGTTCTGAGCCAATGTGCCACCTAAGGAATGAAAGCAAAGTTTTCAGCCTGGGAAGCAGGGCCTCAGGTAAGTCTACCAACTGAGTGCCCTCCTTTAGAGCCAGCTGAGAAATTGTGGCAAGGCTGAACCTCCCCGCTTACAACGAAATGTTTCACTGCATAAAAGGAGATTATGCTACCAAACGCCAGCAGCTCCTCTCCCTCAGAGTCCTGTTTGTGTGTAGCCTAGGGAAAGACACTATGGTCCCCAGCTAGGAACGGCTCTTTTACCAGCTGGTTTTATCCATGAAAGGGCCAGAAGAGCTGATCTCAAGTAATCGGGTTGCACATTCGTGAACCCTTGGGGTAGGGCAGTTCTGAGCCAATGTGCCACCTAAGGAAAGAAAGCAGAGTTTTCAGCCTGGGAAGCAGGGCCTCATGTAAGTCAGTCAACAGAGTGCCCTCCTTTATAGCCAGCTGAGAAAATGTGGCCAGGCTGAATTTACCCGCTTACAACGAAATGTTTCACTTCAGGAAAAGTGATTATGCTACCAAACGCCAGCAGCACCTCTCCCTCAGAGTCCTGTTTCTGTGTAGACTAGGGAAAGACAGCATGGTCCCCAGCTTACAACAGCTCTTTTACCAGTTGGTTTTATCCATGAAAGGGCCAGAAGGGCTGATCTCAAGTAATCGGGCTGCACATCCATGAACCCTTGGGGTAGGGCAGTTCTGAGCCAATGTGCCACCTAAGGAAAGAAAGCAGAGTTTTCAGCCTGGGAAGCAGGGCCTCAAGTAAGTCAGCCAACAGATTGCCCTCCTTTATAGCCAGCTGAGAAAATGAGGCAAGGCTGAATCTACCCGCTTACAACGAAATGTTTCTCTTCAGAATAGCAGATGTTGCTACCAAACGCCAGCAGCTCCTCTCCCTCAGAGTGCTGTTTCTGTGTACACTAGGGAAAGACACTATGGTCCCCAGCTTAGAACGGCTCTTTTACCAGCTGGTATTATCCATGAAAGAGCCAGAAGGGCTGATCTCAAGTAATCGGGTTGCACATCCCTGAATCCTTGGGGTAGTGGAGTTCTGAGCCAAAGTGCCACCTAAGATATGAAAGCAAAATTTTCAGCCTGGGAAGCAGGGCCTCAAGTAAGTATGCCAACAGTGTGCCCTCCTTTAGAGCCAGCTGAGAAAATGTGGCCGTGCTGATCGACCCGCTTACAACGAAATGTTTCACTTCAGAATAGGAGATATTGCTACCAAACGCCAGCAGCCCCTTTCCCTCAAAGTGCTGTTTCTGTGTAGACTAGGGAAAGACACCATGGTTCCCAGCTTAGAACGGCTCTTTTCACTGTTGGTTTCCTCCATGAAAGAGCCAGAAGGGCTGATCTCAAGTAATCGGGCTGCACATCTGTGAACCCTTGGGGTAGGGCAGTTCTGAGTCAATGTGCCACCTAAGGAAAGAAAGCAGAGTTTTCAGCCTGGGAAGCAGGGCCTCAAGTAAGTCAGCCAACTGAGTGCCCTCCTTTAGAGCCAGCTGAGAAATTGTGGCAAGGCTGAACCTACCCGCTTACAACGAAATGTTTCACTGCATAAAAGCAGATTATGCTACCATACGCCAGCAGCTCCTCTCCCTCAGAGTCCTGTTTGTGTGTAGCCTAGGGAAAGACACTATGGTCCCCAGCTTAGAACGGCTCTTTTACCAGCTGGTTTTATCCATGAAAGGGCCAGAAGAGCTGATCTCAAGTAATCGGGTTGCACATTCGTGAACCCTTGGGGTAGGGCAGTTCTGAGCCAATGTGCCACCTAAGGAAAGAAAGCAGAGTTTTTAGCCTGGGAAGCAGGGCCTCAAGTTAGTCAGTCAACAGAGTGCCCTCCTTTATAGCCATCTGAGAAAATGAGGCAAGGCTGAATCTACCCGCTTACAACGAAATGTTTCTCTTCAGAATAGCAGATGTTTCTACCAAACGCCAGCAGCTCCTCTCCCTCAGAGTGCTGTTTCTGTGTACACTAGGGAAAGACACTATGGTCCATAGCTTAGAACGGGTCTTTTCCCAGTTGGTTTCCTCCATGAAAGAGTCAGAAAGGCTGATCTCAAAAAATCGGTATGCACAACCCTGAATCCTTGGGGTAGGGGACTTCTGAGCCAATGTGCCACCTAAGGAATGATAGCAAAATTTTTAGCCTGGGAATCAGGGCCTCAAGTAAGTCTGCCAACAGAGTGCCCACTTTTAGAGCCAGCTGAGAAAATGTGGCCAGGCTGAATCTACCCCCTTACAACAAAATGTTTCACTTCAGGAAAAGTGATTATGCTACCAAACGCGAGCAGCACCTCTCCCTCAGAGTGCTGTTTCTGTGTACACTAGGGAAAGACACTATGGTCCCCAGCTTAGAACGGCTCTTTTACCAGCTGGTATTATCCATGAAAGAGCCAGAAGGGCTGATCTCAAGTAATCGGGTTGCACATCCCTGAATCCTTGGGGTAGTGGAGTTCTGAGCCAAAGTGCCACCTAAGATATGAAAGCAAAATTTTCAGCCTGGGAAGCAGGGCCTCAAGTAAGTATGCCAACAGTGTGCCCTCCTTTAGAGCCAGCTGAGAAAATGTGGCCGTGCTGATCGACCCGCTTACAACGAAATGTTTCACTTCAGAATAGGAGATATTGCTACCAAACGCCAGCAGCCCCTTTCCCTCAAAGTGCTGTTTCTGTGTAGACTAGGGAAAGACACCATGGTTCCCAGCTTAGAACGGCTCTTTTCACTGTTGGTTTCCTCCATGAAAGAGCCAGAAGGGCTGATCTCAAGTAATCGGGCTGCACATCTGTGAACCCTTGGGGTAGGGCAGTTCTGAGTCAATGTGCCACCTAAGGAAAGAAAGCAGAGTTTTCAGCCTGGGAAGCAGGGCCTCAAGTAAGTCAGCCAACTGAGTGCCCTCCTTTAGAGCCAGCTGAGAAATTGTGGCAAGGCTGAACCTACCCGCTTACAACGAAATGTTTCACTTCATAAAAGCAGATTATGCTACCATACGCCAGCAGCTCCTCTCCCTCAGAGTCCTGTTTGTGTGTAGCCTAGGGAAAGACACTATGGTCCCCAGCTTAGAACGGCTCTTTTACCAGCTGGTTTTATCCATGAAAGGGCCAGAAGAGCTGATCTCAAGTAATTGGGTTGCACATTCGTGAACCCTTGGGGTAGGGCAGTTCTGAGCCAATGTGCCACCTAAGGAAAGAAAGCAGAGTTTTTAGCCTGGGAAGCAGGGGCTCAAGTTAGTCAGTCAACAGAGTGCCCTCCTTTATAGCCATCTGAGAAAATGAGGCAAGGCTGAATCTACCCGCTTACAACGAAATGTTTCTCTTCAGAAGAGCAGATGTTTCTACCAAATGCCAGCAGCTCCTCTCCCTCAGAGTGCTGTTTCTGTGTACACTAGGGAAAGACACTATGGTCCATAGCTTAGAACGGGTCTTTTCCCAGTTGGTTTCCTCCATGAAAGAGTCAGAAAGGCTGATCTCAAAAAATCGGTATGCACAACCCTGAATCCTTGGGGTAGGGGACTTCTGAGCCAATGTGCCACCTAAGGAATGATAGCAAAATTTTTAGCCTGGGAATCAGGGCCTCAAGTAAGTCTGCCAACAGAGTGCCCTCTTTTAGAGCCAGCTGAGAAAATGTGGCCAGGCTGAATCTACCCGCTTACAACGAAATGTTTCACTACAGAATAGGAGATTTTGCTACCAAACGCCAGCAGCCCCTTTGCCTCAGAGTGCTGTTTCCGTGTAGACTAGGGAAAGACACCATCGTCTCCAGCTTAGAACGGCTCTTTTCACTGTTGGTTTCCTCCATGAAAGAGCCAGAAGTGCTGATCTCAACGAATCGGGCTCCACATCCCTGAATCCTAGGGGTAGGGTAGTTCTGAGCCAAAGTGCCACCTAAGGAATGAAAGCAGAGTTTTCAGCCTGGGAAGCAGGGCCTCAAGTAAGTCAGCCAACAGAGTGCCCTCCTTTAGAGCCAGCTGAGAAAAGGTGGCAAGGCTGAATCTACCCGCTTACAACGAAATGTTTCACTTCAGATAAGGAGATTATGCTACCAAACGCCAGCAGCCCCTCTCCCTCAGAGTCCTTTTTCTGTGTGGACGAGGGAAAGACAGCATGGCCCCAGCTTACAACTGCTCTTTTACCAGTTGGTTTTATCCATGAAAGAGCCAGAAAGTCTGATCTCAACTAATCGGCCTGCACATCCCTGAATCCCTAGGGTAGGGTAGTTCTGAGCCAAAGTGCCACGTAAAGAATGAAAGCAAAATTTTCAGCCTGGGAAGCAGGGCCTCAAGTAAGTCTGCCAACAGAGTGCCCTCTTTTAGAGCCAGCTGAGAAAATGTGGCCAGGCTGATCCACCCACTTACAACGAAATGTTTCACTTCAGAAAAAGAGATTATGCTACCAAACGCCAGCAGCCCCTCTCCCTCAGAGTCCTGTTTCTGTGTAGACTAGGGAAAGACAGCATGGTCCCCAGCTTACAACGGCTCTTTTACCAGTTGGTTTTATCCATGAAAGAGACAGAAGGGCTGATCTCAAGTAATCGGGCTGCACATCCGTGAACCCTTGGGGTAGGGCAGTTCTAAACCAATGTGCCACCTAAGGAAAGAAAGCAGAGTTTTCAGCCTGGGAATCAGGGCCTCAAGTTAGTCAGCCAACACAGTGCCCTCCTTTAGAGCCAGCTGAGAAAATGTTGCAAGGATGAATCTACCCGCTTACAACGAAATGTTTCACTTCAGATAAGGAGATTATGCTACCAAACGCCAGCAGCCCCTCTCCCTCAGGGTCCTTTTTCTGTGTGGACTAGGGAAAGACAGCATGGTCCCCAGCTTACAACTGCTCTTTTACCAGTTGGTTTTATCCATGAAAGAGCCAGAAAGTCTGATCTCAACTAATCGGCCTGCACATCCCTGAATCCCTAGGGTAGGATAGTTCTGAGCCAAAGTGCCACCTAAAGAATGAAAGCAAAATTTTCAGCCTGGGAAGCAGGGCCTCAAGTAAGTCTGCCAACAGAGTGCCCTCCTTTATTGCCAGCTGAGAAAATGAGGAAAGGCTGAATCTATCCGCTTACCACGAAATGTTTCACTTCAGGAAAAGTGATTATGCTACCAAACGCCAGCAGCACCTCTCCCTCAGAGTCCTGTTTCTGTGTAGACTAGGGAAAGACAGCATGGTCCCAGGCTTAGAACAGGTCTTTTCCCAGTTGTTTTCCTCCATGAAAGAGTCAGAAAGGCTTATCTCAAAAAATCGGCCTGCACAACCCTGAATCCTTGGGGTAGGGGATTTCTGAGCCAATGTGCCAGCTAAGGAATGAAAGCAAAGTTTTCAGCCTGGGAAGCAGGGCCTCAAGTAAGTCAGTCAACAGAGTGCCCTCCTTTATAGCCAGCTGAGAAAATGTGGCCAGGCTGAATCTACCCGCTTACAACGAAATGTTTCTCTTCAGAATAGCAGATGTTTCTACCAAACGCCAGCAGCACCTCTCCCTCAGAGTCCTGTTTCTGTGTAGACTAGGGAAAGACAGCATGGTCCCCAGCTTACAACGGCTCTTTTACCAGTTGGTTTTATCCATGAAAGGGCCAGAAGGGCTGATCTCAAGTAATCGGGCTGCACATCCATGAACCCTTGGGGTAGGGCAGTTCTGAGCCAATGTGCCACCTAAGGAAAGAAAGCAGAGTTTTCAGCCTGGGAAGCAGGGCCTCAAGTAAGTCAGCCAACAGATTGCCCTCCTTTATAGCCAGCTGAGAAAATGAGGCAAGGCTGAATCTACCCGCTTACAACGAAATGTTTCTCTTCAGAATAGCAGATGTTGCTACCAAACGCCAGCAGCTCCTCTCCCTCAGAGTGCTGTTTCTGTGTACACTAGGGAAAGACACTATGGTCCCCAGCTTAGAACGGCTCTTTTACCAGCTGGTATTATCCATGAAAGAGCCAGAAGGGCTGATCTCAAGTAATCGGGTTGCACATCCCTGAATCCTTGGGGTAGTGGAGTTCTGAGCCAAAGTGCCACCTAAGATATGAAAGCAAAATTTTCAGCCTGGGAAGCAGGGCCTCAAGTAAGTATGCCAACAGTGTGCCCTCCTTTAGAGCCAGCTGAGAAAATGTGGCCGTGCTGATCGACCCGCTTACAACGAAATGTTTCACTTCAGAATAGGAGATATTGCTACCAAACGCCAGCAGCCCCTTTCCCTCAAAGTGCTGTTTCTGTGTAGACTAGGGAAAGACACCATGGTTCCCAGCTTAGAACGGCTCTTTTCACTGTTGGTTTCCTCCATGAAAGAGCCAGAAGGGCTGATCTCAAGTAATCGGGCTGCACATCTGTGAACCCTTGGGGTAGGGCAGTTCTGAGTCAATGTGCCACCTAAGGAAAGAAAGCAGAGTTTTCAGCCTGGGAAGCAGGGCCTCAAGTAAGTCAGCCAACTGAGTGCCCTCCTTTAGAGCCAGCTGAGAAATTGTGGCAAGGCTGAACCTACCCGCTTACAACGAAATGTTTCACTTCATAAAAGCAGATTATGCTACCATACGCCAGCAGCTCCTCTCCCTCAGAGTCCTGTTTGTGTGTAGCCTAGGGAAAGACACTATGGTCCCCAGCTTAGAACGGCTCTTTTACCAGCTGGTTTTATCCATGAAAGGGCCAGAAGAGCTGATCTCAAGTAATCGGGTTGCACATTCGTGAACCCTTGGGGTAGGGCAGTTCTGAGCCAATGTGCCACCTAAGGAAAGAAAGCAGAGTTTTTAGCCTGGGAAGCAGGGGCTCAAGTTAGTCAGTCAACAGAGTGCCCTCCTTTATAGCCATCTGAGAAAATGAGGCAAGGCTGAATCTACCCGCTTACAACGAAATGTTTCTCTTCAGAAGAGCAGATGTTTCTACCAAATGCCAGCAGCTCCTCTCCCTCAGAGTGCTGTTTCTGTGTACACTAGGGAAAGACACTATGGTCCATAGCTTAGAACGGGTCTTTTCCCAGTTGGTTTCCTCCATGAAAGAGTCAGAAAGGCTGATCTCAAAAAATCGGTATGCACAACCCTGAATCCTTGGGGTAGGGGACTTCTGAGCCAATGTGCCACCTAAGGAATGATAGCAAAATTTTTAGCCTGGGAATCAGGGCCTCAAGTAAGTCTGCCAACAGAGTGCCCTCTTTTAGAGCCAGCTGAGAAAATGTGGCCAGGCTGAATCTACCCGCTTACAACGAAATGTTTCACTACAGAATAGGAGATTTTGCTACCAAACGCCAGCAGCCCCTTTGCCTCAGAGTGCTGTTTCCGTGTAGACTAGGGAAAGACACCATCGTCTCCAGCTTAGAACGGCTCTTTTCACTGTTGGTTTCCTCCATGAAAGAGCCAGAAGTGCTGATCTCAACGAATCGGGCTCCACATCCCTGAATCCTAGGGGTAGGGTAGTTCTGAGCCAAAGTGCCACCTAAGGAATGAAAGCAGAGTTTTCAGCCTGGGAAGCAGGGCCTCAAGTAAGTCAGCCAACAGAGTGCCCTCCTTTAGAGCCAGCTGAGAAAAGGTGGCAAGGCTGAATCTACCCGCTTACAACGAAATGTTTCACTTCAGATAAGGAGATTATGCTACCAAACGCCAGCAGCCCCTCTCCCTCAGAGTCCTTTTTCTGTGTGGACGAGGGAAAGACAGCATGGCCCCAGCTTACAACTGCTCTTTTACCAGTTGGTTTTATCCATGAAAGAGCCAGAAAGTCTGATCTCAACTAATCGGCCTGCACATCCCTGAATCCCTAGGGTAGGGTAGTTCTGAGCCAAAGTGCCACGTAAAGAATGAAAGCAAAATTTTCAGCCTGGGAAGCAGGGCCTCAAGTAAGTCTGCCAACAGAGTGCCCTCTTTTAGAGCCAGCTGAGAAAATGTGGCCAGGCTGATCCACCCACTTACAACGAAATGTTTCACTTCAGAAAAAGAGATTATGCTACCAAACGCCAGCAGCCCCTCTCCCTCAGAGTCCTGTTTCTGTGTAGACTAGGGAAAGACAGCATGGTCCCCAGCTTACAACGGCTCTTTTACCAGTTGGTTTTATCCATGAAAGAGACAGAAGGGCTGATCTCAAGTAATCGGGCTGCACATCCGTGAACCCTTGGGGTAGGGCAGTTCTAAACCAATGTGCCACCTAAGGAAAGAAAGCAGAGTTTTCAGCCTGGGAATCAGGGCCTCAAGTTAGTCAGCCAACACAGTGCCCTCCTTTAGAGCCAGCTGAGAAAAGGTTGCAAGGATGAATCTACCCGCTTACAACGAAATGTTTCACTTCAGATAAGGAGATTATGCTACCAAACGCCAGCAGCCCCTCTCCCTCAGGGTCCTTTTTCTGTGTGGACTAGGGAAAGACAGCATGGTCCCCAGCTTACAACTGCTCTTTTACCAGTTGGTTTTATCCATGAAAGAGCCAGAAAGTCTGATCTCAACTAATCGGCCTGCACATCCCTGAATCCCTAGGGTAGGATAGTTCTGAGCCAAAGTGCCACCTAAAGAATGAAAGCAAAATTTTCAGCCTGGGAAGCAGGGCCTCAAGTAAGTCTGCCAACAGAGTGCCCTCCTTTATTGCCAGCTGAGAAAATGAGGAAAGGCTGAATCTACCCGCTTACCACGAAATGTTTCACTTCAGGAAAAGTGATTATGCTACCAAACGCCAGCAGCACCTCTCCCTCAGAGTCCTGTTTCTGTGTAGACTAGGGAAAGACAGCATGGTCCCCAGCTTAGAACAGGTCTTTTCCCAGTTGTTTTCCTCCATGAAAGAGTCAGAAAGGCTTATCTCAAAAAATCGGCCTGCACAACCCTGAATCCTTGGGGTAGGGGATTTCTGAGCCAATGTGCCAGCTAAGGAATGAAAGCAAAGTTTTCAGCCTGGGAAGCAGGGCCTCAAGTAAGTCAGTCAACAGAGTGCCCTCCTTTATAGCCAGCTGAGAAAATGTGGCCAGGCTGAATCTACCCGCTTACAACGAAATGTTTCTCTTCAGAATAGCAGATGTTTCTACCAAACGCCAGCAGCACCTCTCCCTCAGAGTCCTGTTTCTGTGTAGACTAGGGAAAGACAGCATGGTCCCCAGCTTACAACGGCTCTTTTACCAGTTGGTTTTATCCATGAAAGGGCCAGAAGGGCTGATCTCAAGTAATCGGGCTGCACATCCATGAACCCTTGGGGTAGGGCAGTTCTGAGCCAATGTGCCACCTAAGGAAAGAAAGCAGAGTTTTCAGCCTGGGAAGCAGGGCCTCAAGTAAGTCAGCCAACAGATTGCCCTCCTTTATAGCCAGCTGAGAAAATGAGGCAAGGCTGAATCTACCCGCTTACAACGAAATGTTTCTCTTCAGAATAGCAGATGTTGCTACCAAACGCCAGCAGCTCCTCTCCCTCAGAGTGCTGTTTCTGTGTACACTAGGGAAAGACACTATGGTCCCCAGCTTAGAACGGCTCTTTTACCAGCTGGTATTATCCATGAAAGAGCCAGAAGGGCTGATCTCAAGTAATCGGGTTGCACATCCCTGAATCCTTGGGGTAGTGGAGTTCTGAGCCAAAGTGCCACCTAAGATATGAAAGCAAAATTTTCAGCCTGGGAAGCAGGGCCTCAAGTAAGTATGCCAACAGTGTGCCCTCCTTTAGAGCCAGCTGAGAAAATGTGGCCGTGCTGATCGACCCGCTTACAACGAAATGTTTCACTTCAGAATAGGAGATATTGCTACCAAACGCCAGCAGCCCCTTTCCCTCAAAGTGCTGTTTCTGTTTAGACTAGGGAAAGGCACCATGGTTCCCAGCTTAGAACGGCTCTTTTCACTGTTGGTTTCCTCCATGAAAGAGCCAGAAGGGCTGATCTCAAGTAATCGGGCTGCACATCTGTGAACCCTTGGGGTAGGGCAGTTCTGAGTCAATGTGCCACCTAAGGAAAGAAAGCAGAGTTTTCAGCCTGGGAAGCAGGGCCTCAAGTAAGTCAGCCAACTGAGTGCCCTCCTTTACAGCCAGCTGAGAAATTGTGGCAAGGCTGAACCTACCCGCTTACAACGAAATGTTTCACTTCATAAAAGCAGATTATGCTACCATACGCCAGCAGCTCCTCTCCCTCAGAGTCCTGTTTGTGTGTAGCCTAGGGAAAGACACTATGGTCCCCAGCTTAGAACGGCTCTTTTACCAGCTGGTTTTATCCATGAAAGGGCCAGAAGAGCTGATCTCAAGTAATCGGGTTGCACATTCGTGAACCCTTGGGGTAGGGCAGTTCTGAGCCAATGTGCCACCTAAGGAAAGAAAGCAGAGTTTTTAGCCTGGGAAGCAGGGCCTCAAGTAAGTCAGTCAACAGAGTGCCCTCCTTTATAGCCATCTGAGAAAATGAGGCAAGGCTGAATCTACCCGCTTACAACGAAATGTTTCTCTTCAGAATAGCAGATGTTTCTACCAAACGCCAGCAGCTCCTCTCCCTCAGAGTGCTGTTTCTGTGTACACTAGGGAAAGACACTATGGTCCATAGCTTAGAACGGGTCTTTTCCCAGTTGGTTTCCTCCATGAAAGAGTCAGAAAGGCTGATCTCAAAAAATCGGTATGCACAACCCTGAATCCTTGGGGTAGGGGACTTCTGAGCCAATGTGCCACCTAAGGAATGATAGCAAAATTTTTAGCCTGGGAATCAGGGCCTCAAGTAAGTCTGCCAACAGAGTGCCCTCTTTTAGAGCCAGCTGAGAAAATGTGGCCAGGCTGAATCTACCCGCTTACAACGAAATGTTTCACTACAGAATAGGAGATTTTGCTACCAAACGCCAGCAGCCCCTTTGCCTCAGAGTGCTGTTTCCGTGTAGACTAGGGAAAGACACCATCGTCTCCAGCTTAGAACGGCTCTTTTCACTGTTGGTTTCCTCCATGAAAGAGCCAGAAGTGCTGATCTCAACGAATCGGGCTCCACATCCCTGAATCCTAGGGGTAGGGTAGTTCTGAGCCAAAGTGCCACCTAAGGAATGAAAGCAGAGTTTTCAGCCTGGGAAGCAGGGCCTCAAGTAAGTCAGCCAACAGAGTGCCCTCCTTTAGAGCCAGCTGAGAAAAGGTGGCAAGGCTGAATCTACCCGCTTACAACGAAATGTTTCACTTCAGATAAGGAGATTATGCTACCAAACGCCAGCAGCCCCTCTCCCTCAGAGTCCTTTTTCTGTGTGGACGAGGGAAAGACAGCATGGCCCCAGCTTACAACTGCTCTTTTACCAGTTGGTTTTATCCATGAAAGAGCCAGAAAGTCTGATCTCAACTAATCGGCCTGCACATCCCTGAATCCCTAGGGTAGGGTAGTTCTGAGCCAAAGTGCCACGTAAAGAATGAAAGCAAAATTTTCAGCCTGGGAAGCAGGGCCTCAAGTAAGTCTGCCAACAGAGTGCCCTCTTTTAGAACCAGCTGAGAAAATGTGGCCAGGCTGATCCACCCACTTACAACGAAATGTTTCACTTCAGAAAAAGAGATTATGCTACCAAACGCCAGCAGCCCCTCTCCCTCAGAGTCCTGTTTCTGTGTAGACTAGGGAAAGACAGCATGGTCCCCAGCTTACAACGGCTCTTTTACCAGTTGGTTTTATCCATGAAAGAGACAGAAGGGCTGATCTCAAGTAATCGGGCTGCACATCCGTGAACCCTTGGGGTAGGGCAGTTCTAAACCAATGTGCCACCTAAGGAAAGAAAGCAGAGTATTCAGCCTGGGAATCAGGGCCTCAAGTTAGTCAGCCAACACAGTGCCCTCCATTAGAGCCAGCTGAGAAAAGGTGGCAAGGCTGAATCTACCCGCTTACAACGAAATGTTTCACTTCAGATAAGGAGATTATGCTACCAAACGCCAGCAGCCCCTCTCCTTCAGGGTCCTTTTTCTGTGTGGACTAGGGAAAGACAGCATGGTCCCCAGCTTACAACTGCTCTTTTACCAGTTGGTTTTATCCATGAAAGAGCCAGAAAGTCTGATCTCAACTAATCGGCCTGCACATCCCTGAATCCCTAGGGTAGGATAGTTCTGAGCCAAAGTGCCACCTAAAGAATGAAAGCAAAATTTTCAGCCTGGGAAGCAGGGCCTCAAGTAAGTCTGCCAACAGAGTGCCCTCCTTTATTGCCAGCTGAGAAAATGAGGCAAGGCTGAATCTACCCGCTTACCACGAAATGTTTCACTTCAGGAAAAGTGATTATGCTACCAAACGCCAGCAGCACCTCTCCCTCAGAGTCCTGTTTCTGTGTAGACTAGGGAAAGACAGCATGGTCCCCAGCTTAGAACAGGTCTTTTCCCAGTTGTTTTCCTCCATGAAAGAGTCAGAAAGGCTTATCTCAAAAAATCGGCCTGCACAACCCTGAATCCTTGGGGTAGGGGATTTCTGAGCCAATGTGCCAGCTAAGGAATGAAAGCAAAGTTTTCAGCCTGGGAAGCAGGGCCTCAAGTAAGTCAGTCAACAGAGTGCCCTCCTTTATAGCCAGCTGAGAAAATGTGGCCAGGCTGAATCTACCCGCTTACAACGAAATGTTTCTCTTCAGAATAGCAGATGTTTCTACCAAACGCCAGCAGCACCTCTCCCTCAGAGTCCTGTTTCTGTGTAGACTAGGGAAAGACAGCATGGTCCCCAGCTTACAACGGCTCTTTTACCAGTTGGTTTTATCCATGAAAGGGCCAGAAGGGCTGATCTCAAGTAATCGTGCTGCACATCCGTGAACCCTTGGGGTAGGGCAGTTCTGAGCCAATGTGCCACCTAAGGAAAGAAAGCAGGGTTTTCAGCCTGGGAAGCAGGGCCTCAAGTAAGTCAGCCAACAGAGTGCCCTCCTTTATAGCAAGCTGAATAAATGAGGCAAGGCTGAATCTACCCGCTTACAACGAAATGTTTCTCTTCAGAATAGCAGATGATTCTACCAAACGCCAGCAGCTCCTCTCCCGCAGAGTCCTGTTTCTGTGTAGCCTAGGGAAAGACACTATGGTCCCCAGCTTAGAACGGCTGTTTTACCAGCTGGTATTATCCATGAAAGAGCCAGAAGGGCTGATCTCAAGTAATCGGGTTGCACATCCCTGACCCTTGGGGTAGTGGAATTCTGAGCCAATGTGCCACCTAAGGAATGAAAGCAAAATTTTCAGCCTGGGAAGCAGGGCCTCAAGTAAGTATGCCAACATTGTGCCCTCCTTTAGAGCCAGCTGAGAAAATGTGGCCAGGCTGATCTACCCGCTTACAACGAAATGTTTCACTTCAGAATAGGAGATATTGCTACCAAACGCCAGCAGCCCCTTTCCCTCAAAGTGCTGTTTCTGTGTAGACTAGGGAAAGACACCATGGTTCCCAGCTTAGAACGGCTCTTTTCACTGTTGGTTTCCTCCATGAAAGAGCCAGAAGGGCTGATCTCAAGTAATCGGGCTGCACATCTGTGAACCCTTGGGGTAGGGCAGTTCTGAGTCAATGTGCCACCTAAGGAAAGAAAGCAGAGTTTTCAGCCTGGGAAGCAGGGCCTCAAGTAAGTCAGCCAACTGAGTGCCCTCCTTTAGAGCCAGCTGAGAAATTGTGGCAAGGCTGAACCTACCCGCTTACAACGAAATGTTTCACTTCATAAAAGCAGATTATGCTACCATACGCCAGCAGCTCCTCTCCCTCAGAGTCCTGTTTGTGTGTAGCCTAGGGAAAGACACTATGGTCCCCAGCTTAGAACGGCTCTTTTACCAGCTGGTTTTATCCATGAAAGGGCCAGAAGAGCTGATCTCAAGTAATCGGGTTGCACATTCGTGAACCCTTGGGGTAGGGCAGTTCTGAGCCAATGTGCCACCTAAGGAAAGAAAGCAGAGTTTTTAGCCTGGGAAGCAGGGCCTCAAGTAAGTCAGTCAACAGAGTGCCCTCCTTTATAGCCATCTGAGAAAATGAGGCAAGGCTGAATCTACCCGCTTACAACGAAATGTTTCTCTTCAGAATAGCAGATGTTTCTACCAAACGCCAGCAGCTCCTCTCCCTCAGAGTGCTGTTTCTGTGTACACTAGGGAAAGACACTATGGTCCATAGCTTAGAACGGGTCTTTTCCCAGTTGGTTTCCTCCATGAAAGAGTCAGAAAGGCTGATCTCAAAAAATCGGTATGCACAACCCTGAATCCTTGGGGTAGGGGACTTCTGAGCCAATGTGCCACCTAAGGAATGATAGCAAAATTTTTAGCCTGGGAATCAGGGCCTCAAGTAAGTCTGCCAACAGAGTGCCCTCTTTTAGAGCCAGCTGAGAAAATGTGGCCAGGCTGAATCTACCCGCTTACAACGAAATGTTTCACTACAGAATAGGAGATTTTGCTACCAAACGCCAGCAGCCCCTTTGCCTCAGAGTGCTGTTTCCGTGTAGACTAGGGAAAGACACCATCGTCTCCAGCTTAGAACGGCTCTTTTCACTGTTGGTTTCCTCCATGAAAGAGCCAGAAGTGCTGATCTCAACGAATCGGGCTCCACATCCCTGAATCCTAGGGGTAGGGTAGTTCTGAGCCAAAGTGCCACCTAAGGAATGAAAGCAGAGTTTTCAGCCTGGGAAGCAGGGCCTCAAGTAAGTCAGCCAACAGAGTGCCCTCCTTTAGAGCCAGCTGAGAAAAGGTGGCAAGGCTGAATCTACCCGCTTACAACGAAATGTTTCACTTCAGATAAGGAGATTATGCTACCAAACGCCAGCAGCCCCTCTCCCTCAGAGTCCTTTTTCTGTGTGGACGAGGGAAAGACAGCATGGCCCCAGCTTACAACTGCTCTTTTACCAGTTGGTTTTATCCATGAAAGAGCCAGAAAGTCTGATCTCAACTAATCGGCCTGCACATCCCTGAATCCCTAGGGTAGGGTAGTTCTGAGCCAAAGTGCCACGTAAAGAATGAAAGCAAAATTTTCAGCCTGGGAAGCAGGGCCTCAAGTAAGTCTGCCAACAGAGTGCCCTCTTTTAGAACCAGCTGAGAAAATGTGGCCAGGCTGATCCACCCACTTACAACGAAATGTTTCACTTCAGAAAAAGAGATTATGCTACCAAACGCCAGCAGCCCCTCTCCCTCAGAGTCCTGTTTCTGTGTAGACTAGGGAAAGACAGCATGGTCCCCAGCTTACAACGGCTCTTTTACCAGTTGGTTTTATCCATGAAAGAGACAGAAGGGCTGATCTCAAGTAATCGGGCTGCACATCCGTGAACCCTTGGGGTAGGGCAGTTCTAAACCAATGTGCCACCTAAGGAAAGAAAGCAGAGTATTCAGCCTGGGAATCAGGGCCTCAAGTTAGTCAGCCAACACAGTGCCCTCCATTAGAGCCAGCTGAGAAAAGGTTGCAAGGCTGAATCTACCCGCTTACAACGAAATGTTTCACTTCAGATAAGGAGATTATGCTACCAAACGCCAGCAGCCCCTCTCCTTCAGGGTCCTTTTTCTGTGTGGACTAGGGAAAGACAGCATGGTCCCCAGCTTACAACTGCTCTTTTACCAGTTGGTTTTATCCATGAAAGAGCCAGAAAGTCTGATCTCAACTAATCGGCCTGCACATCCCTGAATCCCTAGGGTAGGATAGTTCTGAGCCAAAGTGCCACCTAAAGAATGAAAGCAAAATTTTCAGCCTGGGAAGCAGGGCCTCAAGTAAGTCTGCCAACAGAGTGCCCTCCTTTATTGCCAGCTGAGAAAATGAGGCAAGGCTGAATCTACCCGCTTACCACGAAATGTTTCACTTCAGGAAAAGTGATTATGCTACCAAACGCCAGCAGCACCTCTCCCTCAGAGTCCTGTTTCTGTGTAGACTAGGGAAAGACAGCATGGTCCCCAGCTTAGAACAGGTCTTTTCCCAGTTGTTTTCCTCCATGAAAGAGTCAGAAAGGCTTATCTCAAAAAATCGGCCTGCACAACCCTGAATCCTTGGGGTAGGGGATTTCTGAGCCAATGTGCCAGCTAAGGAATGAAAGCAAAGTTTTCAGCCTGGGAAGCAGGGCCTCAAGTAAGTCAGTCAACAGAGTGCCCTCCTTTATAGCCAGCTGAGAAAATGTGGCCAGGCTGAATCTACCCGCTTACAACGAAATGTTTCTCTTCAGAATAGCAGATGTTTCTACCAAACGCCAGCAGCACCTCTCCCTCAGAGTCCTGTTTCTGTGTAGACTAGGGAAAGACAGCATGGTCCCCAGCTTACAACGGCTCTTTTACCAGTTGGTTTTATCCATGAAAGGGCCAGAAGGGCTGATCTCAAGTAATCGTGCTGCACATCCGTGAACCCTTGGGGTAGGGCAGTTCTGAGCCAATGTGCCACCTAAGGAAAGAAAGCAGGGTTTTCAGCCTGGGAAGCAGGGCCTCAAGTAAGTCAGCCAACAGAGTGCCCTCCTTTATAGCCAGCTGAATAAATGAGGCAAGGCTGAATCTACCCGCTTACAACGAAATGTTTCTCTTCAGAATAGCAGATGATTCTACCAAACGCCAGCAGCTCCTCTCCCGCAGAGTCCTGTTTCTGTGTAGCCTAGGGAAAGACACTATGGTCCCCAGCTTAGAACGGCTGTTTTACCAGCTGGTATTATCCATGAAAGAGCCAGAAGGGCTGATCTCAAGTAATCGGGTTGCACATCCCTGACCCTTGGGGTAGTGGAATTCTGAGCCAATGTGCCACCTAAGGAATGAAAGCAAAATTTTCAGCCTGGGAAGCAGGGCCTCAAGTAAGTATGCCAACATTGTGCCCTCCTTTAGAGCCAGCTGAGAAAATGTGGCCAGGCTGATCTACCCGCTTACAACGAAATGTTTCACTTCAGAATAGGAGATATTGCTACCAAACGCCAGCAGCCCCTTTCCCTCAAAGTGCTGTTTCTGTGTAGACTAGGGAAAGAAACCATGGTTCCCAGCTTAGAACGGCTCTTTTCACTGTTGGTTTCCTCCATGAAAGAGCCAGAAAGGCTGATCACAAGTAATCGGGCTGCACATCTGTGAACCCGTGGGGTAGGGCAGTTCTGAGCGAATGTGCCACCTAAGGAAAGAAAGCAGGGTTTTCAGCCTGGGAAGCAGGGCCTCAAGTAAGTCAGCCAACAGAGTGCCCTCCTTTATAGCCAGCTGAGAAAATGAGGCAAGGCTGAATCTACCCGCTTACAACGAAATGTTTCTGTTCAGAATAGCAGATGTTGCTACCAAACGCCAGCAGCTCCTCTCCCTCAGAGTGCTGTTTCTGTGTACACTAGGGAAAGACACTATGGTAACCAGCTTAGAACGGGTCTTTTCCCAGTTGGTTTCCTCCATGAAAGAGTCAGAAAGGCTTATCTCAAAAAATCGGCCTGCACATCCCTGAATCCTTGGGGTAGGGGAGTTCTGAGCCAATGTGCCACCTAAGGAATGAAAGCAAAGTTTTCAGCCTGGGAAGCAGGGCCTCAGGTAAGTCTACCAACTGAGTGCCCTCCTTTAGAGCCAGCTGAGAAATTGTGGCAAGGCTGAACCTCCCCGCTTACAACGAAATGTTTCACTGCATAAAAGGAGATTATGCTACCAAACGCCAGCAGCTCCTCTCCCTCAGAGTCCTGTTTGTGTGTAGCCTAGGGAAAGACACTATGGTCCCCAGCTAGGAACGGCTCTTTTACCAGCTGGTTTTATCCATGAAAGGGCCAGAAGAGCTGATCTCAAGTAATCGGGTTGCACATTCGTGAACCCTTGGGGTAGGGCAGTTCTGAGCCAATGTGCCACCTAAGGAAAGAAAGCAGAGTTTTCAGCCTGGGAAGCAGGGCCTCATGTAAGTCAGTCAACAGAGTGCCCTCCTTTATAGCCAGCTGAGAAAATGTGGCCAGGCTGAATTTACCCGCTTACAACGAAATGTTTCACTTCAGGAAAAGTGATTATGCTACCAAACGCCAGCAGCACCTCTCCCTCAGAGTCCTGTTTCTGTGTAGACTAGGGAAAGACAGCATGGTCCCCAGCTTACAACGGCTCTTTTACCAGTTGGTTTTATCCATGAAAGGGCCAGAAGGGCTGATCTCAAGTAATCGGGCTGCACATCCATGAACCCTTGGGGTAGGGCAGTTCTGAGCCAATGTGCCACCTAAGGAAAGAAAGCAGAGTTTTCAGCCTGGGAAGCAGGGCCTCAAGTAAGTCAGCCAACAGATTGCCCTCCTTTATAGCCAGCTGAGAAAATGAGGCAAGGCTGAATCTACCCGCTTACAACGAAATGTTTCTCTTCAGAATAGCAGATGTTGCTACCAAACGCCAGCAGCTCCTCTCCCTCAGAGTGCTGTTTCTGTGTACACTAGGGAAAGACACTATGGTCCCCAGCTTAGAACGGCTCTTTTACCAGCTGGTATTATCCATGAAAGAGCCAGAAGGGCTGATCTCAAGTAATCGGGTTGCACATCCCTGAATCCTTGGGGTAGTGGAGTTCTGAGCCAAAGTGCCACCTAAGATATGAAAGCAAAATTTTCAGCCTGGGAAGCAGGGCCTCAAGTAAGTATGCCAACATTGTGCCCTCCTTTAGAGCCAGCTGAGAAAATGTGGCCGTGCTGATCGACCCGCTTACAACGAAATGTTTCACTTCAGAATAGGAGATATTGCTACCAAACGCCAGCAGCCCCTTTCCCTCAAAGTGCTGTTTCTGTGTAGACTAGGGAAAGACACCATGGTTCCCAGCTTAGAACGGCTCTTTTCACTGTTGGTTTCCTCCATGAAAGAGCCAGAAGGGCTGATCTCAAGTAATCGGGCTGCACATCTGTGAACCCTTGGGGTAGGGCAGTTCTGAGTCAATGTGCCACCTAAGGAAAGAAAGCAGAGTTTTCAGCCTGGGAAGCAGGGCCTCAAGTAAGTCAGCCAACTGAGTGCCCTCCTTTACAGCCAGCTGAGAAATTGTGGCAAGGCTGAACCTACCCGCTTACAACGAAATGTTTCACTTCATAAAAGCAGATTATGCTACCATACGCCAGCAGCTCCTCTCCCTCAGAGTCCTGTTTGTGTGTAGCCTAGGGAAAGACACTATGGTCCCCAGCTTAGAACGGCTCTTTTACCAGCTGGTTTTATCCATGAAAGGGCCAGAAGAGCTGATCTCAAGTAATCGGGTTGCACATTCGTGAACCCTTGGGGTAGGGCAGTTCTGAGCCAATGTGCCACCTAAGGAAAGAAAGCAGAGTTTTTAGCCTGGGAAGCAGGGCCTCAAGTTAGTCAGTCAACAGAGTGCCCTCCTTTATAGCCATCTGAGAAAATGAGGCAAGGCTGAATCTACCCGCTTACAACGAAATGTTTCTCTTCAGAATAGCAGATGTTTCTACCAAACGCCGGCAGCTCCTCTCCCTCAGAGTGCTGTTTCTGTGTACACTAGGGAAAGACACTATGGTCCATAGCTTAGAACGGGTCTTTTCCCAGTTGGTTTCCTCCATGAAAGAGTCAGAAAGGCTGATCTCAAAAAATCGGTATGCACAACCCTGAATCCTTGGGGTAGGGGACTTCTGAGCCAATGTGCCACCTAAGGAATGATAGCAAAATTTTTAGCCTGGGAATCAGGGCCTCAAGTAAGTCTGCCAACAGAGTGCCCTCTTTTAGAGCCAGCTGAGAAAATGTGGCCAGGCTGAATCTACCCGCTTACAACGAAATGTTTCACTACAGAATAGGAGATTTTGCTACCAAACGCCAGCAGCCCCTTTGCCTCAGAGTGCTGTTTCCGTGTAGACTAGGGAAAGACACCATCGTCTCCAGCTTAGAACGGCTCTTTTCACTGTTGGTTTCCTCCATGAAAGAGCCAGAAGTGCTGATCTCAACGAATCGGGCTCCACATCCCTGAATCCTAGGGGTAGGGTAGTTCTGAGCCAAAGTGCCACCTAAGGAATGAAAGCAGAGTTTTCAGCCTGGGAAGCAGGGCCTCAAGTAAGTCAGCCAACAGAGTGCCCTCCTTTAGAGCCAGCTGAGAAAAGGTGGCAAGGCTGAATCTACCCGCTTACAACGAAATGTTTCACTTCAGATAAGGAGATTATGCTACCAAACGCCAGCAGCCCCTCTCCCTCAGAGTCCTTTTTCTGTGTGGACGAGGGAAAGACAGCATGGCCCCAGCTTACAACTGCTCTTTTACCAGTTGGTTTTATCCATGAAAGAGCCAGAAAGTCTGATCTCAACTAATCGGCCTGCACATCCCTGAATCCCTAGGGTAGGGTAGTTCTGAGCCAAAGTGCCACGTAAAGAATGAAAGCAAAATTTTCAGCCTGGGAAGCAGGGCCTCAAGTAAGTCTGCCAACAGAGTGCCCTCTTTTAGAGCCAGCTGAGAAAATGTGGCCAGGCTGATCCACCCACTTACAACGAAATGTTTCACTTCAGAAAAAGAGATTATGCTACCAAACGCCAGCAGCCCCTCTCCCTCAGAGTCCTGTTTCTGTGTAGACTAGGGAAAGACAGCATGGTCCCCAGCTTACAACGGCTCTTTTACCAGTTGGTTTTATCCATGAAAGAGACAGAAGGGCTGATCTCAAGTAATCGGGCTGCACATCCGTGAACCCTTGGGGTAGGGCAGTTCTAAACCAATGTGCCACCTAAGGAAAGAAAGCAGAGTTTTCAGCCTGGGAATCAGGGCCTCAAGTTAGTCAGCCAACACAGTGCCCTCCTTTAGAGCCAGCTGAGAAAAGGTTGCAAGGCTGAATCTACCCGCTTACAACGAAATGTTTCACTTCAGATAAGGAGATTATGCTACCAAACGCCAGCAGCCCCTCTCCCTCAGGGTCCTTTTTCTGTGTGGACTAGGGAAAGACAGCATGGTCCCCAGCTTACAACTGCTCTTTTACCAGTTGGTTTTATCCATGAAAGAGCCAGAAAGTCTGATCTCAACTAATCGGCCTGCACATCCCTGAATCCCTAGGGTAGGATAGTTCCGAGCCAAAGTGCCACCTAAAGAATGAAAGCAAAATTTTCAGCCTGGGAAGCAGGGCCTCAAGTAAGTCTGCCAACAGAGTGCCCTCCTTTATTGCCAGCTGAGAAAATGAGGCAAGGCTGAATCTACCCGCTTACCACGAAATGTTTCACTTCAGGAAAAGTGATTATGCTACCAAACGCCAGCAGCACCTCTCCCTCAGAGTCCTGTTTCTGTGTAGACTAGGGAAAGACAGCATGGTCCCCAGCTTAGAACAGGTCTTTTCCCAGTTGTTTTCCTCCATGAAAGAGTCAGAAAGGCTTATCTCAAAAAATCGGCCTGCACAACCCTGAATCCTTGGGGTAGGGGATTTCTGAGCCAATGTGCCAGCTACGGAATGAAAGCAAAGTTTTCAGCCTGGGAAGCAGGGCCTCAAGTAAGTCAGTCAACAGAGTGCCCTCCTTTATAGCCAGCTGAGAAAATGTGGCCAGGCTGAATCTACCCGCTTACAACGAAATGTTTCTCTTCAGAATAGCAGATGTTTCTACCAAACGCCAGCAGCACCTCTCCCTCAGAGTCCTGTTTCTGTGTAGACTAGGGAAAGACAGCATGGTCCCCAGCTTACAACGGCTCTTTTACCAGTTGGTTTTATCCATGAAAGGGCCAGAAGGGCTGATCTCAAGTAATCGGGCTGCACATCCATGAACCCTTGGGGTAGGGCAGTTCTGAGCCAATGTGCCACCTAAGGAAAGAAAGCAGAGTTTTCAGCCTGGGAAGCAGGGCCTCAAGTAAGTCAGCCAACAGATTGCCCTCCTTTATAGCCAGCTGAGAAAATGAGGCAAGGCTGAATCTACCCGCTTACAACGAAATGTTTCTCTTCAGAATAGCAGATGTTGCTACCAAACGCCAGCAGCTCCTCTCCCTCAGAGTTCTGTTTCTGTGTACACTAGGGAAAGACACTATGGTCCCCAGCTTAGAACGGCTCTTTTACCAGCTGGTATTATCCATGAAAGAGCCAGAAGGGCTGATCACAAGTAATCGGGTTGCACATCCCTGAATCCTTGGGGTAGTGGAGTTCTGAGCCAAAGTGCCACCTAAGATATGAAAGCAAAATTTTCAGCCTGGGAAGCAGGGCCTCAAGTAAGTATGCCAACAGTGTGCCCTCCTTTAGAGCCAGCTGAGAAAATGTGGCCGTGCTGATCGACCCGCTTACAACGAAATGTTTCACTTCAGAATAGGAGATATTGCTACCAAACGCCAGCAGCCCCTTTCCCTCAAAGTGCTGTTTCTGTGTAGACTAGGGAAAGACACCATGGTTCCCAGCTTAGAACGGCTCTTTTCACTGTTGGTTTCCTCCATGAAAGATCCAGAAGGGCTGATCTCAAGTAATCGGGCTGCACATCTGTGAACCCTTGGGGTAGGGCAGTTCTGAGTCAATGTGCCACCTAAGGAAAGAAAGCAGAGTTTTCAGCCTGGGAAGCAGGGCCTCAAGTAAGTCAGCCAACTGAGTGCCCTCCTTTAGAGCCAGCTGAGAAATTGTGGCAAGGCTGAACCTACCCGCTTCCAACGAAATGTTTCACTTCATAAAAGCAGATTATGCTACCATACGCCAGCAGCTCCTCTCCCTCAGAGTCCTGTTTGTGTGTAGCCTAGGGAAAGACACTATGGTCCCCAGCTTAGAACGGCTCTTTTACCAGCTGGTTTTATCCATGAAAGGGCCAGAAGAGCTGATCTCAAGTAATCGGGTTGCACATTCGTGAACCCTTGGGGTAGGGCAGTTCTGAGCCAATGTGCCACCTAAGGAAAGAAAGCAGAGTTTTTAGCCTGGGAAGCAGGGCCTCAAGTAAGTCAGTCAACAGAGTGCCCTCCTTTATAGCCATCTGAGAAAATGAGGCAAGGCTGAATCTACCCGCTTACAACGAAATGTTTCTCTTCAGAATAGCAGATGTTTCTACCAAACGCCAGCAGCTCCTCTCCCTCAGAGTGCTGTTTCTGTGTACACTAGGGAAAGACACTATGGTCCATAGCTTAGAACGGGTCTTTTCCCAGTTGGTTTCCTCCATGAAAGAGTCAGAAAGGCTGATCTCAAAAAATCGGTATGCACAACCCTGAATCCTTGGGGTAGGGGACTTCTGAGCCAATGTGCCACCTAAGGAATGATAGCAAAATTTTTAGCCTGGGAATCAGGGCCTCAAGTAAGTCTGCCAACAGAGTGCCCTCTTTTAGAGCCAGCTGAGAAAATGTGGCCAGGCTGAATCTACCCGCTTACAACGAAATGTTTCACTACAGAATAGGAGATTTTGCTACCAAACGCCAGCAGCCCCTTTGCCTCAGAGTGCTGTTTCCGTGTAGACTAGGGAAAGACACCATCGTCTCCAGCTTAGAACGGCTCTTTTCACTGTTGGTTTCCTCCATGAAAGAGCCAGAAGTGCTGATCTCAACGAATCGGGCTCCACATCCCTGAATCCTAGGGGAAGGGTAGTTCTGAGCCAAAGTGCCACCTAAGGAATGAAAGCAGAGTTTTCATCCTGGGAAGCAGGGCCTCAAGTAAGTCAGCCAACAGAGTGCCCTCCTTTAGAGCCAGCTGAGAAAAGGTGGCAAGGCTGAATCTACCCGCTTACAACGAAATGTTTCACTTCAGATAAGGAGATTATGCTACCAAACGCCAGCAGCCCCTCTCCCTCAGAGTCCTTTTTCTGTGTGGACGAGGGAAAGACAGCATGGCCCCAGCTTACAACTGCTCTTTTACCAGTTGGTTTTATCCATGAAAGAGACAGAAGGGCTGATCTCAAGTAATCGGGCTGCACATCCGTGAACCCTTGGGGTAGGGCAGTTCTAAACCAATGTGCCACCTAAGGAAAGAAAGCAGAGTTTTCAGCCTGGGAATCAGGGCCTCAAGTTAGTCAGCCAACACAGTGCCCTCCTTTAGAGCCAGCTGAGAAAAGGTTGCAAGGCTGAATCTACCCGCTTACAACGAAATGTTTCACTTCAGATAAGGAGATTATGCTACCAAACGCCAGCAGCCCCTCTCCTTCAGGGTCCTTTTTCTGTGTGGACTAGGGAAAGACAGCATGGTCCCCAGCTTACAACTGCTCTTTTACCAGTTGGTTTTATCCATGAAAGAGCCAGAAAGTCTGATCTCAACTAATCGGCCTGCACATCCCTGAATCCCTAGGGTAGGATAGTTCTGAGCCAAAGTGCCACCTAAAGAATGAAAGCAAAATTTTCAGCCTGGGAAGCAGGGCCTCAAGTAAGTCTGCCAACAGAGTGCCCTCCTTTATTGCCAGCTGAGAAAATGAGGCACGGCTGAATCTACCCGCTTACCACGAAATGTTTCACTTCAGGAAAAGTGATTATGCTACCAAACGCCAGCAGCACCTCTCCCTCAGAGTCCTGTTTCTGTGTAGACTAGGGAAAGACAGCATGGTCCCCAGCTTAGAACAGGTCTTTTCCCAGTTGTTTTCCTCCATGAAAGAGTCAGAAAGGCTTATCTCAAAAAATCGGCCTGCACAACCCTGAATCCTTGGGGTAGGGGATTTCTGAGCCAATGTGCCAGCTAAGGAATGAAAGCAAAGTTTTCAGCCTGGGAAGCAGGGCCTCAAGTAAGTCAGTCAACAGAGTGCCCTCCTTTATAGCCAGCTGAGAAAATGTGGCCAGGCTGAATCTACCCGCTTACAACGAAATGTTTCTCTTCAGAATAGCAGATGTTTCTACCAAACGCCAGCAGCACCTCTCCCTCAGAGTCCTGTTTCTGTGTAGACTAGGGAAAGACAGCATGGTCCCCAGCTTACAACGGCTCTTTTACCAGTTGGTTTTATCCATGAAAGGGCCAGAAGGGCTGATCTCAAGTAATCGTGCTGCACATCCGTGAACCCTTGGGGTAGGGCAGTTCTGAGCCAATGTGCCACCTAAGAAAGAAAGCAGGGTTTTCAGCCTGGGAAGCAGGGCCTCAAGTAAGTCAGCCAACAGAGTGCCCTCCTTTATAGCCAGCTGAGTAAATGAGGCAAGGCTGAATCTACCCGCTTACAACGAAATGTTTCTCTTCAGAATAGCAGATGATTCTACCAAACGCCAGCAGCTCCTCTCCCGCAGAGTCCTGTTTCTGTGTAGCCTAGGGAAAGACACTATGGTCCCCAGCTTAGAACGGCTCTTTTACCAGCTGGTATTATCCGTGAAAGAGCCAGAAGGGCTGATCTCAAGTAATCGGGTTGCACATCCCTGACCCTTGGGGTAGTGGAGTTCTGAGCCAATGTGCCACCTAAGGAATGAAAGCAAAATTTTCAGCCTGGGAAGCAGGGCCTCAAGTAAGTATGCCAACATTGTGCCCTCCTTTAGAGCCAGCTGAGAAAATGTGGCCAGGCTGATCTACCCGCTTACAACGAAATGTTTCACTTCAGAATAGGAGATATTGCTACCAAACGCCAGCAGCCCCTTTCCCTCAAAGTGCTGTTTCTGTGTAGACTAGGGAAAGAAACCATGGTTCCCAGCTTAGAACGGCTCTTTTCACTGTTGGTTTCCTCCATGAAAGAGCCAGAAAGGCTGATCACAAGTAATCGGGCTGCACATCTGTGAACCCGTGGGGTAGGGCAGTTCTGAGCGAATGTGCCACCTAAGGAAAGAAAGCAGGGTTTTCAGCCTGGGAAGCAGGGCCTCAAGTAAGTCAGCCAACAGAGTGCCCTCCTTTATAGCCAGCTGAGAAAATGAGGCAAGGCTGAATCTACCCGCTTACAACGAAATGTTTCTGTTCAGAATAGCAGATGTTGCTACCAAACGCCAGCAGCTCCTCTCCCTCAGAGTGCTGTTTCTGTGTACACTAGGGAAAGACACTATGGTAACCAGCTTAGAACGGGTCTTTTCCCAGTTGGTTTCCTCCATGAAAGAGTCAGAAAGGCTTATCTCAAAAAATCGGCCTGCACATCCCTGAATCCTTGGGGTAGGGGAGTTCTGAGCCAATGTGCCACCTAAGGAATGAAAGCAAAGTTTTCAGCCTGGGAAGCAGGGCCTCAGGTAAGTCTACCAACTGAGTGCCCTCCTTTAGAGCCAGCTGAGAAATTGTGGCAAGGCTGAACCTACCCGCTTACAACGAAATGTTTCACTTCATAAAAGCAGATTATGCTACCATACGCCAGCAGCTCCTCTCCCTCAGAGTCCTGTTTGTGTGTAGCCTAGGGAAAGACACTATGGTCCCCAGCTTAGAACGGCTCTTTTACCAGCTGGTTTTATCCATGAAAGGGCCAGAAGAGCTGATCTCAAGTAATCGTGTTGCACATTCGTGAACCCTTGGGGTAGGGCAGTTCTGAGCCAATGTGCCACCTAAGGAAAGAAAGCAGAGTTTTTAGCCTGGGAAGCAGGGCCTCAAGTTAGTCAGTCAACAGAGTGCCCTCCTTTATAGCCATCTGAGAAAATGAGGCAAGGCTGAATCTACCCGCTTACAACGAAATGTTTCTCTTCAGAATAGCAGATGTTTCTACCAAACGCCAGCAGCTCCTCTCCCTCAGAGTGCTGTTTCTGTGTACACTAGGGAAAGACACTATGGTCCATAGCTTAGAACGGGTCTTTTCCCAGTTGGTTTCCTCCATGAAAGAGTCAGAAAGGCTGATCTCAAAAAATCGGTATGCACAACCCTGAATCCTTGGGGTAGGGGACTTCTGAGCCAATGTGCCACCTAAGGAATGATAGCAAAATTTTTAGCCTGGGAATCAGGGCCTCAAGTAAGTCTGCCAACAGAGTGCCCACTTTTAGAGCCAGCTGAGAAAATGTGGCCAGGCTGAATCTACCCCCTTACAACAAAATGTTTCACTTCAGGAAAAGTGATTATGCTACCAAACGCGAGCAGCACCTCTCCCTCAGAGTGCTGTTTCTGTGTACACTAGGGAAAGACACTATGGTCCCCAGCTTAGAACGGCTCTTTTACCAGCTGGTATTATCCATGAAAGAGCCAGAAGGGCTGATCTCAAGTAATCGGGTTGCACATCCCTGAATCCTTGGGGTAGTGGAGTTCTGAGCCAAAGTGCCACCTAAGATATGAAAGCAAAATTTTCAGCCTGGGAAGCAGGGCCTCAAGTAAGTATGCCAACAGTGTGCCCTCCTTTAGAGCCAGCTGAGAAAATGTGGCCGTGCTGATCGACCCGCTTACAACGAAATGTTTCACTTCAGAATAGGAGATATTGCTACCAAACGCCAGCAGCCCCTTTCCCTCAAAGTGCTGTTTCTGTGTAGACTAGGGAAAGACACCATGGTTCCCAGCTTAGAACGGCTCTTTTCACTGTTGGTTTCCTCCATGAAAGAGCCAGAAGGGCTGATCTCAAGTAATCGGGCTGCACATCTGTGAACCCTTGGGGTAGGGCAGTTCTGAGTCAATGTGCCACCTAAGGAAAGAAAGCAGAGTTTTCAGCCTGGGAAGCAGGGCCTCAAGTAAGTCAGCCAACTGAGTGCCCTCCTTTAGAGCCAGCTGAGAAATTGTGGCAAGGCTGAACCTACCCGCTTCCAACGAAATGTTTCACTTCATAAAAGCAGATTATGCTACCATACGCCAGCAGCTCCTCTCCCTCAGAGTCCTGTTTGTGTGTAGCCTAGGGAAAGACACTATGGTCCCCAGCTTAGAACGGCTCTTTTACCAGCTGGTTTTATCCATGAAAGGGCCAGAAGAGCTGATCTCAAGTAATCGGGTTGCACATTCGTGAACCCTTGGGGTAGGGCAGTTCTGAACCAATGTGCCACCTAAGGAAAGAAAGCAGAGTTTTTAGCCTGGGAAGCAGGGCCTCAAGTAAGTCAGTCAACAGAGTGCCCTCCTTTATAGCCATCTGAGAAAATGAGGCAAGGCTGAATCTACCCGCTTACAACGAAATGTTTCTCTTCAGAATAGCAGATGTTTCTACCAAACGCCAGCAGCTCCTCTCCCTCAGAGTGCTGTTTCTGTGTACACTAGGGAAAGACACTATGGTCCATAGCTTAGAACGGGTCTTTTCCCAGTTGGTTTCCTCCATGAAAGAGTCAGAAAGGCTGATCTCAAAAAATCGGTATGCACAACCCTGAATCCTTGGGGTAGGGGACTTCTGAGCCAATGTGCCACCTAAGGAATGATAGCAAAATTTTTAGCCTGGGAATCAGGGCCTCAAGTAAGTCTGCCAACAGAGTGCCCTCTTTTAGAGCCAGCTGAGAAAATGTGGCCAGGCTGAATCTACCCGCTTACAACGAAATGTTTCACTACAGAATAGGAGATTTTGCTACCAAACGCCAGCAGCCCCTTTGCCTCAGAGTGCTGTTTCCGTGTAGACTAGGGAAAGACACCATCGTCTCCAGCTTAGAACGGCTCTTTTCACTGTTGGTTTCCTCCATGAAAGAGCCAGAAGTGCTGATCTCAACGAATCGGGCTCCACATCCCTGAATCCTAGGGGTAGGGTAGTTCTGAGCCAAAGTGCCACCTAAGGAATGAAAGCAGAGTTTTCAGCCTGGGAAGCAGGGCCTCAAGTAAGTCAGCCAACAGAGTGCCCTCCTTTAGAGCCAGCTGAGAAAAGGTGGCAAGGCTGAATCTACCCGCTTACAACGAAATGTTTCACTTCAGATAAGGAGATTATGCTACCAAACGCCAGCAGCCCCTCTCCCTCAGAGTCCTTTTTCTGTGTGGACGAGGGAAAGACAGCATGGCCCCAGCTTACAACTGCTCTTTTACCAGTTGGTTTTATCCATGAAAGAGCCAGAAAGTCTGATCTCAACTAATCGGCCTGCACATCCCTGAATCCCTAGGGTAGGGTAGTTCTGAGCCAAAGTGCCACGTAAAGAATGAAAGCAAAATTTTCAGCCTGGGAAGCAGGGCCTCAAGTAAGTCTGCCAACAGAGTGCCCTCTTTTAGAACCAGCTGAGAAAATGTGGCCAGGCTGATCCACCCACTTACAACGAAATGTTTCTCTTCAGAAAAAGAGATTATGCTACCAAACGCCAGCAGCCCCTCTCCCTCAGAGTCCTGTTTCTGTGTAGACTAGGGAAAGACAGCATGGTCCCCAGCTTACAACGGCTCTTTTACCAGTTGGTTTTATCCATGAAAGAGACAGAAGGGCTGATCTCAAGTAATCGGGCTGCACATCCGTGAACCCTTGGGGTAGGGCAATTCTAAACCAATGTGCCACCTAAGGAAAGAAAGCAGAGTTTTCAGCCTGGGAATCAGGGCCTCAAGTTAGTCAGCCAACACAGTGCCCTCCATTAGAGCCAGCTGAGAAAAGGTTGCAAGGCTGAATCTACCCGCTTACAACGAAATGTTTCACTTCAGATAAGGAGATTATGCTACCAAACGCCAGCAGCCCCTCTCCTTCAGGGTCCTTTTTCTGTGTGGACTAGGGAAAGACAGCATGGTCCCCAGCTTACAACTGCTCTTTTACCAGTTGGTTTTATCCATGAAAGAGCCAGAAAGTCTGATCTCAACTAATCGGCCTGCACATCCCTGAATCCCTAGGGTAGGATAGTTCTGAGCCAAAGTGCCACCTAAAGAATGAAAGCAAAATTTTCAGCCTGGGAAGCAGGGCCTCAAGTAAGTCTGCCAACAGAGTGCCCTCCTTTATTGCCAGCTGAGAAAATGAGGCAAGGCTGAATCTACCCGCTTACCACGAAATGTTTCACTTCAGGAAAAGTGATTATGCTACCAAACGCCAGCAGCACCTCTCCCTCAGAGTCCTGTTTCTGTGTAGACTAGGGAAAGACAGCATGGTCCCCAGCTTAGAACAGGTCTTTTCCCAGTTGTTTTCCTCCATGAAAGAGTCAGAAAGGCTTATCTCAAAAAATCGGCCTGCACAACCCTGAATCCTTGGGGTAGGGGATTTCTGAGCCAATGTGCCAGCTAAGGAATGAAAGCAAAGTTTTCAGCCTGGGAAGCAGGGCCTCAAGTAAGTCAGTCAACAGAGTGCCCTCCTTTATAGCCAGCTGAGAAAATGTGGCCAGGCTGAATCTACCCGCTTACAACGAAATGTTTCTCTTCAGAATAGCAGATGTTTCTACCAAACGCCAGCAGCACCTCTCCCTCAGAGTCCTGTTTCTGTGTAGACTAGGGAAAGACAGCATGGTCCCCAGCTTACAACGGCTCTTTTACCAGTTGGTTTTATCCATGAAAGGTCCAGAAGGGCTGATCTCAAGTAATCGTGCTGCACATCCGTGAACCCTTGGGGTAGGGCAGTTCTGAGCCAATGTGCCACCTAAGGAAAGAAAGCAGGGTTTTCAGCCTGGGAAGCAGGGCCTCAAGTAAGTCAGCCAACAGAGTGCCCTCCTTTATAGCCAGCTGAGTAAATGAGGCAAGGCTCAATCTACCCGCTTACAACGAAATGTTTCTCTTCAGAATAGCAGATGATTCTACCAAACGCCAGCAGCTCCTCTCCCGCAGAGTCCTGTTTCTGTGTAGCCTAGGGAAAGACACTATGGTCCCCAGCTTAGAACGGCTCTTTTACCAGCTGGTATTATCCATGAAAGAGCCAGAAGGGCTGATCTCAAGTAATCGGGTTGCACATCCCTGACCCTTGGGGTAGTGGAATTCTGAGCCAATGTGCCACCTAAGGAATGAAAGCAAAATTTTCAGCCTGGGAAGCAGGGCCTCAAGTAAGTATGCCAACATTGTGCCCTCCTTTAGAGCCAGCTGAGAAAATGTGGCCAGGCTGATCTACCCGCTTACAACGAAATGTTTCACTTCAAAATTGGAGATATTGCTACCAAACGCCAGCAGCCCCTTTCCCTCAAAGTGCTGTTTCTGTGTAGACCAGGGAAAGAAACCATGGTTCCCAGCTTAGAACGGCTCTTTTCACTGTTGGTTTCCTCCATGAAAGAGCCAGAAAGGCTGATCACAAGTAATCGGGCTGCACATCTGTGAACCCGTGGGGTAGGGCAGTTCTGAGCGAATGTGCCACCTAAGGAAAGAAAGCAGGGTTTTCAGCCTGGGAAGCAGGGCCTCAAGTAAGTCAGCCAACAGAGTGCCCTCCTTTATAGCCAGCTGAGAAAATGAGGCAAGGCTGAATCTACCCGCTTACAACGAAATGTTTCTGTTCAGAATAGCAGATGTTGCTACCAAACGCCAGCAGCTCCTCTCCCTCAGAGTGCTGTTTCTGTGTACACTAGGGAAAGACACTATGGTAACCAGCTTAGAACGGGTCTTTTCCCAGTTGGTTTCCTCCATGAAAGAGTCAGAAAGGCTTATCTCAAAAAATCGGCCTGCACATCCCTGAATCCTTGGGGTAGGGGAGTTCTGAGCCAATGTGCCACCTAAGGAATGAAAGCAAAGTTTTCAGCCTGGGAAGCAGGGCCTCAGGTAAGTCTACCAACTGAGTGCCCTCCTTTAGAGCCAGCTGAGAAATTGTGGCAAGGCTGAACCTCCCCGCTTACAACGAAATGTTTCACTGCATAAAAGGAGATTATGCTACCAAACGCCAGCAGCTCCTCTCCCTCAGAGTCCTGTTTGTGTGTAGCCTAGGGAAAGACACTATGGTCCCCAGCTAGGAACGGCTCTTTTACCAGCTGGTTTTATCCATGAAAGGGCCAGAAGAGCTGACCTCAAGTAATCGGGTTGCACATTCGTGAACCCTTGGGGTAGGGCAGTTCTGAGCCAATGTGCCACCTAAGGAAAGAAAGCAGAGTTTTCAGCCTGGGAAGCAGGGCCTCATGTAAGTCAGTCAACAGAGTGCCCTCCTTTATAGCCAGCTGAGAAAATGTGGCCAGGCTGAATTTACCCGCTTACAACGAAATGTTTCACTTCAGGAAAAGTGATTATGCTACCAAACGCCAGCAGCACCTCTCCCTCAGAGTCCTGTTTCTGTGTAGACTAGGGAAAGACAGCATGGTCCCCAGCTTACAACGGCTCTTTTACCAGTTGGTTTTATCCATGAAAGGGCCAGAAGGGCTGATCTCAAGTAATCGGGCTGCACATCCATGAACCCTTGGGGTAGGGCAGTTCTGAGCCAATGTGCCACCTAAGGAAAGAAAGCAGAGTTTTCAGCCTGGGAAGCAGGGCCTCAAGTAAGTCAGCCAACAGATTGCCCTCCTTTATAGCCAGCTGAGAAAATGAGGCAAGGCTGAATCTACCCGCTTACAACGAAATGTTTCTCTTCAGAATAGCAGATGTTGCTACCAAACGCCAGCAGCTCCTCTCCCTCAGAGTGCTGTTTCTGTGTACACTAGGGAAAGACACTATGGTCCCCAGCTTAGAACGGCTCTTTTACCAGCTGGTATTATCCATGAAAGAGCCAGAAGGGCTGATCTCAAGTAATCGGGTTGCACATCCCTGAATCCTTGGGGTAGTGGAGTTCTGAGCCAAAGTGCCACCTAAGATATGAAAGCAAAATTTTCAGCCTGGGAAGCAGGGCCTCAAGTAAGTATGCCAACAGTGTGCCCTCCTTTAGAGCCAGCTGAGAAAATGTGGCCGTGCTGATCGACCCGCTTACAACGAAATGTTTCACTTCAGAATAGGAGATATTGCTACCAAACGCCAGCAGCCCCTTTCCCTCAAAGTGCTGTTTCTGTGTAGACTAGGGAAAGACACCATGGTTCCCAGCTTAGAACGGCTCTTTTCACTGTTGGTTTCTTCCATGAAAGAGCCAGAAGGGCTGATCTCAAGTAATCGGGCTGCACATCTGTGAACCCTTGGGGTAGGGCAGTTCTGAGTCAATGTGCCACCTAAGGAAAGAAAGCAGAGTTTTCAGCCTGGGAAGCAGGGCCTCAAGTAAGTCAGCCAACTGAGTGCCCTCCTTTAGAGCCAGCTGAGAAATTGTGGCAAGGCTGAACCTACCCGCTTACAACGAAATGTTTCACTTCATAAAAGCAGATTATGCTACCATACGCCAGCAGCTCCTCTCCCTCAGAGTCCTGTTTGTGTGTAGCCTAGGGAAAGACACTATGGTCCCCAGCTTAGAACGGCTCTTTTACCAGCTGGTTTTATCCATGAAAGGGCCAGAAGAGCTGATCTCAAGTAATCGGGTTGCACATTCGTGAACCCTTGGGGTAGGGCAGTTCTGAGCCAATGTGCCACCTAAGGAAAGAAAGCAGAGTTTTTAGCCTGGGAAGCAGGGCCTCAAGTTAGTCAGTCAACAGAGTGCCCTCCTTTATAGCCATCTGAGAAAATGAGGCAAGGCTGAATCTACCCGCTTACAACGAAATGTTTCTCTTCAGAATAGCAGATGTTTCTACCAAACGCCAGCAGCTCCTCTCCCTCAGAGTGCTGTTTCTGTGTACACTAGGGAAAGACACTATGGTCCATAGCTTAGAACGGGTCTTTTCCCAGTTGGTTTCCTCCATGAAAGAGTCAGAAAGGCTGATCTCAAAAAATCGGTATGCACAACCCTGAATCCTTGGGGTAGGGGACTTCTGAGCCAATGTGCCACCTAAGGAATGATAGCAAAATTTTTAGCCTGGGAATCAGGGCCTCAAGTAAGTCTGCCAACAGAGTGCCCACTTTTAGAGCCAGCTGAGAAAATGTGGCCAGGCTGAATCTACCCCCTTACAACAAAATGTTTCACTTCAGGAAAAGTGATTATGCTACCAAACGCGAGCAGCACCTCTCCCTCAGAGTGCTGTTTCTGTGTACACTAGGGAAAGACACTATGGTCCCCAGCTTAGAACGGCTCTTTTACCAGCTGGTATTATCCATGAAAGAGCCAGAAGGGCTGATCTCAAGTAATCGGGTTGCACATCCCTGAATCCTTGGGGTAGTGGAGTTCTGAGCCAAAGTGCCACCTAAGATATGAAAGCAAAATTTTCAGCCTGGGAAGCAGGGCCTCAAGTAAGTATGCCAACAGTGTGCCCTCCTTTAGAGCCAGCTGAGAAAATGTGGCCGTGCTGATCGACCCGCTTACAACGAAATGTTTCACTTCAGAATAGGAGATATTGCTACCAAACGCCAGCAGCCCCTTTCCCTCAAAGTGCTGTTTCTGTGTAGACTAGGGAAAGACACCATGGTTCCCAGCTTAGAACGGCTCTTTTCACTGTTGGTTTCCTCCATGAAAGAGCCAGAAGGGCTGATCTCAAGTAATCGGGCTGCACATCTGTGAACCCTTGGGGTAGGGCAGTTCTGAGTCAATGTGCCACCTAAGGAAAGAAAGCAGAGTTTTCAGCCTGGGAAGCAGGGCCTCAAGTAAGTCAGCCAACTGAGTGCCCTCCTTTAGAGCCAGCTGAGAAATTGTGGCAAGGCTGAACCTACCCGCTTCCAACGAAATGTTTCACTTCATAAAAGCAGATTATGCTACCATACGCCAGCAGCTCCTCTCCCTCAGAGTCCTGTTTGTGTGTAGCCTAGGGAAAGACACTATGGTCCCCAGCTTAGAACGGCTCTTTTACCAGCTGGTTTTATCCATGAAAGGGCCAGAAGAGCTGATCTCAAGTAATCGGGTTGCACATTCGTGAACCCTTGGGGTAGGGCAGTTCTGAGCCAATGTGCCACCTAAGGAAAGAAAGCAGAGTTTTTAGCCTGGGAAGCAGGGCCTCAAGTTAGTCAGTCAACAGAGTGCCCTCCTTTATAGCCATCTGAGAAAATGAGGCAAGGCTGAATCTACCCGCTTACAACGAAATGTTTCTCTTCAGAATAGCAGATGTTTCTACCAAACGCCAGCAGCTCCTCTCCCTCAGAGTGCTGTTTCTGTGTACACTAGGGAAAGACACTATGGTCCATAGCTTAGAACGGGTCTTTTCCCAGTTGGTTTCCTCCATGAAAGAGTCAGAAAGGCTGATCTCAAAAAATCGGTATGCACAACCCTGAATCCTTGGGGTAGGGGACTTCTGAGCCAATGTGCCACCTAAGGAATGATAGCAAAATTTTTAGCCTGGGAATCAGGGCCTCAAGTAAGTCTGCCAACAGAGTGCCCTCTTTTAGAGCCAGCTGAGAAAATGTGGCCAGGCTGAATCTACCCGCTTACAACGAAATGTTTCACTACAGAATAGGAGATTTTGCTACCAAACGCCAGCAGCCCCTTTGCCTCAGAGTGCTGTTTCCGTGTAGACTAGGGAAAGACACCATCGTCTCCAGCTTAGAACGGCTCTTTTCACTGTTGGTTTCCTCCATGAAAGAGCCAGAAGTGCTGATCTCAACGAATCGGGCTCCACATCCCTGAATCCTAGGGGTAGGGTAGTTCTGAGCCAAAGTGCCACCTAAGGAATGAAAGCAGAGTTTTCAGCCTGGGAAGCAGGGCCTCAAGTAAGTCAGCCAACAGAGTGCCCTCCTTTAGAGCCAGCTGAGAAAAGGTGGCAAGGCTGAATCTACCCGCTTACAACGAAATGTTTCACTTCAGATAAGGAGATTATGCTACCAAACGCCAGCAGCCCCTCTCCCTCAGAGTCCTTTTTCTGTGTGGACGAGGGAAAGACAGCATGGCCCCAGCTTACAACTGCTCTTTTACCAGTTGGTTTTATCCATGAAAGAGCCAGAAAGTCTGATCTCAACTAATCGGCCTGCACATCCCTGAATCCCTAGGGTAGGGTAGTTCTGAGCCAAAGTGCCACGTAAAGAATGAAAGCAAAATTTTCAGCCTGGGAAGCAGGGCCTCAAGTAAGTCTGCCAACAGAGTGCCCTCTTTTAGAGCCAGCTGAGAAAATGTGGCCAGGCTGATCCACCCACTTACAACGAAATGTTTCACTTCAGAAAAAGAGATTATGCTACCAAACGCCAGCAGCCCCTCTCCCTCAGAGTCCTGTTTCTGTGTAGACTAGGGAAAGACAGCATGGTCCCCAGCTTACAACGGCTCTTTTACCAGTTGGTTTTATCCATGAAAGAGACAGAAGGGCTGATCTCAAGTAATCGGGCTGCACATCCGTGAACCCTTGGGGTAGGGCAGTTCTAAACCAATGTGCCACCTAAGGAAAGAAAGCAGAGTTTTCAGCCTGGGAATCAGGGCCTCAAGTTAGTCAGCCAACACAGTGCCCTCCTTTAGAGCCAGCTGAGAAAAGGTTGCAAGGATGAATCTACCCGCTTACAACGAAATGTTTCACTTCAGATAAGGAGATTATGCTACCAAACGCCAGCAGCCCCTCTCCCTCAGGGTCCTTTTTCTGTGTGGACTAGGGAAAGACAGCATGGTCCCCAGCTTACAACTGCTCTTTTACCAGTTGGTTTTATCCATGAAAGAGCCAGAAAGTCTGATCTCAACTAATCGGCCTGCACATCCCTGAATCCCTAGGGTAGGATAGTTCTGAGCCAAAGTGCCACCTAAAGAATGAAAGCAAAATTTTCAGCCTGGGAAGCAGGGCCTCAAGTAAGTCTGCCAACAGAGTGCCCTCCTTTATTGCCAGCTGAGAAAATGAGGAAAGGCTGAATCTATCCGCTTACCACGAAATGTTTCACTTCAGGAAAAGTGATTATGCTACCAAACGCCAGCAGCACCTCTCCCTCAGAGTCCTGTTTCTGTGTAGACTAGGGAAAGACAGCATGGTCCCCAGCTTAGAACAGGTCTTTTCCCAGTTGTTTTCCTCCATGAAAGAGTCAGAAAGGCTTATCTCAAAAAATCGGCCTGCACAACCCTGAATCCTTGGGGTAGGGGATTTCTGAGCCAATGTGCCAGCTAAGGAATGAAAGCAAAGTTTTCAGCCTGGGAAGCAGGGCCTCAAGTAAGTCAGTCAACAGAGTGCCCTCCTTTATAGCCAGCTGAGAAAATGTGGCCAGGCTGAATCTACCCGCTTACAACGAAATGTTTCTCTTCAGAATAGCAGATGTTTCTACCAAACGCCAGCAGCACCTCTCCCTCAGAGTCCTGTTTCTGTGTAGACTAGGGAAAGACAGCATGGTCCCCAGCTTACAACGGCTCTTTTACCAGTTGGTTTTATCCATGAAAGGGCCAGAAGGGCTGATCTCAAGTAATCGGGCTGCACATCCATGAACCCTTGGGGTAGGGCAGTTCTGAGCCAATGTGCCACCTAAGGAAAGAAAGCAGAGTTTTCAGCCTGGGAAGCAGGGCCTCAAGTAAGTCAGCCAACAGATTGCCCTCCTTTATAGCCAGCTGAGAAAATGAGGCAAGGCTGAATCTGCCCGCTTACAACGAAATGTTTCTCTTCAGAATAGCAGATGTTGCTACCAAACGCCAGCAGCTCCTCTCCCTCAGAGTGCTGTTTCTGTGTACACTAGGGAAAGACACTATGGTCCCCAGCTTAGAACGGCTCTTTTACCAGCTGGTATTATCCATGAAAGAGCCAGAAGGGCTGATCTCAAGTAATCGGGTTGCACATCCCTGAATCCTTGGGGTAGTGGAGTTCTGAGCCAAAGTGCCACCTAAGATATGAAAGCAAAATTTTCAGCCTGGGAAGCAGGGCCTCAAGTAAGTATGCCAACAGTGTGCCCTCCTTTAGAGCCAGCTGAGAAAATGTGGCCGTGCTGATCGACCCGCTTACAACGAAATGTTTCACTTCAGAATAGGAGATATTGCTACCAAACGCCAGCAGCCCCTTTCCCTCAAAGTGCTGTTTCTGTTTAGACTAGGGAAAGGCACCATGGTTCCCAGCTTAGAACGGCTCTTTTCACTGTTGGTTTCCTCCATGAAAGAGCCAGAAGGGCTGATCTCAAGTAATCGGGCTGCACATCTGTGAACCCTTGGGGTAGGGCAGTTCTGAATCAATGTGCCACCTAAGGAAAGAAAGCAGAGTTTTCAGCCTGGGAAGCAGGGCCTCAAGTAAGTCAGCCAACTGAGTGCCCTCCTTTAGAGCCAGCTGAGAAATTGTGGCAAGGCTGAACCTACCCGCTTACAACGAAATGTTTCACTTCATAAAAGCAGATTATGCTACCATACGCCAGCAGCTCCTCTCCCTCAGAGTCCTGTTTGTGTGTAGCCTAGGGAAAGACACTATGGTCCCCAGCTTAGAACGGCTCTTTTACCAGCTGGTTTTATCCATGAAAGGGCCAGAAGAGCTGATCTCAAGTAATCGGGTTGCACATTCGTGAACCCTTGGGGTAGGGCAGTTCTGAGCCAATGTGCCACCTAAGGAAAGAAAGCAGAGTTTTTAGCCTGGGAAGCAGGGCCTCAAGTAGTAAGTCAGTCAACAGAGTGCCCTCCTTTATAGCCATCTGAGAAAATGAGGCAAGGCTGAATCTACCCGCTTACAACGAAATGTTTCTCTTCAGAATAGCAGATGTTTCTACCAAACGCCAGCAGCTCCTCTCCCTCAGAGTGCTGTTTCTGTGTACACTAGGGAAAGACACTATGGTCCATAGCTTAGAACGGGTCTTTTCCCAGTTGGTTTCCTCCATGAAAGAGTCAGAAAGGCTGATCTCAAAAAATCGGTATGCACAACCCTGAATCCTTGGGGTAGGGGACTTCTGAGCCAATGTGCCACCTAAGGAATGATAGCAAAATTTTTAGCCTGGGAATCAGGGCCTCAAGTAAGTCTGCCAACAGAGTGCCCTCTTTTAGAGCCAGCTGAGAAAATGTGGCCAGGCTGAATCTACCCGCTTACAACGAAATGTTTCACTACAGAATAGGAGATTTTGCTACCAAACGCCAGCAGCCCCTTTGCCTCAGAGTGCTGTTTCCGTGTAGACTAGGGAAAGACACCATCGTCTCCAGCTTAGAACGGCTCTTTTCACTGTTGGTTTCCTCCATGAAAGAGCCAGAAGTGCTGATCTCAACGAATCGGGCTCCACATCCCTGAATCCTAGGGGTAGGGTAGTTCTGAGCCAAAGTGCCACCTAAGGAATGAAAGCAGAGTTTTCAGCCTGGGAAGCAGGGCTTCAAGTAAGTCAGCCAACAGAGTGCCCTCCTTTAGAGCCAGCTGAGAAAAGGTGGCAAGGCTGAATCTACCCGCTTACAACGAAATGTTTCACTTCAGATAAGGAGATTATGCTACCAAACGCCAGCAGCCCCTCTCCCTCAGAGTCCTTTTTCTGTGTGGACGAGGGAAAGACAGCATGGCCCCAGCTTACAACTGCTCTTTTACCAGTTGGTTTTATCCATGAAAGAGCCAGAAAGTCTGATCTCAACTAATCGGCCTGCACATCCCTGAATCCCTAGGGTAGGGTAGTTCTGAGCCAAAGTGCCACGTAAAGAATGAAAGCAAAATTTTCAGCCTGGGAAGCAGGGCCTCAAGTAAGTCTGCCAACAGAGTGCCCTCTTTTAGAACCAGCTGAGAAAATGTGGCCAGGCTGATCCACCCACTTACAACGAAATGTTTCACTTCAGAAAAAGAGATTATGCTACCAAACGCCAGCAGCCCCTCTCCCTCAGAGTCCTGTTTCTGTGTAGACTAGGGAAAGACAGCATGGTCCCCAGCTTACAACGGCTCTTTTACCAGTTGGTTTTATCCATGAAAGAGACAGAAGGGCTGATCTCAAGTAATCGGGCTGCACATCCGTGAACCCTTGGGGTAGGGCAGTTCTAAACCAATGTGCCACCTAAGGAAAGAAAGCAGAGTATTCAGCCTGGGAATCAGGGCCTCAAGTTAGTCAGCCAACACAGTGCCCTCCATTAGAGCCAGCTGAGAAAAGGTTGCAAGGCTGAATCTACCCGCTTACAACGAAATGTTTCACTTCAGATAAGGAGATTATGCTACCAAACGCCAGCAGCCCCTCTCCTTCAGGGTCCTTTTTCTGTGTGGACTAGGGAAAGACAGCATGGTCCCCAGCTTACAACTGCTCTTTTACCAGTTGGTTTTATCCATGAAAGAGCCAGAAAGTCTGATCTCAACTAATCGGCCTGCACATCCCTGAATCCCTAGGGTAGGATAGTTCTGAGCCAAAGTGCCACCTAAAGAATGAAAGCAAAATTTTCAGCCTGGGAAGCAGGGCCTCAAGTAAGTCTGCCAACAGAGTGCCCTCCTTTATTGCCAGCTGAGAAAATGAGGCAAGGCTGAATCTACCCGCTTACCACGAAATGTTTCACTTCAGGAAAAGTGATTATGCTACCAAACGCCAGCAGCACCTCTCCCTCAGAGTCCTGTTTCTGTGTAGACTAGGGAAAGACAGCATGGTCCCCAGCTTAGAACAGGTCTTTTCCCAGTTGTTTTCCTCCATGAAAGAGTCAGAAAGGCTTATCTCAAAAAATCGGCCTGCACAACCCTGAATCCTTGGGGTAGGGGATTTCTGAGCCAATGTGCCAGCTAAGGAATGAAAGCAAAGTTTTCAGCCTGGGAAGCAGGGCCTCAAGTAAGTCAGTCAACAGAGTGCCCTCCTTTATAGCCAGCTGAGAAAATGTGGCCAGGCTGAATCTACCCGCTTACAAAGAAATGTTTCTCTTCAGAATAGCAGATGTTTCTACCAAACGCCAGCAGCACCTCTCCCTCAGAGTCCTGTTTCTGTGTAGACTAGGGAAAGACAGCATGGTCCCCAGCTTACAACGGCTCTTTTACCAGTTGGTTTTATCCATGAAAGGGCCAGAAGGGCTGATCTCAAGTAATCGTGCTGCACATCCGTGAACCCTTGGGGTAGGGCAGTTCTGAGCCAATGTGCCACCTAAGGAAAGAAAGCAGGGTTTTCAGCCTGGGAAGCAGGGCCTCAAGTAAGTCAGCCAACAGAGTGCCCTCCTTTATAGCCAGCTGAGTAAATGAGGCAAGGCTCAATCTACCCGCTTACAACGAAATGTTTCTCTTCAGAATAGCAGATGATTCTACCAAACGCCAGCAGCTCCTCTCCCGCAGAGTCCTGTTTCTGTGTAGCCTAGGGAAAGACACTATGGTCCCCAGCTTAGAACGGCTCTTTTACCAGCTGGTATTATCCATGAAAGAGCCAGAAGGGCTGATCTCAAGTAATCGGGTTGCACATCCCTGACCCTTGGGGTAGTGGAATTCTGAGCCAATGTGCCACCTAAGGAATGAAAGCAAAATTTTCAGCCTGGGAAGCAGGGCCTCAAGTAAGTATGCCAACATTGTGCCCTCCTTTAGAGCCAGCTGAGAAAATGTGGCCAGGCTGATCTACCCGCTTACAACGAAATGTTTCACTTCAAAATTGGAGATATTGCTACCAAACGCCAGCAGCCCCTTTCCCTCAAAGTGCTGTTTCTGTGTAGACCAGGGAAAGAAACCATGGTTCCCAGCTTAGAACGGCTCTTTTCACTGTTGGTTTCCTCCATGAAAGAGCCAGAAAGGCTGATCACAAGTAATCGGGCTGCACATCTGTGAACCCGTGGGGTAGGGCAGTTCTGAGCGAATGTGCCACCTAAGGAAAGAAAGCAGGGTTTTCAGCCTGGGAAGCAGGGCCTCAAGTAAGTCAGCCAACAGAGTGCCCTCCTTTATAGCCAGCTGAGAAAATGAGGCAAGGCTGAATCTACCCGCTTACAACGAAATGTTTCTGTTCAGAATAGCAGATGTTGCTACCAAACGCCAGCAGCTCCTCTCCCTCAGAGTGCTGTTTCTGTGTACACTAGGGAAAGACACTATGGTAACCAGCTTAGAACGGGTCTTTTCCCAGTTGGTTTCCTCCATGAAAGAGTCAGAAAGGCTTATCTCAAAAAATCGGCCTGCACATCCCTGAATCCTTGGGGTAGGGGAGTTCTGAGCCAATGTGCCACCTAAGGAATGAAAGCAAAGTTTTCAGCCTGGGAAGCAGGGCCTCAGGTAAGTCTACCAACTGAGTGCCCTCCTTTAGAGCCAGCTGAGAAATTGTGGCAAGGCTGAACCTCCCCGCTTACAACGAAATGTTTCACTGCATAAAAGGAGATTATGCTACCAAACGCCAGCAGCTCCTCTCCCTCAGAGTCCTGTTTGTGTGTAGCCTAGGGAAAGACACTATGGTCCCCAGCTAGGAACGGCTCTTTTACCAGCTGGTTTTATCCATGAAAGGGCCAGAAGAGCTGACCTCAAGTAATCGGGTTGCACATTCGTGAACCCTTGGGGTAGGGCAGTTCTGAGCCAATGTGCCACCTAAGGAAAGAAAGCAGAGTTTTCAGCCTGGGAAGCAGGGCCTCATGTAAGTCAGTCAACAGAGTGCCCTCCTTTATAGCCAGCTGAGAAAATGTGGCCAGGCTGAATTTACCCGCTTACAACGAAATGTTTCACTTCAGGAAAAGTGATTATGCTACCAAACGCCAGCAGCACCTCTCCCTCAGAGTCCTGTTTCTGTGTAGACTAGGGAAAGACAGCATGGTCCCCAGCTTACAACGGCTCTTTTACCAGTTGGTTTTATCCATGAAAGGGCCAGAAGGGCTGATCTCAAGTAATCGGGCTGCACATCCATGAACCCTTGGGGTAGGGCAGTTCTGAGCCAATGTGCCACCTAAGGAAAGAAAGCAGAGTTTTCAGCCTGGGAAGCAGGGCCTCAAGTAAGTCAGCCAACAGATTGCCCTCCTTTATAGCCAGCTGAGAAAATGAGGCAAGGCTGAATCTACCCGCTTACAACGAAATGTTTCTCTTCAGAATAGCAGATGTTGCTACCAAACGCCAGCAGCTCCTCTCCCTCAGAGTGCTGTTTCTGTGTACACTAGGGAAAGACACTATGGTCCCCAGCTTAGAACGGCTCTTTTACCAGCTGGTATTATCCATGAAAGAGCCAGAAGGGCTGATCTCAAGTAATCGGGTTGCACATCCCTGAATCCTTGGGGTAGTGGAGTTCTGAGCCAAAGTGCCACCTAAGATATGAAAGCAAAATTTTCAGCCTGGGAAGCAGGGCCTCAAGTAAGTATGCCAACAGTGTGCCCTCCTTTAGAGCCAGCTGAGAAAATGTGGCCGTGCTGATCGACCCGCTTACAACGAAATGTTTCACTTCAGAATAGGAGATATTGCTACCAAACGCCAGCAGCCCCTTTCCCTCAAAGTGCTGTTTCTGTGTAGACTAGGGAAAGACACCATGGTTCCCAGCTTAGAACGGCTCTTTTCACTGTTGGTTTCTTCCATGAAAGAGCCAGAAGGGCTGATCTCAAGTAATCGGGCTGCACATCTGTGAACCCTTGGGGTAGGGCAGTTCTGAGTCAATGTGCCACCTAAGGAAAGAAAGCAGAGTTTTCAGCCTGGGAAGCAGGGCCTCAAGTAAGTCAGCCAACTGAGTGCCCTCCTTTAGAGCCAGCTGAGAAATTGTGGCAAGGCTGAACCTACCCGCTTACAACGAAATGTTTCACTTCATAAAAGCAGATTATGCTACCATACGCCAGCAGCTCCTCTCCCTCAGAGTCCTGTTTGTGTGTAGCCTAGGGAAAGACACTATGGTCCCCAGCTTAGAACGGCTCTTTTACCAGCTGGTTTTATCCATGAAAGGGCCAGAAGAGCTGATCTCAAGTAATCGGGTTGCACATTCGTGAACCCTTGGGGTAGGGCAGTTCTGAGCCAATGTGCCACCTAAGGAAAGAAAGCAGAGTTTTTAGCCTGGGAAGCAGGGCCTCAAGTTAGTCAGTCAACAGAGTGCCCTCCTTTATAGCCATCTGAGAAAATGAGGCAAGGCTGAATCTACCCGCTTACAACGAAATGTTTCTCTTCAGAATAGCAGATGTTTCTACCAAACGCCAGCAGCTCCTCTCCCTCAGAGTGCTGTTTCTGTGTACACTAGGGAAAGACACTATGGTCCATAGCTTAGAACGGGTCTTTTCCCAGTTGGTTTCCTCCATGAAAGAGTCAGAAAGGCTGATCTCAAAAAATCGGTATGCACAACCCTGAATCCTTGGGGTAGGGGACTTCTGAGCCAATGTGCCACCTAAGGAATGATAGCAAAATTTTTAGCCTGGGAATCAGGGCCTCAAGTAAGTCTGCCAACAGAGTGCCCACTTTTAGAGCCAGCTGAGAAAATGTGGCCAGGCTGAATCTACCCCCTTACAACAAAATGTTTCACTTCAGGAAAAGTGATTATGCTACCAAACGCGAGCAGCACCTCTCCCTCAGAGTGCTGTTTCTGTGTACACTAGGGAAAGACACTGTGGTCCCCAGCTTAGAACGGCTCTTTTACCAGCTGGTATTATCCATGAAAGAGCCAGAAGGGCTGATCTCAAGTAATCGGGTTGCACATCCCTGAATCCTTGGGGTAGTGGAGTTCTGAGCCAAAGTGCCACCTAAGATATGAAAGCAAAATTTTCAGCCTGGGAAGCAGGGCCTCAAGTAAGTATGCCAACAGTGTGCCCTCCTTTAGAGCCAGCTGAGAAAATGTGGCCGTGCTGATCGACCCGCTTACAACGAAATGTTTCACTTCAGAATAGGAGATATTGCTACCAAACGCCAGCAGCCCCTTTCCCTCAAAGTGCTGTTTCTGTGTAGACTAGGGAAAGACACCATGGTTCCCAGCTTAGAACGGCTCTTTTCACTGTTGGTTTCCTCCATGAAAGAGCCAGAAGGGCTGATCTCAAGTAATCGGGCTGCACATCTGTGAACCCTTGGGGTAGGGCAGTTCTGAGTCAATGTGCCACCTAAGGAAAGAAAGCAGAGTTTTCAGCCTGGGAAGCAGGGCCTCAAGTAAGTCAGCCAACTGAGTGCCCTCCTTTAGAGCCAGCTGAGAAATTGTGGCAAGGCTGAACCTACCCGCTTCCAACGAAATGTTTCACTTCATAAAAGCAGATTATGCTACCATACGCCAGCAGCTCCTCTCCCTCAGAGTCCTGTTTGTGTGTAGCCTAGGGAAAGACACTATGGTCCCCAGCTTAGAACGGCTCTTTTACCAGCTGGTTTTATCCATGAAAGGGCCAGAAGAGCTGATCTCAAGTAATCGGGTTGCACATTCGTGAACCCTTGGGGTAGGGCAGTTCTGAGCCAATGTGCCACCTAAGGAAAGAAAGCAGAGTTTTTAGCCTGGGAAGCAGGGCCTCAAGTTAGTCAGTCAACAGAGTGCCCTCCTTTATAGCCATCTGAGAAAATGAGGCAAGGCTGAATCTACCCGCTTACAACGAAATGTTTCTCTTCAGAATAGCAGATGTTTCTACCAAACGCCAGCAGCTCCTCTCCCTCAGAGTGCTGTTTCTGTGTACACTAGGGAAAGACACTATGGTCCATAGCTTAGAACGGGTCTTTTCCCAGTTGGTTTCCTCCATGAAAGAGTCAGAAAGGCTGATCTCAAAAAATCGGTATGCACAACCCTGAATCCTTGGGGTAGGGGACTTCTGAGCCAATGTGCCACCTAAGGAATGATAGCAAAATTTTTAGCCTGGGAATCAGGGCCTCAAGTAAGTCTGCCAACAGAGTGCCCTCTTTTAGAGCCAGCTGAGAAAATGTGGCCAGGCTGAATCTACCCGCTTACAACGAAATGTTTCACTACAGAATAGGAGATTTTGCTACCAAACGCCAGCAGCCCCTTTGCCTCAGAGTGCTGTTTCCGTGTAGACTAGGGAAAGACACCATCGTCTCCAGCTTAGAACGGCTCTTTTCACTGTTGGTTTCCTCCATGAAAGAGCCAGAAGTGCTGATCTCAACGAATCGGGCTCCACATCCCTGAATCCTAGGGGTAGGGTAGTTCTGAGCCAAAGTGCCACCTAAGGAATGAAAGCAGAGTTTTCAGCCTGGGAAGCAGGGCCTCAAGTAAGTCAGCCAACAGAGTGCCCTCCTTTAGAGCCAGCTGAGAAAAGGTGGCAAGGCTGAATCTACCCGCTTACAACGAAATGTTTCACTTCAGATAAGGAGATTATGCTACCAAACGCCAGCAGCCCCTCTCCCTCAGAGTCCTTTTTCTGTGTGGACGAGGGAAAGACAGCATGGCCCCAGCTTACAACTGCTCTTTTACCAGTTGGTTTTATCCATGAAAGAGCCAGAAAGTCTGATCTCAACTAATCGGCCTGCACATCCCTGAATCCCTAGGGTAGGGTAGTTCTGAGCCAAAGTGCCACGTAAAGAATGAAAGCAAAATTTTCAGCCTGGGAAGCAGGGCCTCAAGTAAGTCTGCCAACAGAGTGCCCTCTTTTAGAGCCAGCTGAGAAAATGTGGCCAGGCTGATCCACCCACTTACAACGAAATGTTTCACTTCAGAAAAAGAGATTATGCTACCAAACGCCAGCAGCCCCTCTCCCTCAGAGTCCTGTTTCTGTGTAGACTAGGGAAAGACAGCATGGTCCCCAGCTTACAACGGCTCTTTTACCAGTTGGTTTTATCCATGAAAGAGACAGAAGGGCTGATCTCAAGTAATCGGGCTGCACATCCGTGAACCCTTGGGGTAGGGCAGTTCTAAACCAATGTGCCACCTAAGGAAAGAAAGCAGAGTTTTCAGCCTGGGAATCAGGGCCTCAAGTTAGTCAGCCAACACAGTGCCCTCCTTTAGAGCCAGCTGAGAAAAGGTTGCAAGGATGAATCTACCCGCTTACAACGAAATGTTTCACTTCAGATAAGGAGATTATGCTACCAAACGCCAGCAGCCCCTCTCCCTCAGGGTCCTTTTTCTGTGTGGACTAGGGAAAGACAGCATGGTCCCCAGCTTACAACTGCTCTTTTACCAGTTGGTTTTATCCATGAAAGAGCCAGAAAGTCTGATCTCAACTAATCGGCCTGCACATCCCTGAATCCCTAGGGTAGGATAGTTCTGAGCCAAAGTGCCACCTAAAGAATGAAAGCAAAATTTTCAGCCTGGGAAGCAGGGCCTCAAGTAAGTCTGCCAACAGAGTGCCCTCCTTTATTGCCAGCTGAGAAAATGAGGAAAGGCTGAATCTATCCGCTTACCACGAAATGTTTCACTTCAGGAAAAGTGATTATGCTACCAAACGCCAGCAGCACCTCTCCCTCAGAGTCCTGTTTCTGTGTAGACTAGGGAAAGACAGCATGGTCCCCAGCTTAGAACAGGTCTTTTCCCAGTTGTTTTCCTCCATGAAAGAGTCAGAAAGGCTTATCTCAAAAAATCGGCCTGCACAACCCTGAATCCTTGGGGTAGGGGATTTCTGAGCCAATGTGCCAGCTAAGGAATGAAAGCAAAGTTTTCAGCCTGGGAAGCAGGGCCTCAAGTAAGTCAGTCAACAGAGTGCCCTCCTTTATAGCCAGCTGAGAAAATGTGGCCAGGCTGAATCTACCCGCTTACAACGAAATGTTTCTCTTCAGAATAGCAGATGTTTCTACCAAACGCCAGCAGCACCTCTCCCTCAGAGTCCTGTTTCTGTGTAGACTAGGGAAAGACAGCATGGTCCCCAGCTTACAACGGCTCTTTTACCAGTTGGTTTTATCCATGAAAGGGCCAGAAGGGCTGATCTCAAGTAATCGGGCTGCACATCCATGAACCCTTGGGGTAGGGCAGTTCTGAGCCAATGTGCCACCTAAGGAAAGAAAGCAGAGTTTTCAGCCTGGGAAGCAGGGCCTCAAGTAAGTCAGCCAACAGATTGCCCTCCTTTATAGCCAGCTGAGAAAATGAGGCAAGGCTGAATCTGCCCGCTTACAACGAAATGTTTCTCTTCAGAATAGCAGATGTTGCTACCAAACGCCAGCAGCTCCTCTCCCTCAGAGTGCTGTTTCTGTGTACACTAGGGAAAGACACTATGGTCCCCAGCTTAGAACGGCTCTTTTACCAGCTGGTATTATCCATGAAAGAGCCAGAAGGGCTGATCTCAAGTAATCGGGTTGCACATCCCTGAATCCTTGGGGTAGTGGAGTTCTGAGCCAAAGTGCCACCTAAGATATGAAAGCAAAATTTTCAGCCTGGGAAGCAGGGCCTCAAGTAAGTATGCCAACAGTGTGCCCTCCTTTAGAGCCAGCTGAGAAAATGTGGCCGTGCTGATCGACCCGCTTACAACGAAATGTTTCACTTCAGAATAGGAGATATTGCTACCAAACGCCAGCAGCCCCTTTCCCTCAAAGTGCTGTTTCTGTTTAGACTAGGGAAAGGCACCATGGTTCCCAGCTTAGAACGGCTCTTTTCACTGTTGGTTTCCTCCATGAAAGAGCCAGAAGGGCTGATCTCAAGTAATCGGGCTGCACATCTGTGAACCCTTGGGGTAGGGCAGTTCTGAATCAATGTGCCACCTAAGGAAAGAAAGCAGAGTTTTCAGCCTGGGAAGCAGGGCCTCAAGTAAGTCAGCCAACTGAGTGCCCTCCTTTAGAGCCAGCTGAGAAATTGTGGCAAGGCTGAACCTACCCGCTTACAACGAAATGTTTCACTTCATAAAAGCAGATTATGCTACCATACGCCAGCAGCTCCTCTCCCTCAGAGTCCTGTTTGTGTGTAGCCTAGGGAAAGACACTATGGTCCCCAGCTTAGAACGGCTCTTTTACCAGCTGGTTTTATCCATGAAAGGGCCAGAAGAGCTGATCTCAAGTAATCGGGTTGCACATTCGTGAACCCTTGGGGTAGGGCAGTTCTGAGCCAATGTGCCACCTAAGGAAAGAAAGCAGAGTTTTTAGCCTGGGAAGCAGGGCCTCAAGTAGTAAGTCAGTCAACAGAGTGCCCTCCTTTATAGCCATCTGAGAAAATGAGGCAAGGCTGAATCTACCCGCTTACAACGAAATGTTTCTCTTCAGAATAGCAGATGTTTCTACCAAACGCCAGCAGCTCCTCTCCCTCAGAGTGCTGTTTCTGTGTACACTAGGGAAAGACACTATGGTCCATAGCTTAGAACGGGTCTTTTCCCAGTTGGTTTCCTCCATGAAAGAGTCAGAAAGGCTGATCTCAAAAAATCGGTATGCACAACCCTGAATCCTTGGGGTAGGGGACTTCTGAGCCAATGTGCCACCTAAGGAATGATAGCAAAATTTTTAGCCTGGGAATCAGGGCCTCAAGTAAGTCTGCCAACAGAGTGCCCTCTTTTAGAGCCAGCTGAGAAAATGTGGCCAGGCTGAATCTACCCGCTTACAACGAAATGTTTCACTACAGAATAGGAGATTTTGCTACCAAACGCCAGCAGCCCCTTTGCCTCAGAGTGCTGTTTCCGTGTAGACTAGGGAAAGACACCATCGTCTCCAGCTTAGAACGGCTCTTTTCACTGTTGGTTTCCTCCATGAAAGAGCCAGAAGTGCTGATCTCAACGAATCGGGCTCCACATCCCTGAATCCTAGGGGTAGGGTAGTTCTGAGCCAAAGTGCCACCTAAGGAATGAAAGCAGAGTTTTCAGCCTGGGAAGCAGGGCTTCAAGTAAGTCAGCCAACAGAGTGCCCTCCTTTAGAGCCAGCTGAGAAAAGGTGGCAAGGCTGAATCTACCCGCTTACAACGAAATGTTTCACTTCAGATAAGGAGATTATGCTACCAAACGCCAGCAGCCCCTCTCCCTCAGAGTCCTTTTTCTGTGTGGACGAGGGAAAGACAGCATGGCCCCAGCTTACAACTGCTCTTTTACCAGTTGGTTTTATCCATGAAAGAGCCAGAAAGTCTGATCTCAACTAATCGGCCTGCACATCCCTGAATCCCTAGGGTAGGGTAGTTCTGAGCCAAAGTGCCACGTAAAGAATGAAAGCAAAATTTTCAGCCTGGGAAGCAGGGCCTCAAGTAAGTCTGCCAACAGAGTGCCCTCTTTTAGAACCAGCTGAGAAAATGTGGCCAGGCTGATCCACCCACTTACAACGAAATGTTTCACTTCAGAAAAAGAGATTATGCTACCAAACGCCAGCAGCCCCTCTCCCTCAGAGTCCTGTTTCTGTGTAGACTAGGGAAAGACAGCATGGTCCCCAGCTTACAACGGCTCTTTTACCAGTTGGTTTTATCCATGAAAGAGACAGAAGGGCTGATCTCAAGTAATCGGGCTGCACATCCGTGAACCCTTGGGGTAGGGCAGTTCTAAACCAATGTGCCACCTAAGGAAAGAAAGCAGAGTATTCAGCCTGGGAATCAGGGCCTCAAGTTAGTCAGCCAACACAGTGCCCTCCATTAGAGCCAGCTGAGAAAAGGTTGCAAGGCTGAATCTACCCGCTTACAACGAAATGTTTCACTTCAGATAAGGAGATTATGCTACCAAACGCCAGCAGCCCCTCTCCTTCAGGGTCCTTTTTCTGTGTGGACTAGGGAAAGACAGCATGGTCCCCAGCTTACAACTGCTCTTTTACCAGTTGGTTTTATCCATGAAAGAGCCAGAAAGTCTGATCTCAACTAATCGGCCTGCACATCCCTGAATCCCTAGGGTAGGATAGTTCTGAGCCAAAGTGCCACCTAAAGAATGAAAGCAAAATTTTCAGCCTGGGAAGCAGGGCCTCAAGTAAGTCTGCCAACAGAGTGCCCTCCTTTATTGCCAGCTGAGAAAATGAGGCAAGGCTGAATCTACCCGCTTACCACGAAATGTTTCACTTCAGGAAAAGTGATTATGCTACCAAACGCCAGCAGCACCTCTCCCTCAGAGTCCTGTTTCTGTGTAGACTAGGGAAAGACAGCATGGTCCCCAGCTTAGAACAGGTCTTTTCCCAGTTGTTTTCCTCCATGAAAGAGTCAGAAAGGCTTATCTCAAAAAATCGGCCTGCACAACCCTGAATCCTTGGGGTAGGGGATTTCTGAGCCAATGTGCCAGCTAAGGAATGAAAGCAAAGTTTTCAGCCTGGGAAGCAGGGCCTCAAGTAAGTCAGTCAACAGAGTGCCCTCCTTTATAGCCAGCTGAGAAAATGTGGCCAGGCTGAATCTACCCGCTTACAACGAAATGTTTCTCTTCAGAATAGCAGATGTTTCTACCAAACGCCAGCAGCACCTCTCCCTCAGAGTCCTGTTTCTGTGTAGACTAGGGAAAGACAGCATGGTCCCCAGCTTACAACGGCTCTTTTACCAGTTGGTTTTATCCATGAAAGGGCCAGAAGGGCTGATCTCAAGTAATCGTGCTGCACATCCGTGAACCCTTGGGGTAGGGCAGTTCTGAGCCAATGTGCCACCTAAGGAAAGAAAGCAGGGTTTTCAGCCTGGGAAGCAGGGCCTCAAGTAAGTCAGCCAACAGAGTGCCCTCCTTTATAGCCAGCTGAGTAAATGAGGCAAGGCTCAATCTACCCGCTTACAACGAAATGTTTCTCTTCAGAATAGCAGATGATTCTACCAAACGCCAGCAGCTCCTCTCCCGCAGAGTCCTGTTTCTGTGTAGCCTAGGGAAAGACACTATGGTCCCCAGCTTAGAACGGCTGTTTTACCAGCTGGTATTATCCATGAAAGAGCCAGAAGGGCTGATCTCAAGTAATCGGGTTGCACATCCCTGACCCTTGGGGTAGTGGAATTCTGAGCCAATGTGCCACCTAAGGAATGAAAGCAAAATTTTCAGCCTGGGAAGCAGGGCCTCAAGTAAGTATGCCAACATTGTGCCCTCCTTTAGAGCCAGCTGAGAAAATGTGGCCAGGCTGATCTACCCGCTTACAACGAAATGTTTCACTTCAGAATAGGAGATATTGCTACCAAACGCCAGCAGCCCCTTTCCCTCAAAGTGCTGTTTCTGTGTAGACTAGGGAAAGAAACCATGGTTCCCAGCTTAGAACGGCTCTTTTCACTGTTGGTTTCCTCCATGAAAGAGCCAGAAAGGCTGATCACAAGTAATCGGGCTGCACATCTGTGAACCCGTGGGGTAGGGCAGTTCTGAGCGAATGTGCCACCTAAGGAAAGAAAGCAGGGTTTTCAGCCTGGGAAGCAGGGCCTCAAGTAAGTCAGCCAACAGAGTGCCCTCCTTTATAGCCAGCTGAGAAAATGAGGCAAGGCTGAATCTACCCGCTTACAACGAAATGTTTCTGTTCAGAATAGCAGATGTTGCTACCAAACGCCAGCAGCTCCTCTCCCTCAGAGTGCTGTTTCTGTGTACACTAGGGAAAGACACTATGGTAACCAGCTTAGAACGGGTCTTTTCCCAGTTGGTTTCCTCCATGAAAGAGTCAGAAAGGCTTATCTCAAAAAATCGGCCTGCACATCCCTGAATCCTTGGGGTAGGGGAGTTCTGAGCCAATGTGCCACCTAAGGAATGAAAGCAAAGTTTTCAGCCTGGGAAGCAGGGCCTCAGGTAAGTCTACCAACTGAGTGCCCTCCTTTGGAGCCAGCTGAGAAATTGTGGCAAGGCTGAACCTCCCCGCTTACAACGAAATGTTTCACTGCATAAAAGGAGATTATGCTACCAAACGCCAGCAGCTCCTCTCCCTCAGAGTCCTGTTTGTGTGTAGCCTAGGGAAAGACACTATGGTCCCCAGCTAGGAACGGCTCTTTTACCAGCTGGTTTTATCCATGAAAGGGCCAGAAGAGCTGATCTCAAGTAATCGGGTTGCACATTCGTGAACCCTTGGGGTAGGGCAGTTCTGAGCCAATGTGCCACCTAAGGAAAGAAAGCAGAGTTTTCAGCCTGGGAAGCAGGGCCTCATGTAAGTCAGTCAACAGAGTGCCCTCCTTTATAGCCAGCTGAGAAAATGTGGCCAGGCTGAATTTACCCGCTTACAACGAAATGTTTCACTTCAGGAAAAGTGATTATGCTACCAAACGCCAGCAGCACCTCTCCCTCAGAGTCCTGTTTCTGTGTAGACTAGGGAAAGACAGCATGGTCCCCAGCTTACAACGGCTCTTTTACCAGTTGGTTTTATCCATGAAAGGGCCAGAAGGGCTGATCTCAAGTAATCGGGCTGCACATCCATGAACCCTTGGGGTAGGGCAGTTCTGAGCCAATGTGCCACCTAAGGAAAGAAAGCAGAGTTTTCAGCCTGGGAAGCAGGGCCTCAAGTAAGTCAGCCAACAGATTGCCCTCCTTTATAGCCAGCTGAGAAAATGAGGCAAGGCTGAATCTACCCGCTTACAACGAAATGTTTCTCTTCAGAATAGCAGATGTTGCTACCAAACGCCAGCAGCTCCTCTCCCTCAGAGTGCTGTTTCTGTGTACACTAGGGAAAGACACTATGGTCCCCAGCTTAGAACGGCTCTTTTACCAGCTGGTATTATCCATGAAAGAGCCAGAAGGGCTGATCTCAAGTAATCGGGTTGCACATCCCTGAATCCTTGGGGTAGTGGAGTTCTGAGCCAAAGTGCCACCTAAGATATGAAAGCAAAATTTTCAGCCTGGGAAGCAGGGCCTCAAGTAAGTATGCCAACAGTGTGCCCTCCTTTAGAGCCAGCTGAGAAAATGTGGCCGTGCTGATCGACCCGCTTACAACGAAATGTTTCACTTCAGAATAGGAGATATTGCTACCAAACGCCAGCAGCCCCTTTCCCTCAAAGTGCTGTTTCTGTTTAGACTAGGGAAAGGCACCATGGTTCCCAGCTTAGAACGGCTCTTTTCACTGTTGGTTTCCTCCATGAAAGAGCCAGAAGGGCTGATCTCAAGTAATCGGGCTGCACATCTGTGAACCCTTGGGGTAGGGCAGTTCTGAGTCAATGTGCCACCTAAGGAAAGAAAGCAGAGTTTTCAGCCTGGGAAGCAGGGCCTCAAGTAAGTCAGCCAACTGAGTGCCCTCCTTTAGAGCCAGCTGAGAAATTGTGGCAAGGCTGAACCTACCCGCTTACAACGAAATGTTTCACTTCATAAAAGCAGATTATGCTACCATACGCCAGCAGCTCCTCTCCCTCAGAGTCCTGTTTGTGTGTAGCCTAGGGAAAGACACTATGGTCCCCAGCTTAGAACGGCTCTTTTACCAGCTGGTTTTATCCATGAAAGGGCCAGAAGAGCTGATCTCAAGTAATCGGGTTGCACATTCCTGAACCCTTGGGGTAGGGCAGTTCTGAGCCAATGTGCCACCTAAGGAAAGAAAGCAGAGTTTTTAGCCTGGGAAGCAGGGCCTCAAGTAAGTCAGTCAACAGAGTGCCCTCCTTTATAGCCATCTGAGAAAATGAGGCAAGGCTGAATCTACCCGCTTACAACGAAATGTTTCTCTTCAGAATAGCAGATGTTTCTACCAAACGCCAGCAGCTCCTCTCCCTCAGAGTGCTGTTTCTGTGTACACTAGGGAAAGACACTATGGTCCATAGCTTAGAAGGGGTCTTTTCCCAGTTGGTTTCCTCCATGAAAGAGTCAGAAAGGCTGATCTCAAAAAATCGGTATGCACAACCCTGAATCCTTGGGGTAGGGGACTTCTGAGCCAATGTGCCACCTAAGGAATGATAGCAAAATTTTTAGCCTGGGAATCAGGGCCTCAAGTAAGTCTGCCAACAGAGTGCCCTCTTTTAGAGCCAGCTGAGAAAATGTGGCCAGGCTGAATCTACCCGCTTACAACGAAATGTTTCACTACAGAATAGGAGATTTTGCTACCAAACGCCAGCAGCCCCTTTGCCTCAGAGTGCTGTTTCCGTGTAGACTAGGGAAAGACACCATCGTCTCCAGCTTAGAACGGCTCTTTTCACTGTTGGTTTCCTCCATGAAAGAGCCAGAAGTGCTGATCTCAACGAATCGGGCTCCACATCCCTGAATCCTAGGGGTAGGGTAGTTCTGAGCCAAAGTGCCACCTAAGGAATGAAAGCAGAGTTTTCAGCCTGGGAAGCAGGGCTTCAAGTAAGTCAGCCAACAGAGTGCCCTCCTTTAGAGCCAGCTGAGAAAAGGTGGCAAGGCTGAATCTACCCGCTTACAACGAAATGTTTCACTTCAGATAAGGAGATTATGCTACCAAACGCCAGCAGCCCCTCTCCCTCAGAGTCCTTTTTCTGTGTGGACGAGGGAAAGACAGCATGGCCCCAGCTTACAACTGCTCTTTTACCAGTTGGTTTTATCCATGAAAGAGCCAGAAAGTCTGATCTCAACTAATCGGCCTGCACATCCCTGAATCCCTAGGGTAGGGTAGTTCTGAGCCAAAGTGCCACGTAAAGAATGAAAGCAAAATTTTCAGCCTGGGAAGCAGGGCCTCAAGTAAGTCTGCCAACAGAGTGCCCTCTTTTAGAACCAGCTGAGAAAATGTGGCCAGGCTGATCCACCCACTTACAACGAAATGTTTCACTTCAGAAAAAGAGATTATGCTACCAAACGCCAGCAGCCCCTCTCCCTCAGAGTCCTGTTTCTGTGTAGACTAGGGAAAGACAGCATGGTCCCCAGCTTACAACGGCTCTTTTACCAGTTGGTTTTATCCATGAAAGAGACAGAAGGGCTGATCTCAAGTAATCGGGCTGCACATCCGTGAACCCTTGGGGTAGGGCAGTTCTAAACCAATGTGCCACCTAAGGAAAGAAAGCAGAGTATTCAGCCTGGGAATCAGGGCCTCAAGTTAGTCAGCCAACACAGTGCCCTCCATTAGAGCCAGCTGAGAAAAGGTTGCAAGGCTGAATCTACCCGCTTACAACGAAATGTTTCACTTCAGATAAGGAGATTATGCTACCAAACGCCAGCAGCCCCTCTCCTTCAGGGTCCTTTTTCTGTGTGGACTAGGGAAAGACAGCATGGTCCCCAGCTTACAACTGCTCTTTTACCAGTTGGTTTTATCCATGAAAGAGCCAGAAAGTCTGATCTCAACTAATCGGCCTGCACATCCCTGAATCCCTAGGGTAGGATAGTTCTGAGCCAAAGTGCCACCTAAAGAATGAAAGCAAAATTTTCAGCCTGGGAAGCAGGGCCTCAAGTAAGTCTGCCAACAGAGTGCCCTCCTTTATTGCCAGCTGAGAAAATGAGGCAAGGCTGAATCTACCCGCTTACCACGAAATGTTTCACTTCAGGAAAAGTGATTATGCTACCAAACGCCAGCAGCACCTCTCCCTCAGAGTCCTGTTTCTGTGTAGACTAGGGAAAGACAGCATGGTCCCCAGCTTAGAACAGGTCTTTTCCCAGTTGTTTTCCTCCATGAAAGAGTCAGAAAGGCTTATCTCAAAAAATCGGCCTGCACAACCCTGAATCCTTGGGGTAGGGGATTTCTGAGCCAATGTGCCAGCTAAGGAATGAAAGCAAAGTTTTCAGCCTGGGAAGCAGGGCCTCAAGTAAGTCAGTCAACAGAGTGCCCTCCTTTATAGCCAGCTGAGAAAATGTGGCCAGGCTGAATCTACCCGCTTACAACGAAATGTTTCTCTTCAGAATAGCAGATGTTTCTACCAAACGCCAGCAGCACCTCTCCCTCAGAGTCCTGTTTCTGTGTAGACTAGGGAAAGACAGCATGGTCCCCAGCTTACAACGGCTCTTTTACCAGTTGGTTTTATCCATGAAAGGGCCAGAAGGGCTGATCTCAAGTAATCGTGCTGCACATCCGTGAACCCTTGGGGTAGGGCAGTTCTGAGCCAATGTGCCACCTAAGGAAAGAAAGCAGGGTTTTCAGCCTGGGAAGCAGGGCCTCAAGTAAGTCAGCCAACAGAGTGCCCTCCTTTATAGCCAGCTGAGTAAATGAGGCAAGGCTCAATCTACCCGCTTACAACGAAATGTTTCTCTTCAGAATAGCAGATGATTCTACCAAACGCCAGCAGCTCCTCTCCCGCAGAGTCCTGTTTCTGTGTAGCCTAGGGAAAGACACTATGGTCCCCAGCTTAGAACGGCTGTTTTACCAGCTGGTATTATCCATGAAAGAGCCAGAAGGGCTGATCTCAAGTAATCGGGTTGCACATCCCTGACCCTTGGGGTAGTGGAATTCTGAGCCAATGTGCCACCTAAGGAATGAAAGCAAAATTTTCAGCCTGGGAAGCAGGGCCTCAAGTAAGTATGCCAACATTGTGCCCTCCTTTAGAGCCAGCTGAGAAAATGTGGCCAGGCTGATCTACCCGCTTACAACGAAATGTTTCACTTCAGAATAGGAGATATTGCTACCAAACGCCAGCAGCCCCTTTCCCTCAAAGTGCTGTTTCTGTGTAGACTAGGGAAAGAAACCATGGTTCCCAGCTTAGAACGGCTCTTTTCACTGTTGGTTTCCTCCATGAAAGAGCCAGAAAGGCTGATCACAAGTAATCGGGCTGCACATCTGTGAACCCGTGGGGTAGGGCAGTTCTGAGCGAATGTGCCACCTAAGGAAAGAAAGCAGGGTTTTCAGCCTGGGAAGCAGGGCCTCAAGTAAGTCAGCCAACAGAGTGCCCTCCTTTATAGCCAGCTGAGAAAATGAGGCAAGGCTGAATCTACCCGCTTACAACGAAATGTTTCTGTTCAGAATAGCAGATGTTGCTACCAAACGCCAGCAGCTCCTCTCCCTCAGAGTGCTGTTTCTGTGTACACTAGGGAAAGACACTATGGTAACCAGCTTAGAACGGGTCTTTTCCCAGTTGGTTTCCTCCATGAAAGAGTCAGAAAGGCTTATCTCAAAAAATCGGCCTGCACATCCCTGAATCCTTGGGGTAGGGGAGTTCTGAGCCAATGTGCCACCTAAGGAATGAAAGCAAAGTTTTCAGCCTGGGAAGCAGGGCCTCAGGTAAGTCTACCAACTGAGTGCCCTCCTTTGGAGCCAGCTGAGAAATTGTGGCAAGGCTGAACCTCCCCGCTTACAACGAAATGTTTCACTGCATAAAAGGAGATTATGCTACCAAACGCCAGCAGCTCCTCTCCCTCAGAGTCCTGTTTGTGTGTAGCCTAGGGAAAGACACTATGGTCCCCAGCTAGGAACGGCTCTTTTACCAGCTGGTTTTATCCATGAAAGGGCCAGAAGAGCTGATCTCAAGTAATCGGGTTGCACATTCGTGAACCCTTGGGGTAGGGCAGTTCTGAGCCAATGTGCCACCTAAGGAAAGAAAGCAGAGTTTTCAGCCTGGGAAGCAGGGCCTCATGTAAGTCAGTCAACAGAGTGCCCTCCTTTATAGCCAGCTGAGAAAATGTGGCCAGGCTGAATTTACCCGCTTACAACGAAATGTTTCACTTCAGGAAAAGTGATTATGCTACCAAACGCCAGCAGCACCTCTCCCTCAGAGTCCTGTTTCTGTGTAGACTAGGGAAAGACAGCATGGTCCCCAGCTTACAACGGCTCTTTTACCAGTTGGTTTTATCCATGAAAGGGCCAGAAGGGCTGATCTCAAGTAATCGGGCTGCACATCCATGAACCCTTGGGGTAGGGCAGTTCTGAGCCAATGTGCCACCTAAGGAAAGAAAGCAGAGTTTTCAGCCTGGGAAGCAGGGCCTCAAGTAAGTCAGCCAACAGATTGCCCTCCTTTATAGCCAGCTGAGAAAATGAGGCAAGGCTGAATCTACCCGCTTACAACGAAATGTTTCTCTTCAGAATAGCAGATGTTGCTACCAAACGCCAGCAGCTCCTCTCCCTCAGAGTGCTGTTTCTGTGTACACTAGGGAAAGACACTATGGTCCCCAGCTTAGAACGGCTCTTTTACCAGCTGGTATTATCCATGAAAGAGCCAGAAGGGCTGATCTCAAGTAATCGGGTTGCACATCCCTGAATCCTTGGGGTAGTGGAGTTCTGAGCCAAAGTGCCACCTAAGATATGAAAGCAAAATTTTCAGCCTGGGAAGCAGGGCCTCAAGTAAGTATGCCAACAGTGTGCCCTCCTTTAGAGCCAGCTGAGAAAATGTGGCCGTGCTGATCGACCCGCTTACAACGAAATGTTTCACTTCAGAATAGGAGATATTGCTACCAAACGCCAGCAGCCCCTTTCCCTCAAAGTGCTGTTTCTGTTTAGACTAGGGAAAGGCACCATGGTTCCCAGCTTAGAACGGCTCTTTTCACTGTTGGTTTCCTCCATGAAAGAGCCAGAAGGGCTGATCTCAAGTAATCGGGCTGCACATCTGTGAACCCTTGGGGTAGGGCAGTTCTGAGTCAATGTGCCACCTAAGGAAAGAAAGCAGAGTTTTCAGCCTGGGAAGCAGGGCCTCAAGTAAGTCAGCCAACTGAGTGCCCTCCTTTAGAGCCAGCTGAGAAATTGTGGCAAGGCTGAACCTACCCGCTTACAACGAAATGTTTCACTTCATAAAAGCAGATTATGCTACCATACGCCAGCAGCTCCTCTCCCTCAGAGTCCTGTTTGTGTGTAGCCTAGGGAAAGACACTATGGTCCCCAGCTTAGAACGGCTCTTTTACCAGCTGGTTTTATCCATGAAAGGGCCAGAAGAGCTGATCTCAAGTAATCGGGTTGCACATTCGTGAACCCTTGGGGTAGGGCAGTTCTGAGCCAATGTGCCACCTAAGGAAAGAAAGCAGAGTTTTTAGCCTGGGAAGCAGGGCCTCAAGTAAGTCAGTCAACAGAGTGCCCTCCTTTATAGCCATCTGAGAAAATGAGGCAAGGCTGAATCTACCCGCTTACAACGAAATGTTTCTCTTCAGAATAGCAGATGTTTCTACCAAACGCCAGCAGCTCCTCTCCCTCAGAGTGCTGTTTCTGTGTACACTAGGGAAAGACACTATGGTCCATAGCTTAGAACGGGTCTTTTCCCAGTTGGTTTCCTCCATGAAAGAGTCAGAAAGGCTGATCTCAAAAAATCGGTATGCACAACCCTGAATCCTTGGGGTAGGGGACTTCTGAGCCAATGTGCCACCTAAGGAATGATAGCAAAATTTTTAGCCTGGGAATCAGGGCCTCAAGTAAGTCTGCCAACAGAGTGCCCTCTTTTAGAGCCAGCTGAGAAAATGTGGCCAGGCTGAATCTACCCGCTTACAACGAAATGTTTCACTACAGAATAGGAGATTTTGCTACCAAACGCCAGCAGCCCCTTTGCCTCAGAGTGCTGTTTCCGTGTAGACTAGGGAAAGACACCATCGTCTCCAGCTTAGAACGGCTCTTTTCACTGTTGGTTTCCTCCATGAAAGAGCCAGAAGTGCTGATCTCAACGAATCGGGCTCCACATCCCTGAATCCTAGGGGTAGGGTAGTTCTGAGCCAAAGTGCCACCTAAGGAATGAAAGCAGAGTTTTCAGCCTGGGAAGCAGGGCTTCAAGTAAGTCAGCCAACAGAGTGCCCTCCTTTAGAGCCAGCTGAGAAAAGGTGGCAAGGCTGAATCTACCCGCTTACAACGAAATGTTTCACTTCAGATAAGGAGATTATGCTACCAAACGCCAGCAGCCCCTCTCCCTCAGAGTCCTTTTTCTGTGTGGACGAGGGAAAGACAGCATGGCCCCAGCTTACAACTGCTCTTTTACCAGTTGGTTTTATCCATGAAAGAGCCAGAAAGTCTGATCTCAACTAATCGGCCTGCACATCCCTGAATCCCTAGGGTAGGGTAGTTCTGAGCCAAAGTGCCACGTAAAGAATGAAAGCAAAATTTTCAGCCTGGGAAGCAGGGCCTCAAGTAAGTCTGCCAACAGAGTGCCCTCTTTTAGAACCAGCTGAGAAAATGTGGCCAGGCTGATCCACCCACTTACAACGAAATGTTTCACTTCAGAAAAAGAGATTATGCTACCAAACGCCAGCAGCCCCTCTCCCTCAGAGTCCTGTTTCTGTGTAGACTAGGGAAAGACAGCATGGTCCCCAGCTTACAACGGCTCTTTTACCAGTTGGTTTTATCCATGAAAGAGACAGAAGGGCTGATCTCAAGTAATCGGGCTGCACATCCGTGAACCCTTGGGGTAGGGCAGTTCTAAACCAATGTGCCACCTAAGGAAAGAAAGCAGAGTATTCAGCCTGGGAATCAGGGCCTCAAGTTAGTCAGCCAACACAGTGCCCTCCATTAGAGCCAGCTGAGAAAAGGTTGCAAGGCTGAATCTACCCGCTTACAACGAAATGTTTCACTTCAGATAAGGAGATTATGCTACCAAACGCCAGCAGCCCCTCTCCTTCAGGGTCCTTTTTCTGTGTGGACTAGGGAAAGACAGCATGGTCCCCAGCTTACAACTGCTCTTTTACCAGTTGGTTTTATCCATGAAAGAGCCAGAAAGTCTGATCTCAACTAATCGGCCTGCACATCCCTGAATCCCTAGGGTAGGATAGTTCTGAGCCAAAGTGCCACCTAAAGAATGAAAGCAAAATTTTCAGCCTGGGAAGCAGGGCCTCAAGTAAGTCTGCCAACAGAGTGCCCTCCTTTATTGCCAGCTGAGAAAATGAGGCAAGGCTGAATCTACCCGCTTACCACGAAATGTTTCACTTCAGGAAAAGTGATTATGCTACCAAACGCCAGCAGCACCTCTCCCTCAGAGTCCTGTTTCTGTGTAGACTAGGGAAAGACAGCATGGTCCCCAGCTTAGAACAGGTCTTTTCCCAGTTGTTTTCCTCCATGAAAGAGTCAGAAAGGCTTATCTCAAAAAATCGGCCTGCACAACCCTGAATCCTTGGGGTAGGGGATTTCTGAGCCAATGTGCCAGCTAAGGAATGAAAGCAAAGTTTTCAGCCTGGGAAGCAGGGCCTCAAGTAAGTCAGTCAACAGAGTGCCCTCCTTTATAGCCAGCTGAGAAAATGTGGCCAGGCTGAATCTACCCGCTTACAACGAAATGTTTCACTTCAGAATAGCAGATGTTTCTACCAAACGCCAGCAGCACCTCTCCCTCAGAGTCCTGTTTCTGTGTAGACTAGGGAAAGACAGCATGGTCCCCAGCTTACAACGGCTCTTTTACCAGTTGGTTTTATCCATGAAAGGGCCAGAAGGGCTGATCTCAAGTAATCGTGCTGCACATCCGTGAACCCTTGGGGTAGGGCAGTTCTGAGCCAATGTGCCACCTAAGGAAAGAAAGCAGAGTTTTTAGCCTGGGAAGCAGGGCCTCAAGTAAGTCAGTCAACAGAGTGCCCTCCTTTATAGCCATCTGAGAAAATGAGGCAAGGCTGAATCTACCCGCTTACAACGAAATGTTTCTCTTCAGAATAGCAGATGTTTCTACCAAACGCCAGCAGCTCCTCTCCCTCAGAGTGCTGTTTCTGTGTACACTAGGGAAAGACACTATGGTCCATAGCTTAGAACGGGTCTTTTCCCAGTTGGTTTCCTCCATGAAAGAGTCAGAAAGGCTGATCTCAAAAAATCGGTATGCACAACCCTGAATCCTTGGGGTAGGGGACTTCTGAGCCAATGTGCCACCTAAGGAATGATAGCAAAATTTTTAGCCTGGGAATCAGGGCCTCAAGTAAGTCTGCCAACAGAGTGCCCTCTTTTAGAGCCAGCTGAGAAAATGTGGCCAGGCTGAATCTACCCGCTTACAACGAAATGTTTCACTACAGAATAGGAGATTTTGCTACCAAACGCCAGCAGCCCCTTTGCCTCAGAGTGCTGTTTCCGTGTAGACTAGGGAAAGACACCATCGTCTCCAGCTTAGAACGGCTCTTTTCACTGTTGGTTTCCTCCATGAAAGAGCCAGAAGTGCTGATCTCAACGAATCGGGCTCCACATCCCTGAATCCTAGGGGTAGGGTAGTTCTGAGCCAAAGTGCCACCTAAGGAATGAAAGCAGAGTTTTCAGCCTGGGAAGCAGGGCTTCAAGTAAGTCAGCCAACAGAGTGCCCTCCTTTAGAGCCAGCTGAGAAAAGGTGGCAAGGCTGAATCTACCCGCTTACAACGAAATGTTTCACTTCAGATAAGGAGATTATGCTACCAAACGCCAGCAGCCCCTCTCCCTCAGAGTCCTTTTTCTGTGTGGACGAGGGAAAGACAGCATGGCCCCAGCTTACAACTGCTCTTTTACCAGTTGGTTTTATCCATGAAAGAGCCAGAAAGTCTGATCTCAACTAATCGGCCTGCACATCCCTGAATCCCTAGGGTAGGGTAGTTCTGAGCCAAAGTGCCACGTAAAGAATGAAAGCAAAATTTTCAGCCTGGGAAGCAGGGCCTCAAGTAAGTCTGCCAACAGAGTGCCCTCTTTTAGAACCAGCTGAGAAAATGTGGCCAGGCTGATCCACCCACTTACAACGAAATGTTTCACTTCAGAAAAAGAGATTATGCTACCAAACGCCAGCAGCCCCTCTCCCTCAGAGTCCTGTTTCTGTGTAGACTAGGGAAAGACAGCATGGTCCCCAGCTTACAACGGCTCTTTTACCAGTTGGTTTTATCCATGAAAGAGACAGAAGGGCTGATCTCAAGTAATCGGGCTGCACATCCGTGAACCCTTGGGGTAGGGCAGTTCTAAACCAATGTGCCACCTAAGGAAAGAAAGCAGAGTATTCAGCCTGGGAATCAGGGCCTCAAGTTAGTCAGCCAACACAGTGCCCTCCATTAGAGCCAGCTGAGAAAAGGTTGCAAGGCTGAATCTACCCGCTTACAACGAAATGTTTCACTTCAGATAAGGAGATTATGCTACCAAACGCCAGCAGCCCCTCTCCTTCAGGGTCCTTTTTCTGTGTGGACTAGGGAAAGACAGCATGGTCCCCAGCTTACAACTGCTCTTTTACCAGTTGGTTTTATCCATGAAAGAGCCAGAAAGTCTGATCTCAACTAATCGGCCTGCACATCCCTGAATCCCTAGGGTAGGATAGTTCTGAGCCAAAGTGCCACCTAAAGAATGAAAGCAAAATTTTCAGCCTGGGAAGCAGGGCCTCAAGTAAGTCTGCCAACAGAGTGCCCTCCTTTATTGCCAGCTGAGAAAATGAGGCAAGGCTGAATCTACCCGCTTACCACGAAATGTTTCACTTCAGGAAAAGTGATTATGCTACCAAACGCCAGCAGCACCTCTCCCTCAGAGTCCTGTTTCTGTGTAGACTAGGGAAAGACAGCATGGTCCCCAGCTTAGAACAGGTCTTTTCCCAGTTGTTTTCCTCCATGAAAGAGTCAGAAAGGCTTATCTCAAAAAATCGGCCTGCACAACCCTGAATCCTTGGGGTAGGGGATTTCTGAGCCAATGTGCCAGCTAAGGAATGAAAGCAAAGTTTTCAGCCTGGGAAGCAGGGCCTCAAGTAAGTCAGTCAACAGAGTGCCCTCCTTTATAGCCAGCTGAGAAAATGTGGCCAGGCTGAATCTACCCGCTTACAACGAAATGTTTCTCTTCAGAATAGCAGATGTTTCTACCAAACGCCAGCAGCACCTCTCCCTCAGAGTCCTGTTTCTGTGTAGACTAGGGAAAGACAGCATGGTCCCCAGCTTACAACGGCTCTTTTACCAGTTGGTTTTATCCATGAAAGGGCCAGAAGGGCTGATCTCAAGTAATCGTGCTGCACATCCGTGAACCCTTGGGGTAGGGCAGTTCTGAGCCAATGTGCCACCTAAGGAAAGAAAGCAGGGTTTTCAGCCTGGGAAGCAGGGCCTCAAGTAAGTCAGCCAACAGAGTGCCCTCCTTTATAGCCAGCTGAGTAAATGAGGCAAGGCTCAATCTACCCGCTTACAACGAAATGTTTCTCTTCAGAATAGCAGATGATTCTACCAAACGCCAGCAGCTCCTCTCCCGCAGAGTCCTGTTTCTGTGTAGCCTAGGGAAAGACACTATGGTCCCCAGCTTAGAACGGCTGTTTTACCAGCTGGTATTATCCATGAAAGAGCCAGAAGGGCTGATCTCAAGTAATCGGGTTGCACATCCCTGACCCTTGGGGTAGTGGAGTTCTGAGCCAATGTGCCACCTAAGGAATGAAAGCAAAATTTTCAGCCTGGGAAGCAGGGCCTCAAGTAAGTATGCCAACATTGTGCCCTCCTTTAGAGCCAGCTGAGAAAATGTGGCCGTGCTGATCGACCCGCTTACAACGAAATGTTTCACTTCAGAATAGGAGATATTGCTACCAAACGCCAGCAGCCCCTTTCCCTCAAAGTGCTGTTTCTGTGTAGACTAGGGAAAGAAACCATGGTTCCCAGCTTAGAACGGCTCTTTTCACTGTTGGTTTCCTCCATGAAAGAGCCAGAAAGGCTGATCACAAGTAATCGGGCTGCACATCTGTGAACCCGTGGGGTAGGGCAGTTCTGAGCGAATGTGCCACCTAAGGAAAGAAAGCAGGGTTTTCAGCCTGGGAAGCAGGGCCTCAAGTAAGTCAGCCAACAGAGTGCCCTCCTTTATAGCCAGCTGAGAAAATGAGGCAAGGCTGAATCTACCCGCTTACAACGAAATGTTTCTGTTCAGAATAGCAGATGTTGCTACCAAACGCCAGCAGCTCCTCTCCCTCAGAGTGCTGTTTCTGTGTACACTAGGGAAAGACACTATGGTAACCAGCTTAGAACGGGTCTTTTCCCAGTTGGTTTCCTCCATGAAAGAGTCAGAAAGGCTTATCTCAAAAAATCGGCCTGCACATCCCTGAATCCTTGGGGTAGGGGAGTTCTGAGCCAATGTGCCACCTAAGGAATGAAAGCAAAGTTTTCAGCCTGGGAAGCAGGGCCTCAGGTAAGTCTACCAACTGAGTGCCCTCCTTTGGAGCCAGCTGAGAAATTGTGGCAAGGCTGAACCTCCCCGCTTACAACGAAATGTTTCACTGCATAAAAGGAGATTATGCTACCAAACGCCAGCAGCTCCTCTCCCTCAGAGTCCTGTTTGTGTGTAGCCTAGGGAAAGACACTATGGTCCCCAGCTAGGAACGGGTCTTTTACCAGCTGGTTTTATCCATGAAAGGGCCAGAAGAGCTGATCTCAAGTAATCGGGTTGCACATTCGTGAACCCTTGGGGTAGGGCAGTTCTGAGCCAATGTGCCACCTAAGGAAAGAAAGCAGAGTTTTCAGCCTGGGAAGCAGGGCCTCATGTAAGTCAGTCAACAGAGTGCCCTCCTTTATAGCCAGCTGAGAAAATGTGGCCAGGCTGAATTTACCCGCTTACAACGAAATGTTTCACTTCAGGAAAAGTGATTATGCTACCAAACGCCAGCAGCACCTCTCCCTCAGAGTCCTGTTTCTGTGTAGACTGGGGAAAGACAGCATGGTCCCCAGCTTACAACGGCTCTTTTACCAGTTGGTTTTATCCATGAAAGGGCCAGAAGGGCTGATCTCAAGTAATCGGGCTGCACATCCATGAACCCTTGGGGTAGGGCAGTTCTGAGCCAATGTGCCACCTAAGGAAAGAAAGCAGAGTTTTCAGCCTGGGAAGCAGGGCCTCAAGTAAGTCAGCCAACAGATTGCCCTCCTTTATAGCCAGCTGAGAAAATGAGGCAAGGCTGAATCTACCCGCTTACAACGAAATGTTTCTCTTCAGAATAGCAGATGTTGCTACCAAACGCCAGCAGCTCCTCTCCCTCAGAGTGCTGTTTCTGTGTACACTAGGGAAAGACACTATGGTCCCCAGCTTAGAACGGCTCTTTTACCAGCTGGTATTATCCATGAAAGAGCCAGAAGGGCTGATCTCAAGTAATCGGGTTGCACATCCCTGAATCCTTGGGGTAGTGGAGTTCTGAGCCAAAGTGCCACCTAAGATATGAAAGCAAAATTTTCAGCCTGGGAAGCAGGGCCTCAAGTAAGTATGCCAACATTGTGCCCTCCTTTAGAGCCAGCTGAGAAAATGTGGCCGTGCTGATCGACCCGCTTACAACGAAATGTTTCACTTCAGAATAGGAGATATTGCTACCAAACGCCAGCAGCCCCTTTCCCTCAAAGTGCTGTTTCTGTGTAGACTAGGGAAAGACACCATGGTTCCCAGCTTAGAACGGCTCTTTTCACTGTTGGTTTCCTCCATGAAAGAGCCAGAAGGGCTGATCTCAAGTAATCGGGCTGCACATCTGTGAACCCTTGGGGTAGGGCAGTTCTGAGTCAATGTGCCACCTAAGGAAAGAAAGCAGAGTTTTCAGCCTGGGAAGCAGGGCCTCAAGTAAGTCAGCCAACTGAGTGCCCTCCTTTAGAGCCAGCTGAGAAATTGTGGCAAGGCTGAACCTACCCGCTTACAACGAAATGTTTCACTTCATAAAAGCAGATTATGCTACCATACGCCAGCAGCTCCTCTCCCTCAGAGTCCTGTTTGTGTGTAGCCTAGGGAAAGACACTATGGTCCCCAGCTTAGAACGGCTCTTTTACCAGCTGGTTTTATCCATGAAAGGGCCAGAAGAGCTGATCTCAAGTAATCGGGTTGCACATTCGTGAACCCTTGGGGTAGGGCAGTTCTGAGCCAATGTGCCACCTAAGGAAAGAAAGCAGAGTTTTTAGCCTGGGAAGCAGGGCCTCAAGTTAGTCAGTCAACAGAGTGCCCTCCTTTATAGCCATCTGAGAAAATGAGGCAAGGCTGAATCTACCCGCTTACAACGAAATGTTTCTCTTCAGAATAGCAGATGTTTCTACCAAACGCCGGCAGCTCCTCTCCCTCAGAGTGCTGTTTCTGTGTACACTAGGGAAAGACACTATGGTCCATAGCTTAGAACGGGTCTTTTCCCAGTTGGTTTCCTCCATGAAAGAGTCAGAAAGGCTGATCTCAAAAAATCGGTATGCACAACCCTGAATCCTTGGGGTAGGGGACTTCTGAGCCAATGTGCCACCTAAGGAATGATAGCAAAATTTTTAGCCTGGGAATCAGGGCCTCAAGTAAGTCTGCCAACAGAGTGCCCTCTTTTAGAGCCAGCTGAGAAAATGTGGCCAGGCTGAATCTACCCGCTTACAACGAAATGTTTCACTACAGAATAGGAGATTTTGCTACCAAACGCCAGCAGCCCCTTTGCCTCAGAGTGCTGTTTCCGTGTAGACTAGGGAAAGACACCATCGTCTCCAGCTTAGAACGGCTCTTTTCACTGTTGGTTTCCTCCATGAAAGAGCCAGAAGTGCTGATCTCAACGAATCGGGCTCCACATCCCTGAATCCTAGGGGTAGGGTAGTTCTGAGCCAAAGTGCCACCTAAGGAATGAAAGCAGAGTTTTCAGCCTGGGAAGCAGGGCCTCAAGTAAGTCAGCCAACAGAGTGCCCTCCTTTAGAGCCAGCTGAGAAAAGGTGGCAAGGCTGAATCTACCCGCTTACAACGAAATGTTTCACTTCAGATAAGGAGATTATGCTACCAAACGCCAGCAGCCCCTCTCCCTCAGAGTCCTTTTTCTGTGTGGACGAGGGAAAGACAGCATGGCCCCAGCTTACAACTGCTCTTTTACCAGTTGGTTTTATCCATGAAAGAGCCAGAAAGTCTGATCTCAACTAATCGGCCTGCACATCCCTGAATCCCTAGGGTAGGGTAGTTCTGAGCCAAAGTGCCACGTAAAGAATGAAAGCAAAATTTTCAGCCTGGGAAGCAGGGCCTCAAGTAAGTCTGCCAACAGAGTGCCCTCTTTTAGAGCCAGCTGAGAAAATGTGGCCAGGCTGATCCACCCACTTACAACGAAATGTTTCACTTCAGAAAAAGAGATTATGCTACCAAACGCCAGCAGCCCCTCTCCCTCAGAGTCCTGTTTCTGTGTAGACTAGGGAAAGACAGCATGGTCCCCAGCTTACAACGGCTCTTTTACCAGTTGGTTTTATCCATGAAAGAGACAGAAGGGCTGATCTCAAGTAATCGGGCTGCACATCCGTGAACCCTTGGGGTAGGGCAGTTCTAAACCAATGTGCCACCTAAGGAAAGAAAGCAGAGTTTTCAGCCTGGGAATCAGGGCCTCAAGTTAGTCAGCCAACACAGTGCCCTCCTTTAGAGCCAGCTGAGAAAAGGTTGCAAGGCTGAATCTACCCGCTTACAACGAAATGTTTCACTTCAGATAAGGAGATTATGCTACCAAACGCCAGCAGCCCCTCTCCCTCAGGGTCCTTTTTCTGTGTGGACTAGGGAAAGACAGCATGGTCCCCAGCTTACAACTGCTCTTTTACCAGTTGGTTTTATCCATGAAAGAGCCAGAAAGTCTGATCTCAACTAATCGGCCTGCACATCCCTGAATCCCTAGGGTAGGATAGTTCTGAGCCAAAGTGCCACCTAAAGAATGAAAGCAAAATTTTCAGCCTGGGAAGCAGGGCCTCAAGTAAGTCTGCCAACAGAGTGCCCTCCTTTATTGCCAGCTGAGAAAATGAGGCAAGGCTGAATCTACCCGCTTACCACGAAATGTTTCACTTCAGGAAAAGTGATTATGCTACCAAACGCCAGCAGCACCTCTCCCTCAGAGTCCTGTTTCTGTGTAGACTAGGGAAAGACAGCATGGTCCCCAGCTTAGAACAGGTCTTTTCCCAGTTGTTTTCCTCCATGAAAGAGTCAGAAAGGCTTATCTCAAAAAATCGGCCTGCACAACCCTGAATCCTTGGGGTAGGGGATTTCTGAGCCAATGTGCAAGCTAAGGAATGAAAGCAAAGTTTTCAGCCTGGGAAGCAGGGCCTCAAGTAAGTCAGTCAACAGAGTGCCCTCCTTTATAGCCAGCTGAAAAAATGTGGCCAGGCTGAATCTACCCGCTTACAACGAAATGTTTCTCTTCAGAATAGCAGATGTTTCTACCAAACGCCAGCAGCACCTCTCCCTCAGAGTCCTGTTTCTGTGTAGACTAGGGAAAGACAGCATGGTCCCCAGCTTACAACGGCTCTTTTACCAGGTGGTTTTATCCATGAAAGGGCCAGAAGGGCTGATCTCAAGTAATCGGGCTGCACATCCATGAACCCTTGGGGTAGGGCAGTTCTGAGCCAATGTGCCACCTAAGGAAAGAAAGCAGAGTTTTCAGCCTGGGAAGCAGGGCCTCAAGTAAGTCAGCCAACAGATTGCCCTCCTTTATAGCCAGCTGAGAAAATGAGGCAAGGCTGAATCTACCCGCTTACAACGAAATGTTTCTCTTCAGAATAGCAGATGTTGCTACCAAACGCCAGCAGCTCCTCTCCCTCAGAGTGCTGTTTCTGTGTACACTAGGGAAAGACACTATGGTCCCCAGCTTAGAACGGCTCTTTTACCAGCTGGTATTATCCATGAAAGAGCCAGAAGGGCTGATCACAAGTAATCGGGTTGCACATCCCTGAATCCTTGGGGTAGTGGAGTTCTGAGCCAAAGTGCCACCTAAGATATGAAAGCAAAATTTTCAGCCTGGGAAGCAGGGCCTCAAGTAAGTATGCCAACAGTGTGCCCTCCTTTAGAGCCAGCTGAGAAAATGTGGCCGTGCTGATCGACCCGCTTACAACGAAATGTTTCACTTCAGAATAGGAGATATTGCTACCAAACGCCAGCAGCCCCTTTCCCTCAAAGTGCTGTTTCTGTGTAGACTAGGGAAAGACACCATGGTTCCCAGCTTAGAACGGCTCTTTTCACTGTTGGTTTCCTCCATGAAAGAGCCAGAAGGGCTGATCTCAAGTAATCGGGCTGCACATCTGTGAACCCTTGGGGTAGGGCAGTTCTGAGTCAATGTGCCACCTAAGGAAAGAAAGCAGAGTTTTCAGCCTGGGAAGCAGGGCCTCAAGTAAGTCAGCCAACTGAGTGCCCTCCTTTAGAGCCAGCTGAGAAATTGTGGCAAGGCTGAACCTACCCGCTTACAACGAAATGTTTCACTTCATAAAAGCAGATTATGCTACCATACGCCAGCAGCTCCTCTCCCTCAGAGTCCTGTTTGTGTGTAGCCTAGGGAAAGACACTATGGTCCCCAGCTTAGAACGGCTCTTTTACCAGCTGGTTTTATCCATGAAAGGGCCAGACGAGCTGATCTCAAGTAATCGGGTTGCACATTCGTGAACCCTTGGGGTAGGGCAGTTCTGAGCCAATGTGCCACCTAAGGAAAGAAAGCAGAGTTTTTAGCCTGGGAAGCAGGGCCTCAAGTAAGTCAGTCAACAGAGTGCCCTCCTTTATAGCCATCTGAGAATATGAGGCAAGGCTGAATCTACCCGCTTACAACGAAATGTTTCTCTTCAGAATAGCAGATGTTTCTACCAAACGCCGGCACCTCCTCTCCCTCAGAGTGCTGTTTCTGTGTACACTAGGGAAAGACACTATGGTCCATAGCTTAGAACGGGTCTTTTCCCAGTTGGTTTCCTCCATGAAAGAGTCAGAAAGGCTGATCTCAAAAAATCGGTATGCACAACCCTGAATCCTTGGGGTAGGGGACTTCTGAGCCAATGTGCCACCTAAGGAATGATAGCAAAATTTTTAGCCTGGGAATCAGGGCCTCAAGTAAGTCTGCCAACAGAGTGCCCTCTTTTAGAGCCAGCTGAGAAAATGTGGCCAGGCTGAATCTACCCGCTTACAACGAAATGTTTCACTACAGAATAGGAGATTTTGCTACCAAACGCCAGCAGCCCCTTTGCCTCAGAGTGCTGTTTCCGTGTAGACTAGGGAAAGACACCATCGTCTCCAGCTTAGAACGGCTCTTTTCACTGTTGGTTTCCTCCATGAAAGAGCCAGAAGTGCTGATCTCAACGAATCGGGCTCCACATCCCTGAATCCTAGGGGTAGGGTAGTTCTGAGCCAAAGTGCCACCTAAGGAATGAAAGCAGAGTTTTCAGCCTGGGAAGCAGGGCCTCAAGTAAGTCAGCCAACAGAGTGCCCTCCTTTAGAGCCAGCTGAGAAAAGGTGGCAAGGCTGAATCTACCCGCTTACAACGAAATGTTTCACTTCAGATAAGGAGATTATGCTACCAAACGCCAGCAGCCCCTCTCCCTCAGAGTCCTTTTTCTGTGTGGACGAGGGAAAGACAGCATGGCCCCAGCTTACAACTGCTCTTTTACCAGTTGGTTTTATCCATGAAAGAGCCAGAAAGTCTGATCTCAACTAATCGGCCTGCACATCCCTGAATCCCTAGGGTAGGGTAGTTCTGAGCCAAAGTGCCACGTAAAGAATGAAAGCAAAATTTTCAGCCTGGGAAGCAGGGCCTCAAGTAAGTCTGCCAACAGAGTGCCCTCTTTTAGAGCCAGCTGAGAAAATGTGGCCAGGCTGATCCACCCACTTACAACGAAATGTTTCACTTCAGAAAAAGAGATTATGCTACCAAACGCCAGCAGCCCCTCTCCCTCAGAGTCCTGTTTCTGTGTAGACTAGGGAAAGACAGCATGGTCCCCAGCTTACAACGGCTCTTTTACCAGTTGGTTTTATCCATGAAAGAGACAGAAGGGCTGATCTCAAGTAATCGGGCTGCACATCCGTGAACCCTTGGGGTAGGGCAGTTCTAAACCAATGTGCCACCTAAGGAAAGAAAGCAGAGTTTTCAGCCTGGGAATCAGGGCCTCAAGTTAGTCAGCCAACACAGTGCCCTCCTTTAGAGCCAGCTGAGAAAAGGTTGCAAGGCTGAATCTACCCGCTTACAACGAAATGTTTCACTTCAGATAAGGAGATTATGCTACCAAACGCCAGCAGCCCCTCTCCCTCAGGGTCCTTTTTCTGTGTGGACTAGGGAAAGACAGCATGGTCCCCAGCTTACAACTGCTCTTTTACCAGTTGGTTTTATCCATGAAAGAGCCAGAAAGTCTGATCTCAACTAATCGGCCTGCACATCCCTGAATCCCTAGGGTAGGATAGTTCTGAGCCAAAGTGCCACCTAAAGAATGAAAGCAAAATTTTCAGCCTGGGAAGCAGGGCCTCAAGTAAGTCTGCCAACAGAGTGCCCTCCTTTATTGCCAGCTGAGAAAATGAGGCAAGGCTGAATCTACCCGCTTACCACGAAATGTTTCACTTCAGGAAAAGTGATTATGCTACCAAACGCCAGCAGCACCTCTCCCTCAGAGTCCTGTTTCTGTGTAGACTAGGGAAAGACAGCATGGTCCCCAGCTTAGAACAGGTCTTTTCCCAGTTGTTTTCCTCCATGAAAGAGTCAGAAAGGCTTATCTCAAAAAATCGGCCTGCACAACCCTGAATCCTTGGGGTAGGGGATTTCTGAGCCAATGTGCCAGCTAAGGAATGAAAGCAAAGTTTTCAGCCTGGGAAGCAGGGCCTCAAGTAAGTCAGTCAACAGAGTGCCCTCCTTTATAGCCAGCTGAGAAAATGTGGCCAGGCTGAATCTACCCGCTTACAACGAAATGTTTCTCTTCAGAATAGCAGATGTTTCTACCAAACGCCAGCAGCACGTCTCCCTCAGAGTCCTGTTTCTGTGTAGACTAGGGAAAGACAGCATGGTCCCCAGCTTACAACGGCTCTTTTACCAGTTGGTTTTATCCATGAAAGGGCCAGAAGGGCTGATCTCAAGTAATCGTGCTGCACATCCGTGAACCCTTGGGGTAGGGCAGTTCTGAGCCAATGTGCCACCTAAGGAAAGAAAGCAGGGTTTTCAGCCTGGGAAGCAGGGCCTCAAGTAAGTCAGCCAACAGATTGCCCTCCTTTATAGCCAGCTGAGAAAATGAGGCAAGGCTGAATCTACCCGCTTACAACGAAATGTTTCTCTTCAGAATAGCAGATGTTGCTACCAAACGCCAGCAGCTCCTCTCCCTCAGAGTGCTGTTTCTGTGTACACTAGGGAAAGACACTATGGTCCCCAGCTTAGAACGGCTCTTTTACCAGCTGGTATTATCCATGAAAGAGCCAGAAGGGCTGATCACAAGTAATCGGGTTGCACATCCCTGAATCCTTGGGGTAGTGGAGTTCTGAGCCAAAGTGCCACCTAAGATATGAAAGCAAAATTTTCAGCCTGGGAAGCAGGGCCTCAAGTAAGTATGCCAACAGTGTGCCCTCCTTTAGAGCCAGCTGAGAAAATGTGGCCGTGCTGATCGACCCGCTTACAACGAAATGTTTCACTTCAGAATAGGAGATATTGCTACCAAACGCCAGCAGCCCCTTTCCCTCAAAGTGCTGTTTCTGTGTAGACTAGGGAAAGACACCATGGTTCCCAGCTTAGAACGGCTCTTTTCACTGTTGGTTTCCTCCATGAAAGAGCCAGAAGGGCTGATCTCAAGTAATCGGGCTGCACATCTGTGAACCCTTGGGGTAGGGCAGTTCTGAGTCAATGTGCCACCTAAGGAAAGAAAGCAGAGTTTTCAGCCTGGGAAGCAGGGCCTCAAGTAAGTCAGCCAACTGAGTGCCCTCCTTTAGAGCCAGCTGAGAAATTGTGGCAAGGCTGAACCTACCCGCTTACAACGAAATGTTTCACTTCATAAAAGCAGATTATGCTACCATACGCCAGCAGCTCCTCTCCCTCAGAGTCCTGTTTGTGTGTAGCCTAGGGAAAGACACTATGGTCCCCAGCTTAGAACGGCTCTTTTACCAGCTGGTTTTATCCATGAAAGGGCCAGACGAGCTGATCTCAAGTAATCGGGTTGCACATTCGTGAACCCTTGGGGTAGGGCAGTTCTGAGCCAATGTGCCACCTAAGGAAAGAAAGCAGAGTTTTTAGCCTGGGAAGCAGGGCCTCAAGTAAGTCAGTCAACAGAGTGCCCTCCTTTATAGCCATCTGAGAATATGAGGCAAGGCTGAATCTACCCGCTTACAACGAAATGTTTCTCTTCAGAATAGCAGATGTTTCTACCAAACGCCGGCACCTCCTCTCCCTCAGAGTGCTGTTTCTGTGTACACTAGGGAAAGACACTATGGTCCATAGCTTAGAACGGGTCTTTTCCCAGTTGGTTTCCTCCATGAAAGAGTCAGAAAGGCTGATCTCAAAAAATCGGTATGCACAACCCTGAATCCTTGGGGTAGGGGACTTCTGAGCCAATGTGCCACCTAAGGAATGATAGCAAAATTTTTAGCCTGGGAATCAGGGCCTCAAGTAAGTCTGCCAACAGAGTGCCCTCTTTTAGAGCCAGCTGAGAAAATGTGGCCAGGCTGAATCTACCCGCTTACAACGAAATGTTTCACTACAGAATAGGAGATTTTGCTACCAAACGCCAGCAGCCCCTTTGCCTCAGAGTGCTGTTTCCGTGTAGACTAGGGAAAGACACCATCGTCTCCAGCTTAGAACGGCTCTTTTCACTGTTGGTTTCCTCCATGAAAGAGCCAGAAGTGCTGATCTCAACGAATCGGGCTCCACATCCCTGAATCCTAGGGGTAGGGTAGTTCTGAGCCAAAGTGCCACCTAAGGAATGAAAGCAGAGTTTTCAGCCTGGGAAGCAGGGCCTCAAGTAAGTCAGCCAACAGAGTGCCCTCCTTTAGAGCCAGCTGAGAAAAGGTGGCAAGGCTGAATCTACCCGCTTACAACGAAATGTTTCACTTCAGATAAGGAGATTATGCTACCAAACGCCAGCAGCCCCTCTCCCTCAGAGTCCTTTTTCTGTGTGGACGAGGGAAAGACAGCATGGCCCCAGCTTACAACTGCTCTTTTACCAGTTGGTTTTATCCATGAAAGAGCCAGAAAGTCTGATCTCAACTAATCGGCCTGCACATCCCTGAATCCCTAGGGTAGGGTAGTTCTGAGCCAAAGTGCCACGTAAAGAATGAAAGCAAAATTTTCAGCCTGGGAAGCAGGGCCTCAAGTAAGTCTGCCAACAGAGTGCCCTCTTTTAGAGCCAGCTGAGAAAATGTGGCCAGGCTGATCCACCCACTTACAACGAAATGTTTCACTTCAGAAAAAGAGATTATGCTACCAAACGCCAGCAGCCCCTCTCCCTCAGAGTCCTGTTTCTGTGTAGACTAGGGAAAGACAGCATGGTCCCCAGCTTACAACGGCTCTTTTACCAGTTGGTTTTATCCATGAAAGAGACAGAAGGGCTGATCTCAAGTAATCGGGCTGCACATCCGTGAACCCTTGGGGTAGGGCAGTTCTAAACCAATGTGCCACCTAAGGAAAGAAAGCAGAGTTTTCAGCCTGGGAATCAGGGCCTCAAGTTAGTCAGCCAACACAGTGCCCTCCTTTAGAGCCAGCTGAGAAAAGGTTGCAAGGCTGAATCTACCCGCTTACAACGAAATGTTTCACTTCAGATAAGGAGATTATGCTACCAAACGCCAGCAGCCCCTCTCCCTCAGGGTCCTTTTTCTGTGTGGACTAGGGAAAGACAGCATGGTCCCCAGCTTACAACTGCTCTTTTACCAGTTGGTTTTATCCATGAAAGAGCCAGAAAGTCTGATCTCAACTAATCGGCCTGCACATCCCTGAATCCCTAGGGTAGGATAGTTCTGAGCCAAAGTGCCACCTAAAGAATGAAAGCAAAATTTTCAGCCTGGGAAGCAGGGCCTCAAGTAAGTCTGCCAACAGAGTGCCCTCCTTTATTGCCAGCTGAGAAAATGAGGCAAGGCTGAATCTACCCGCTTACCACGAAATGTTTCACTTCAGGAAAAGTGATTATGCTACCAAACGCCAGCAGCACCTCTCCCTCAGAGTCCTGTTTCTGTGTAGACTAGGGAAAGACAGCATGGTCCCCAGCTTAGAACAGGTCTTTTCCCAGTTGTTTTCCTCCATGAAAGAGTCAGAAAGGCTTATCTCAAAAAATCGGCCTGCACAACCCTGAATCCTTGGGGTAGGGGATTTCTGAGCCAATGTGCCAGCTAAGGAATGAAAGCAAAGTTTTCAGCCTGGGAAGCAGGGCCTCAAGTAAGTCAGTCAACAGAGTGCCCTCCTTTATAGCCAGCTGAGAAAATGTGGCCAGGCTGAATCTACCCGCTTACAACGAAATGTTTCTCTTCAGAATAGCAGATGTTTCTACCAAACGCCAGCAGCACGTCTCCCTCAGAGTCCTGTTTCTGTGTAGACTAGGGAAAGACAGCATGGTCCCCAGCTTACAACGGCTCTTTTACCAGTTGGTTTTATCCATGAAAGGGCCAGAAGGGCTGATCTCAAGTAATCGTGCTGCACATCCGTGAACCCTTGGGGTAGGGCAGTTCTGAGCCAATGTGCCACCTAAGGAAAGAAAGCAGGGTTTTCAGCCTGGGAAGCAGGGCCTCAAGTAAGTCAGCCAACAGATTGCCCTCCTTTATAGCCAGCTGAGAAAATGAGGCAAGGCTGAATCTACCCGCTTACAACGAAATGTTTCTCTTCAGAATAGCAGATGTTGCTACCAAACGCCAGCAGCTCCTCTCCCTCAGAGTGCTGTTTCTGTGTACACTAGGGAAAGACACTATGGTCCCCAGCTTAGAACGGCTCTTTTACCAGCTGGTATTATCCATGAAAGAGCCAGAAGGGCTGATCTCAAGTAATCGGGTTGCACATCCCTGAATCCTTGGGGTAGTGGAGTTCTGAGCCAAAGTGCCACCTAAGATATGAAAGCAAAATTTTCAGCCTGGGAAGCAGGGCCTCAAGTAAGTATGCCAACAGTGTGCCCTCCTTTAGAGCCAGCTGAGAAAATGTGGCCGTGCTGATCGACCCGCTTACAACGAAATGTTTCACTTCAGAATAGGAGATATTGCTACCAAACGCCAGCAGCCCCTTTCCCTCAAAGTGCTGTTTCTGTGTAGACTAGGGAAAGACACCATGGTTCCCAGCTTAGAACGGCTCTTTTCACTGTTGGTTTCCTCCATGAAAGAGCCAGAAGGGCTGATCTCAAGTAATCGGGCTGCACATCTGTGAACCCTTGGGGTAGGGCAGTTCTGAGTCAATGTGCCACCTAAGGAAAGAAAGCAGAGTTTTCAGCCTGGGAAGCAGGGCCTCAAGTAAGTCAGCCAACTGAGTGCCCTCCTTTAGAGCCAGCTGAGAAATTGTGGCAAGGCTGAACCTACCCGCTTACAACGAAATGTTTCACTTCATAAAAGCAGATTATGCTACCATACGCCAGCAGCTCCTCTCCCTCAGAGTCCTGTTTGTGTGTAGCCTAGGGAAAGACACTATGGTCCCCAGCTTAGAACGGCTCTTTTACCAGCTGGTTTTATCCATGAAAGGGCCAGACGAGCTGATCTCAAGTAATCGGGTTGCACATTCGTGAACCCTTGGGGTAGGGCAGTTCTGAGCCAATGTGCCACCTAAGGAAAGAAAGCAGAGTTTTTAGCCTGGGAAGCAGGGCCTCAAGTAAGTCAGTCAACAGAGTGCCCTCCTTTATAGCCATCTGAGAAAATGAGGCAAGGCTGAATCTACCCGCTTACAACGAAATGTTTCTCTTCAGAATAGCAGATGTTTCTACCAAACGCCAGCAGCTCCTCTCCCTCAGAGTGCTGTTTCTGTGTACACTAGGGAAAGACACTATGGTCCATAGCTTAGAACGGGTCTTTTCCCAGTTGGTTTCCTCCATGAAAGAGTCAGAAAGGCTGATCTCAAAAAATCGGTATGCACAACCCTGAATCCTTGGGGTAGGGGACTTCTGAGCCAATGTGCCACCTAAGGAATGATAGCAAAATTTTTAGCCTGGGAATCAGGGCCTCAAGTAAGTCTGCCAACAGAGTGCCCTCTTTTAGAGCCAGCTGAGAAAATGTGGCCAGGCTGAATCTACCCGCTTACAACGAAATGTTTCACTACAGAATAGGAGATTTTGCTACCAAACGCCAGCAGCCCCTTTGCCTCAGAGTGCTGTTTCCGTGTAGACTAGGGAAAGACACCATCGTCTCCAGCTTAGAACGGCTCTTTTCACTGTTGGTTTCCTCCATGAAAGAGCCAGAAGTGCTGATCTCAACGAATCGGGCTCCACATCCCTGAATCCTAGGGGTAGGGTAGTTCTGAGCCAAAGTGCCACCTAAGGAATGAAAGCAGAGTTTTCAGCCTGGGAAGCAGGGCCTCAAGTAAGTCAGCCAACAGAGTGCCCTCCTTTAGAGCCAGCTGAGAAAAGGTGGCAAGGCTGAATCTACCCACTTACAACGAAATGTTTCACTTCAGATAAGGAGATTATGCTACCAAACGCCAGCAGCCCCTCTCCCTCAGAGTCCTTTTTCTGTGTGGACGAGGGAAAGACAGCATGGCCCCAGCTTACAACTGCTCTTTTACCAGTTGGTTTTATCCATGAAAGAGCCAGAAAGTCTGATCTCAACTAATCGGCCTGCACATCCCTGAATCCCTAGGGTAGGGTAGTTCTGAGCCAAAGTGCCACGTAAAGAATGAAAGCAAAATTTTCAGCCTGGGAAGCAGGGCCTCAAGTAAGTCTGCCAACAGAGTGCCCTCTTTTAGAGCCAGCTGAGAAAATGTGGCCAGGCTGATCCACCCACTTACAACGAAATGTTTCACTTCAGAAAAAGAGATTATGCTACCAAACGCCAGCAGCCCGTCTCCCTCAGAGTCCTGTTTCTGTGTAGACTAGGGAAAGACAGCATGGTCCCCAGCTTACAACGGCTCTTTTACCAGTTGGTTTTATCCATGAAAGAGACAGAAGGGCTGATCTCAAGTAATCGGGCTGCACATCCGTGAACCCTTGGGGTAGGGCAGTTCTAAACCAATGTGCCACCTAAGGAAAGAAAGCAGAGTTTTCAGCCTGGGAATCAGGGCCTCAAGTTAGTCAGCCAACACAGTGCCCTCCTTTAGAGCCAGCTGAGAAAAGGTTGCAAGGCTGAATCTACCCGCTTACAACGAAATGTTTCTGTTCAGAATAGCAGATGTTGCTACCAAACGCCAGCAGCTCCTCTCCCTCAGAGTGCTGTTTCTGTGTACACTAGGGAAAGACACTATGGTAACCAGCTTAGAACGGGTCTTTTCCCAGTTGGTTTCCTCCATGAAAGAGTCAGAAAGGCTTATCTCAAAAAATCGGCCTGCACATCCCTGAATCCTTGGGGTAGGGGAGTTCTGAGCCAATGTGCCACCTAAGGAATGAAAGCAAAGTTTTCAGCCTGGGAAGCAGGGCCTCAGGTAAGTCTGCCAACTGAGTGCCCTCCTTTAGAGCCAGCTGAGAAATTGTGGCAAGGCTGAACCTCCCCGCTTACAACGAAATGTTTCACTGCATAAAAGGAGATTATGCTACCAAACGCCAGCAGCTCCTCTCCCTCAGAGTCCTGTTTGTGTGTAGCCTAGGGAAAGACACTATGGTCCCCAGCTAGGAACGGCTCTTTTACCAGCTGGTTTTATCCATGAAAGGGCCAGAAGAGCTGATCTCAAGTAATCGGGTTGCACATTCGTGAACCCTTGGGGTAGGGCAGTTCTGAGCCAATGTGCCACCTAAGGAAAGAAAGCAGAGTTTTCAGCCTGGGAAGCAGGGCCTCATGTAAGTCAGTCAACAGAGTGCCCTCCTTTATAGCCAGCTGAGAAAATGTGGCCAGGCTGAATTTACCCGCTTACAACGAAATGTTTCACTTCAGGAAAAGTGATTATGCTACCAAACGCCAGCAGCACCTCTCCCTCAGAGTCCTGTTTCTGTGTAGACTAGGGAAAGACAGCATGGTCCCCAGCTTACAACGGCTCTTTTACCAGTTGGTTTTATCCATGAAAGGGCCAGAAGGGCTGATCTCAAGTAATCGGGCTGCACATCCATGAACCCTTGGGGTAGGGCAGTTCTGAGCCAATGTGCCACCTAAGGAAAGAAAGCAGAGTTTTCAGCCTGGGAAGCAGGGCCTCAAGTAAGTCAGCCAACAGATTGCCCTCCTTTATAGCCAGCTGAGAAAATGAGGCAAGGCTGAATCTACCCGCTTACAACGAAATGTTTCTCTTCAGAATAGCAGATGTTGCTACCAAACGCCAGCAGCTCCTCTCCCTCAGAGTGCTGTTTCTGTGTACACTAGGGAAAGACACTATGGTCCCCAGCTTAGAACGGCTCTTTTACCAGCTGGTATTATCCATGAAAGAGCCAGAAGGGCTGATCTCAAGTAATCGGGTTGCACATCCCTGAATCCTTGGGGTAGTGGAGTTCTGAGCCAAAGTGCCACCTAAGATATGAAAGCAAAATTTTCAGCCTGGGAAGCAGGGCCTCAAGTAAGTATGCCAACAGTGTGCCCTCCTTTAGAGCCAGCTGAGAAAATGTGGCCGTGCTGATCGACCCGCTTACAACGAAATGTTTCACTTCAGAATAGGAGATATTGCTACCAAACGCCAGCAGCCCCTTTCCCTCAAAGTGCTGTTTCTGTGTAGACTAGGGAAAGACACCATGGTTCCCAGCTTAGAACGGCTCTTTTCACTGTTGGTTTCCTCCATGAAAGAGCCAGAAGGGCTGATCTCAAGTAATCGGGCTGCACATCTGTGAACCCTTGGGGTAGGGCAGTTCTGAGTCAATGTGCCACCTAAGGAAAGAAAGCAGAGTTTTCAGCCTGGGAAGCAGGGCCTCAAGTAAGTCAGCCAACTGAGTGCCCTCCTTTAGAGCCAGCTGAGAAATTGTGGCAAGGCTGAACCTACCCGCTTACAACGAAATGTTTCACTTCATAAAAGCAGATTATGCTACCATACGCCAGCAGCTCCTCTCCCTCAGAGTCCTGTTTGTGTGTAGCCTAGGGAAAGACACTATGGTCCCCAGCTTAGAACGGCTCTTTTACCAGCTGGTTTTATCCATGAAAGGGCCAGAAGAGCTGATCTCAAGTAATCGGGTTGCACATTCGTGAACCCTTGGGGTAGGGCAGTTCTGAGCCAATGTGCCACCTAAGGAAAGAAAGCAGAGTTTTTAGCCTGGGAAGCAGGGCCTCAAGTTAGTCAGTCAACAGAGTGCCCTCCTTTATAGCCATCTGAGAAAATGAGGCAAGGCTGAATCTACCCGCTTACAACGAAATGTTTCTCTTCAGAATAGCAGATGTTTCTACCAAACGCCAGCAGCTCCTCTCCCTCAGAGTGCTGTTTCTTTGTACACTAGGGAAAGACACTATGGTCCATAGCTTAGAACGGGTCTTTTCCCAGTTGGTTTCCTCCATGAAAGAGTCAGAAAGGCTGATCTCAAAAAATCGGTATGCACAACCCTGAATCCTTGGGGTAGGGGACTTCTGAGCCAATGTGCCACCTAAGGAATGATAGCAAAATTTTTAGCCTGGGAATCAGGGCCTCAAGTAAGTCTGCCAACAGAGTGCCCTCTTTTAGAGCCAGCTGAGAAAATGTGGCCAGGCTGAATCTACCCGCTTACAACGAAATGTTTCACTACAGAATAGGAGATTTTGCTACCAAACGCCAGCAGCCCCTTTGCCTCAGAGTGCTGTTTCCGTGTAGACTAGGGAAAGACACCATCGTCTCCAGCTTAGAACGGCTCTTTTCACTGTTGGTTTCCTCCATGAAAGAGCCAGAAGTGCTGATCTCAACGAATCGGGCTCCACATCCCTGAATCCTAGGGGTAGGGTAGTTCTGAGCCAAAGTGCCACCTAAGGAATGAAAGCAGAGTTTTCAGCCTGGGAAGCAGGGCCTCAAGTAAGTCAGCCAACAGAGTGCCCTCCTTTAGAGCCAGCTGAGAAAAGGTGGCAAGGCTGAATCTACCCGCTTACAACGAAATGTTTCACTTCAGATAAGGAGATTATGCTACCAAACGCCAGCAGCCCCTCTCCCTCAGAGTCCTTTTTCTGTGTGGACGAGGGAAAGACAGCATGGCCCCAGCTTACAACTGCTCTTTTACCAGTTGGTTTTATCCATGAAAGAGCCAGAAAGTCTGATCTCAACTAATCGGCCTGCACATCCCTGAATCCCTAGGGTAGGGTAGTTCTGAGCCAAAGTGCCACGTAAAGAATGAAAGCAAAATTTTCAGCCTGGGAAGCAGGGCCTCAAGTAAGTCTGCCAACAGAGTGCCCTCTTTTAGAGCCAGCTGAGAAAATGTGGCCAGGCTGATCCACCCACTTACAACGAAATGTTTCACTTCAGAAAAAGAGATTATGCTACCAAACGCCAGCAGCCCCTCTCCCTCAGAGTCCTGTTTCTGTGTAGACTAGGGAAAGACAGCATGGTCCCCAGCTTACAACGGCTCTTTTACCAGTTGGTTTTATCCATGAAAGAGACAGAAGGGCTGATCTCAAGTAATCGGGCTGCACATCCGTGAACCCTTGGGGTAGGGCAGTTCTAAACCAATGTGCCACCTAAGGAAAGAAAGCAGAGTTTTCAGCCTGGGAATCAGGGCCTCAAGTTAGTCAGCCAACACAGTGCCCTCCTTTAGAGCCAGCTGAGAAAAGGTTGCAAGGCTGAATCTACCCGCTTACAACGAAATGTTTCACTTCAGATAAGGAGATTATGCTACCAAACGCCAGCAGCCCCTCTCCCTCAGGGTCCTTTTTCTGTGTGGACTAGGGAAAGACAGCATGGTCCCCAGCTTACAACTGCTCTTTTACCAGTTGGTTTTATCCATGAAAGAGCCAGAAAGTCTGATCTCAACTAATCGGCCTGCACATCCCTGAATCCCTAGGGTAGGATAGTTCTGAGCCAAAGTGCCACCTAAAGAATGAAAGCAAAATTTTCAGCCTGGGAAGCAGGGCCTCAAGTAAGTCTGCCAACAGAGTGCCCTCCTTTATTGCCAGCTGAGAAAATGAGGCAAGGCTGAATCTACCCGCTTACCACGAAATGTTTCACTTCAGGAAAAGTGATTATGCTACCAAACGCCAGCAGCACCTCTCCCTCAGAGTCCTGTTTCTGTGTAGACTAGGGAAAGACAGCATGGTCCCCAGCTTAGAACAGGTCTTTTCCCAGTTGTTTTCCTCCATGAAAGAGTCAGAAAGGCTTATCTCAAAAAATCGGCCTGCACAACCCTGAATCCTTGGGGTAGGGGATTTCTGAGCCAATGTGCCAGCTAAGGAATGAAAGCAAAGTTTTCAGCCTGGGAAGCAGGGCCTCAAGTAAGTCAGTCAACAGAGTGCCCTCCTTTATAGCCAGCTGAGAAAATGTGGCCAGGCTGAATCTACCCGCTTACAACGAAATGTTTCTCTTCAGAATAGCAGATGTTTCTACCAAACGCCAGCAGCACCTCTCCCTCAGAGTCCTGTTTCTGTGTAGACTAGGGAAAGACAGCATGGTCCCCAGCTTACAACGGCTCTTTTACCAGTTGGTTTTATCCATGAAAGGGCCAGAAGGGCTGATCTCAAGTAATCGTGCTGCACATCCGTGAACCCTTGGGGTAGGGCAGTTCTGAGCCAATGTGCCACCTAAGGAAAGAAAGCAGGGTTTTCAGCCTGGGAAGCAGGGCCTCAAGTAAGTCAGCCAACAGAGTGCCCTCCTTTATAGCCAGCTGAGTAAATGAGGCAAGGCTCAATCTACCCGCTTACAACGAAATGTTTCTCTTCAGAATAGCAGATGATTCTACCAAACGCCAGCAGCTCCTCTCCCGCAGAGTCCTGTTTCTGTGTAGCCTAGGGAAAGACACTATGGTCCCCAGCTTAGAACGGCTGTTTTACCAGCTGGTATTATCAATGAAAGAGCCAGAAGGGCTGATCTCAAGTAATCGGGTTGCACATCCCTGACCCTTGGGGTAGTGGAGTTCTGAGCCAATGTGCCACCTAAGGAATGAAAGCAAAATTTTCAGCCTGGGAAGCAGGGCCTCAAGTAAGTATGCCAACAGTGTGCCCTCCTTTAGAGCCAGCTGAGAAAATGTGGCCAGGCTGATCTACCCGCTTACAACGAAATGTTTCACTTCAGAATAGGAGCTATTGCTACCAAACGCCAGCAGCCCCTTTCCCTCAAAGTGCTGTTTCTGTGTAGACTAGGGAAAGAAACCATGGTTCCCAGCTTAGAACGGCTCTTTTCACTGTTGGTTTCCTCCATGAAAGAGCCAGAAAGGCTGATCACAAGTAATCGGGCGGCACATCTGTGAACCCGTGGGGTAGGGCAGTTCTGAGCGAATGTGCCACCTAAGGAAAGAAAGCAGGGTTTTCAGCCTGGGAAGCAGGGCCTCAAGTAAGTCAGCCAACAGAGTGCCCTCCTTTATAGCCAGCTGAGAAAATGAGGCAAGGCTGAATCTACCCGCTTACAACGAAATGTTTCTGTTCAGAATAGCAGATGTTGCTACCAAACGCCAGCAGCTCCTCTCCCTCAGAGTGCTGTTTCTGTGTACACTAGGGAAAGACACTATGGTAACCAGCTTAGAACGGGTCTTTTCCCAGTTGGTTTCCTCCATGAAAGAGTCAGAAAGGCTTATCTCAAAAAATCGGCCTGCACATCCCTGAATCCTTGGGGTAGGGGAGTTCTGAGCCAATGTGCCACCTAAGGAATGAAAGCAAAGTTTTCAGCCTGGGAAGCAGGGCCTCAGGTAAGTCTGCCAACTGAGTGCCCTCCTTTAGAGCCAGCTGAGAAATTGTGGCAAGGCTGAACCTCCCCGCTTACAACGAAATGTTTCACTGCATAAAAGGAGATTATGCTACCAAACGCCAGCAGCTCCTCTCCCTCAGAGTCCTGTTTGTGTGTAGCCTAGGGAAAGACACTATGGTCCCCAGCTAGGAACGGCTCTTTTACCAGCTGGTTTTATCCATGAAAGGGCCAGAAGAGCTGATCTCAAGTAATCGGGTTGCACATTCGTGAACCCTTGGGGTAGGGCAGTTCTGAGCCAATGTGCCACCTAAGGAAAGAAAGCAGAGTTTTCAGCCTGGGAAGCAGGGCCTCATGTAAGTCAGTCAACAGAGTGCCCTCCTTTATAGCCAGCTGAGAAAATGTGGCCAGGCTGAATTTACCCGCTTACAACGAAATGTTTCACTTCAGGAAAAGTGATTATGCTACCAAACGCCAGCAGCACCTCTCCCTCAGAGTCCTGTTTCTGTGTAGACTAGGGAAAGACAGCATGGTCCCCAGCTTACAACGGCTCTTTTACCAGTTGGTTTTATCCATGAAAGGGCCAGAAGGGCTGATCTCAAGTAATCGGGCTGCACATCCATGAACCCTTGGGGTAGGGCAGTTCTGAGCCAATGTGCCACCTAAGGAAAGAAAGCAGAGTTTTCAGCCTGGGAAGCAGGGCCTCAAGTAAGTCAGCCAACAGATTGCCCTCCTTTATAGCCAGCTGAGAAAATGAGGCAAGGCTGAATCTACCCGCTTACAACGAAATGTTTCTCTTCAGAATAGCAGATGTTGCTACCAAACGCCAGCAGCTCCTCTCCCTCAGAGTGCTGTTTCTGTGTACACTAGGGAAAGACACTATGGTCCCCAGCTTAGAACGGCTCTTTTACCAGCTGGTATTATCCATGAAAGAGCCAGAAGGGCTGATCTCAAGTAATCGGGTTGCACATCCCTGAATCCTTGGGGTAGTGGAGTTCTGAGCCAAAGTGCCACCTAAGATATGAAAGCAAAATTTTCAGCCTGGGAAGCAGGGCCTCAAGTAAGTATGCCAACAGTGTGCCCTCCTTTAGAGCCAGCTGAGAAAATGTGGCCGTGCTGATCGACCCGCTTACAACGAAATGTTTCACTTCAGAATAGGAGATATTGCTACCAAACGCCAGCAGCCCCTTTCCCTCAAAGTGCTGTTTCTGTGTAGACTAGGGAAAGACACCATGGTTCCCAGCTTAGAACGGCTCTTTTCACTGTTGGTTTCCTCCATGAAAGAGCCAGAAGGGCTGATCTCAAGTAATCGGGCTGCACATCTGTGAACCCTTGGGGTAGGGCAGTTCTGAGTCAATGTGCCACCTAAGGAAAGAAAGCAGAGTTTTCAGCCTGGGAAGCAGGGCCTCAAGTAAGTCAGCCAACTGAGTGCCCTCCTTTAGAGCCAGCTGAGAAATTGTGGCAAGGCTGAACCTACCCGCTTACAACGAAATGTTTCACTTCATAAAAGCAGATTATGCTACCATACGCCAGCAGCTCCTCTCCCTCAGAGTCCTGTTTGTGTGTAGCCTAGGGAAAGACACTATGGTCCCCAGCTTAGAACGGCTCTTTTACCAGCTGGTTTTATCCATGAAAGGGCCAGAAGAGCTGATCTCAAGTAATCGGGTTGCACATTCGTGAACCCTTGGGGTAGGGCAGTTCTGAGCCAATGTGCCACCTAAGGAAAGAAAGCAGAGTTTTTAGCCTGGGAAGCAGGGCCTCAAGTTAGTCAGTCAACAGAGTGCCCTCCTTTATAGCCATCTGAGAAAATGAGGCAAGGCTGAATCTACCCGCTTACAACGAAATGTTTCTCTTCAGAATAGCAGATGTTTCTACCAAACGCCAGCAGCTCCTCTCCCTCAGAGTGCTGTTTCTTTGTACACTAGGGAAAGACACTATGGTCCATAGCTTAGAACGGGTCTTTTCCCAGTTGGTTTCCTCCATGAAAGAGTCAGAAAGGCTGATCTCAAAAAATCGGTATGCACAACCCTGAATCCTTGGGGTAGGGGACTTCTGAGCCAATGTGCCACCTAAGGAATGATAGCAAAATTTTTAGCCTGGGAATCAGGGCCTCAAGTAAGTCTGCCAACAGAGTGCCCTCTTTTAGAGCCAGCTGAGAAAATGTGGCCAGGCTGAATCTACCCGCTTACAACGAAATGTTTCACTACAGAATAGGAGATTTTGCTACCAAACGCCAGCAGCCCCTTTGCCTCAGAGTGCTGTTTCCGTGTAGACTAGGGAAAGACACCATCGTCTCCAGCTTAGAACGGCTCTTTTCACTGTTGGTTTCCTCCATGAAAGAGCCAGAAGTGCTGATCTCAACGAATCGGGCTCCACATCCCTGAATCCTAGGGGTAGGGTAGTTCTGAGCCAAAGTGCCACCTAAGGAATGAAAGCAGAGTTTTCAGCCTGGGAAGCAGGGCCTCAAGTAAGTCAGCCAACAGAGTGCCCTCCTTTAGAGCCAGCTGAGAAAAGGTGGCAAGGCTGAATCTACCCGCTTACAACGAAATGTTTCACTTCAGATAAGGAGATTATGCTACCAAACGCCAGCAGCCCCTCTCCCTCAGAGTCCTTTTTCTGTGTGGACGAGGGAAAGACAGCATGGCCCCAGCTTACAACTGCTCTTTTACCAGTTGGTTTTATCCATGAAAGAGCCAGAAAGTCTGATCTCAACTAATCGGCCTGCACATCCCTGAATCCCTAGGGTAGGGTAGTTCTGAGCCAAAGTGCCACGTAAAGAATGAAAGCAAAATTTTCAGCCTGGGAAGCAGGGCCTCAAGTAAGTCTGCCAACAGAGTGCCCTCTTTTAGAGCCAGCTGAGAAAATGTGGCCAGGCTGATCCACCCACTTACAACGAAATGTTTCACTTCAGAAAAAGAGATTATGCTACCAAACGCCAGCAGCCCCTCTCCCTCAGAGTCCTGTTTCTGTGTAGACTAGGGAAAGACAGCATGGTCCCCAGCTTACAACGGCTCTTTTACCAGTTGGTTTTATCCATGAAAGAGACAGAAGGGCTGATCTCAAGTAATCGGGCTGCACATCCGTGAACCCTTGGGGTAGGGCAGTTCTAAACCAATGTGCCTCCTAAGGAAAGAAAGCAGAGTTTTCAGCCTGGGAATCAGGGCCTCAAGTTAGTCAGCCAACACAGTGCCCTCCTTTAGAGCCAGCTGAGAAAAGGTTGCAAGGCTGAATCTACCCGCTTACAACGAAATGTTTCACTTCAGATAAGGAGATTATGCTACCAAACGCCAGCAGCCCCTCTCCCTCAGGGTCCTTTTTCTGTGTGGACTAGGGAAAGACAGCATGGTCCCCAGCTTACAACTGCTCTTTTACCAGTTGGTTTTATCCATGAAAGAGCCAGAAAGTCTGATCTCAACTAATCGGCCTGCACATCCCTGAATCCCTAGGGTAGGATAGTTCTGAGCCAAAGTGCCACCTAAAGAATGAAAGCAAAATTTTCAGCCTGGGAAGCAGGGCCTCAAGTAAGTCTGCCAACAGAGTGCCCTCCTTTATTGCCAGCTGAGAAAATGAGGCAAGGCTGAATCTACCCGCTTACCACGAAATGTTTCACTTCAGGAAAAGTGATTATGCTACCAAACGCCAGCAGCACCTCTCCCTCAGAGTCCTGTTTCTGTGTAGACTAGGGAAAGACAGCATGGTCCCCAGCTTAGAACAGGTCTTTTCCCAGTTGTTTTCCTCCATGAAAGAGTCAGAAATGCTTATCTCAAAAAATCGGCCTGCACAACCCTGAATCCTTGGGGTAGGGGATTTCTGAGCCAATGTGCCAGCTAAGGAATGAAAGCAAAGTTTTCAGCCTGGGAAGCAGGGCCTCAAGTAAGTCAGTCAACAGAGTGCCCTCCTTTATAGCCAGCTGAGAAAATGTGGCCAGGCTGAATCTACCCGCTTACAACGAAATGTTTCACTTCAGGAAAAGTGATAATGCTACCAAACGCCAGCAGCACCTCTCCCTCAGAGTCCTGTTTCTGTGTAGACTAGGGAAAGACAGCATGGTCCCCAGCTTACAACGGCTCTTTTACCAGTTGGTTTTATCCATGAAAGGGCCAGAAGGGCTGATCTCAAGTAATCGTGCTGCACATCCGTGAACCCTTGGGGTAGGGCAGTTCTGAGCCAATGTGCCACCTAAGGAAAGAAAGCAGGGTTTTCAGTCTGGGAAGCAGGGCCTCAAGTAAGTCAGCCAACAGAGTGCCCTCCTTTATAGCCAGCTGAGTAAATGAGGCAAGGCTCAATCTACCCGCTTACAACGAAATGTTTCTCTTCAGAATAGCAGATGATTCTACCAAACGCCAGCAGCTCCTCTCCCGCAGAGTCCTGTTTCTGTGTAGCCTAGGGAAAGACACTATGGTCCCCAGCTTAGAACGGCTGTTTTACCAGCTGGTATTATCAATGAAAGAGCCAGAAGGGCTGATCTCAAGTAATCGGGTTGCACATCCCTGACCCTTGGGGTAGTGGAGTTCTGAGCCAATGTGCCACCTAAGGAATGAAAGCAAAATTTTCACCCTGGGAAGCAGGGCCTCAAGTAAGTATGCCAACATTGTGCCCTCCTTTAGAGCCAGCTGAGAAAATGTGGCCAGGCTGATCTACCCGCTTACAACGAAATGTTTCACTTCAGAATAGGAGATATTGCTACCAAACGCCAGCAGCCCCTTTCCCTCAAAGTGCTGTTTCTGTGTAGACTAGGGAAAGAAACCATGGTTCCCAGCTTAGAACGGCTCTTTTCACTGTTGGTTTCCTCCATGAAAGAGCCAGAAAGGCTGATCACAAGTAATCGGGCTGCACATCTGTGAACCCGTGGGGTAGGGCAGTTCTGAGCGAATGTGCCACCTAAGGAAAGAAAGCAGGGTTTTCAGCCTGGGAAGCAGGGCCTCAAGTAAGTCAGCCAACAGAGTGCCCTCCTTTATAGCCAGCTGAGAAAATGAGGCAAAGCTGAATCTACCCGCTTACAACGAAATGTTTCTGTTCAGAATAGCAGATGTTGCTACCAAACGCCAGCAGCTCCTCTCCCTCAGAGTGCTGTTTCTGTGTACACTAGGGAAAGACACTATGGTAACCAGCTTAGAACGGGTCTTTTCCCAGTTGGTTTCCTCCATGAAAGAGTCAGAAAGGCTTATCTCAAAAAATCG